>NC_021161.2:5713877-5760393 GCF_000331145.2 Cicer arietinum
TATATATATATATGACTTTAAAATTTGTTACCGTAAAAGTAAATGTGTTCAAATTATCAAAAAGTTAAATTAATTGACACGGTTATAAATTTTTACATTTACTTTATATACTATTAAATTAAATTGTTTATTTTATCTTAGATGAAGAGACATTTATTATATGAATTATCCAACTTTAAAACTCTTATATAATATTCTATTCGTCTCAAAATATAAATAAAATTATGTCAAATAAAAATAATATATTTGATTTAAAATTTGAATTAAATACATTAGAAAAATTAATTTTTATATTTTTGTTTATATTTTGAGATAAAGAGAATATTTTCAGTGTCGCAATCCATATGATTGGAGTGCTTTTTCAAAGACGCGAGTCTTTCGTGATTTTAAAATTAAAACACTAATACCATAATTCAACTCCATGAATTAATTGGACAATTTTTCCATTAGAAAATACACACATGTGTCTACAATTTAATTACACCAATAGCCATGACCAACCTCAAAAACAAAAAACAAAGATAAATAGTCAAGAGTCCAAACCCTAAAGATTTATCAAGCCTCATATTCTTCTTAATCAACACAATAAGTGCCCAAACAATCCCAATCATCAAAAATAAAATTGTCCCCAAAAGTGAACCATCTTTAGGAACAACATAAGACTTAGGGTATTCACTCCAAGATGAAAGAACAAGAGGTAACCCTAATCCCATCAACATATTAAACATAGGACCAGCATAACAACCTGAAAAAGCAATTTGTGTACCATCAATTCCACCATTTTTAGCCATAGCACCATTTGCTATTAAATCACCTAATGAATTTCCCCAAGCTAGGACAGTTAGTCCTAGAATTGAAGGACTAATTCCTATAATATAACCAATTGAAACCAAAAGTGAAACAAGTTCCTCAGCTATTATATAAGTCCATGTCACACTCATTGAAAATCCACCAACTAACCAAGGAAACAAACATTTTCTAGGTGGTGTTGTACTTTTTGTTGTCACACATGCCATGTTACCTAAAACAATTCCAATTAATGATGAAGTTAAATATGCAACTAAGCTACTTTTTGAATCCATATTTTCCATTTGAGTATTTAATAAAATTGCAAATAAAATTGGTGCTAATGTGCAAGATATAATTGCATAAGGTTTTGACCAATTTTCTTCACTCACAATTGGTATGGTAAGTTTTCTTGGTAAGCTAAGTGGTAATTCTAGTACTTGTAAAATTTTCCACATGTAATTTTTAAAATCAAATGAATTTTCACTACTAAAAATAAAAATTTCTTGTTTTTTCTCTTTTTCTTGAATGGTACCAAATTGATTTTGTAAAATTGGTTTTTCAGCTTCGTCGTCATCGTCAACATAGCCTAATAACGGTATGCCAGATTCTAAGAAATCATCAGAAGAAGATATAGAAGATTCCACTTCTTTTCTATCAACTTCATATATGAAATGTGTGGCCGAGACGGCACAGACATAAAGGAAATAAATGGACATATAGCAAATCGAACCGAACAAGGAGATTTTACCAATGGAAATGATGATAAGGAGGATGAACAAGGAGAAAAGGAAGAAAATGGCATCTCTAATGAAACTAGCTTTGTCAACAGCAACCTCATTGGAACTAACTAGAATACTTATGATCCCTAAAACAGCTGTGGAAACAAAAAATGCACCCCCCAAAATGCTATTAAGACCAACTGCCCCATTATTTGAACTTGTGAAAGAAACAACACTAGCAAAGAAATCAGGGGCACCATTTCCTAAAGAGAGTAATGTAACCCCAGCTATGGTTGGAGATAATCTCAAGATGTTTGATAAACCTTCTAGGGAGGTGCAAAAGTAATTTGAAGCTGTGTCAGCTAAAAGATAGAACAAAATGACAAGCCATAAAACAAGTAATGTGTGACCAAGAATTGGTGAATTTCCAAGATTGCAATAAAATATTTGGAGATAGTTTATGTAACCCTTTGATCTACAATCAGAATGTGTTTTTACATAAATGCACTTTGAGGTGTAATTTGAGAAGTTGTGAAGTTCGGTGCATGAATCAACTTTAATGTCACTAGTGAGAATTCTAGCATGGTTGAAAATGTTTGTGTTTGAGGCATGAAAATTGAAATTTGAAGGGTAGATATAAAATTTTAGGAATATAAATAGGAGGAAGAGGAAGGATATGTTTAGGAGAAGATTGATGAGGTTTTTTTGTTGTGATTTTGAATTGGAGATGAAAGTGTAAAGAGCCATTTAATGTAGCTAGCTAGTTTTTTGAGGGTGTGTTAATGGTTTGAATATATAGAGATATTTGAGAAGATTTGTCCTTATGATATGGTGAATTTGTGATTTGAAATTTGCTATATGTTGGTTGATGTTAGAAAAGAACATGAATGGGAAGTTTTAGAAAAACAAATTGGAGCTAAGTAGAACGAACAAGAAAACAAATGAAGAAGGTTCCCTTTTTAAAGAGCTTTTCTAGTACTAGTACTACTTTTGTCTATATACACAGAAAATTAACCTATAGTTTTTATGTCATTGTCACGTGTAACATTAACCTATAGTTTTTATGTCATTGTCATGTGAGGCATAAATATATGTTATAAAATTAAACCTTGTTTTAACTTTTGTTGTATAAAGTTATTGGAAAAACTTAAGTGTCATATACGAAAAAATAAGGCCCAAAAAACTATAAGATCTAAAAAAAGTTTGTTAAAAGTTGTATACTTTATTTTAAAATTTGGTTTTCTAAAAATAAAATAAATTAAATATAAAAATTTATTATGGTGTTAAAGTTTATCGAATTAGATCATCCATTATATTATTATATTATTCGTATATCAAATTTAATAGTGTTAAGTATGATGGATATATTGAGAAAAAAATCATATCCTATATTATAAAAAGATAAGACAAAAATTTATAAAAAATAATATTTTTTGTTGAATTATAAATTGTAAATCTATAAAATACTTGTACATTAAAGGAAAAAGGATGAAGTATAACCGATTCTCCTTTTTATTTGAGTTATGGACAAAAAGAATCAAGGAAAGTGCCATAACAATTATTCATCGTGTTACAAATTAGAAATGTGGATGTAATAATAATAAACAAAATAGATAATC
Source organism: Cicer arietinum (assembly GCF_000331145.2). Taxonomy (NCBI): domain Eukaryota; kingdom Viridiplantae; phylum Streptophyta; class Magnoliopsida; order Fabales; family Fabaceae; genus Cicer; species Cicer arietinum. The sequence goes on from NC_021161.2 coordinate 5,717,005, forward strand.
ATTTAGCATATAATTCACAAATCAAATTCGAAATCAGCATATCCCAATCATAAAGTTGTTAGTTAGAGTGTTAGACATGAATCCTTAATTTTAAATGCAAACAGACACGTTGAGAAGTTTCGCATCTTGTCTTTTGGAATTATGCATGAAATTACACGTGTCAAGCAAATATTTGACTAAAAAACTAAATGATTGATGAGGTGGATCAATATTCAAAAGATATTCAAAATTTTAATAAAAATTGATCACACTTTCTAAAATAGTCATTTTGATCTTTGTTATTAAGAAATAGCAATAAAAGTTATAAAAAAAATAAAAATAAATATATCTATCAAAATTTAACTCGTCAAACCGACATCAATTAATTTATTACTACAAACATAAAGATAAAAAAAATTAATTTATACTTCTAAAAAATATTATCAATTATTATTAAAATTTTAAATAACTTTTAAGAAACACTATTGGTGGACCACCCATATCACACCATGATGAAGAAAGGTATATAGGTTTGAGTGAAAGAAACTTCCTTTTTTTTTTTAATTTTTTTGACTGAGTGTAGGAAACTTCCTAAAGAAACTCACTATATTTGTTTTTGGAATTTGTATTTGTCTATGGTGAATCAGCATGTTATGTGAACGGACATGGCCTAGTGGTGTCATTAGAAAGTGATTTCACAAGAAGAATGTAAAGGAAGGGACTAAAGAATTTGTCCTTCATAAATTTGAATGACTAAAGCATCTAATCCTACAATTTCAAACACAAAATTGTAAATCACTCAAAGTAAACTTTAAAGAATACTTTTATTAGAATACTTTTTTCAAAACAAAATAAATGAATAGTAAAGACTAAAGAGTTAAATATCTGTTTACTTCCTTTAAAATAGAACAATCTTTAAAATTTAGTTTCCACATAAATTTTATTTAACATTTTAGAGACTATTCTTTAAGTCTCTAGCTTGAGGGACTATATATAATAGCACCCATTTTGTTTTATTTTTTGTTAAAAAGTTTTTCAAAATAAGAAATAAAATTTAATAAATGCCACTTTTTTTAAAATATATAACTTTTTGTGTTTGTCCACTTTAATAAAAATAAATTATAAAAAATTATTTACAAAAAGCTATTCAAAATAGTTTCTCAATTGAAATAATTTTTAATTTTTTTTTAAATTAGCAACAAACCTATAAAAACAACTAAAAATTCTATTTAAAAGGGGAATATTTAAAAAATACATATAAATAGGTATTTTTTACAACAAAAACATATCTAGAATTAAATTTAAACAGAAATGATATTTTTATGATTTAATAACTGATAGTATAAAAGTTTTACACATTACCGTGACATTGATACGTTGATTGATAGTGTAAAAAAAAATTTACACTAAAAATATATATAAATTAATTTCATAATTTTAACCAAAAAATAATTAATCATAACAAAATAAAAAACTAAACAATACTTATAAATAAATAGAAGGGAAAAAAATTAATTGCTTCCATAAAAAAAAAAAAAAAAAAAAAATAATTTGAGTTAGTGCGCATACGTTGATTGATAGTGTAAAAAAAAATTTACACTAAAAATATATATAAATTAATTTCATAATTTTAACCAAAAAATAATTAATCATAACAAAATAAAAAACTAAACAATACTTATAAATAAATAGAAGGGAAAAAAATTAATTGCTTCCATAAAAAAAAAAAAAAAAAAACATACATTGAGTTAGTGCGCATCATCGTCAGCACAATTCCGACGCGAAGAGCAACACTGTGCTGTGATTGACTTATCTGAATTTGTTTATTGATATAAGAATAAGTAATATTGTTTCAGAGAACTGATAAAAACAATTTACGATATATCCATAAGTTGATTTAACTTATTTACATAAACTCTCGTTGATAGTTTATGAAAACAGCTTATAAATTATATAAAAATAGTTTGGTTTTATTTTATGTCTTGTTATTTTAGTTGTGTATCCAAACAAAGATGTCTTCTGCATGAGCTCAGGCTTGCTGTATTTGTTTCACATGATTCGTAAACTCAAGCAACGAGTCTTTTGCTGCTCTGCTGTGCATTTTTTTTATGTATAAGCATTTATCCAATATTCTTTTCTTTTCATATGCACCCCCTCTCCCCACCATCACCATATATTCCTCATTTCCTTTAAACTAAATAAATTGATAATTCTGTTTTCCCCTCATTGAACCAGGAACATAGGATGCGCCGGACAGACGGCCATTTTTCACATCGAAGGTACTTTGAGTTTGATCTGAATGTGCAAATTGTAGGATTTAAAGTTACATCTTTATAGCATAATGGAATTTGAACAAATTGATATTGTTTCGTGATACGTTATTTAATACAAAATACTGTCATATAGCGCTATAGCAGGTTATAGACTTAAAACATTGTAGCATAACAAAAACAGAACTTGAACAAATTGTTATAATTGAAAACAGAGGGGATATATATTGGGATATGAGATGTAGATCTATACAATAATTGGTTGCTGACTATCTTTTTTCTCTACATTGGCAGCACTTGTGGCCAAGTTCATGAGCGTCTATAAATCTTTCCTCATTGCAACATTTGACTGAAGTATGCATACTGTAATTATCATGACAAGATTTCGATGAATTCAATGTATTTTATTTAAAAAGTATAATCATTTTAACATACATTTTTCATGAATTCAATGTATTTTATCTATATTTGTTTGAATTTTAACCAATAGGAGATAATGTGTTGGATAAATTGTATTAGGGAATGTGATTAAAAGAGAGATAAAGTTGTTGGATTGAAGTAAAATTTAAAGAATGGGCTACACAATGTCTAAATCCAAATGATCTCAATGTTTATATTGTTTTAAGGTATACAAACTTCATTCAAATAAAAAAAAGGTAAAGAACAGTACAAATATGTTAAACAAGTTGTATTGGGCATTTCCCATCCATGATATCAAAAGTTAACTCTAAGAGTAAAGCCGACAAACACTTAATTGAGATTATTTATAGATAGTTTAGAAGACAGTTCGATATAAATTAATAACAAAATCCTAACAATCAATGACAAAATAGTTGTTAAAATCTAGAGTCTTAGACAAAATAGTTGTTAAAATTTTACAAACACATTTAGATTATTGTTGGTATTAAGATTATCCAATATAAATATTTGTTTAGAAGCTACTCGATATTTAGAGAGGATGTTGAAATTGGTATTAGAATTATAAGCCACTTTACTCACAATGGTATGCCAAAAACACACAAAAAGTTGTTCCAAGTTAGCCAATCCTTTATAGCTAAACTTGAACACAAACAACAACAACAAGACTATAGAAAAGAGCTTGGAGGAAGCTAAGAAAAACTTGGAGATGGAAGCCAAGAAGAACTTAGGAGATGAGAGCCAAAAAAACATAGAGATGGAGTTGCCGCCACAAACCTTAGCAGACGGAAAATGTTTCTACAAATTATCTTGCAACCAATTTTTGAATGATTTTTTAAGTACGTTTACAATATTATAACAAATTCTTCCACAAAAATTTATTTTAAAATTCAATTTCAAGGTTTATATTCTTATTTTTATCTTGAATTTAAAAAATTCATATTTAATTTATATAAAATTAAAAAAAATTAAATTTTTTTAGAGAAAATTTTTATAATGTTCTACATATACTTACAAAAAATTATTCTAAAATTTTAAAGTTGATGAAAAATTAAACATATTTTATTCCAGTACGAACTAAAATTGATAATTATGTAAGAACTATAAAATGTAAATAAAATTACAATAACTTAAAAGGAATTTTTAAAATTTTATGAAGTTTAAAAATTATGAATTATAGTTTCAATAAAATTTAAACATTCTAATTTTTTCTATAAAAAATACAACTTTTAGTCCCTATAAAATTATCGTACAACCAATTTAAGTTTTTGTCGAAACAAAATATATTTAATTGTCTTTCGACTTAAACAATTTTTATTTATACTTTACTAACATGTTTAGAACATTACAAAAAACGCATTGACAAAAATGAATTTTTTTTTAACTTTGAATGAATTGAAAATAATTTTTAAATTGAGAATTTTTATTTAGAACATTATAAGAAACACATCGATAAAAATGAGAATTTTTTTAACTTTGAATGAATTGAAAATAAATTTTAAAACTGTCATAGATTGAATTAGCAAAAATATCAATTTAAAAATCAAATTTACAGTTCAAAAATGGAGAAATTTTTATAATCTTACAAACCTGAACACAAAAATTTATTCAAAAATATATGTTACACTTAACAACAAATATTAAAACTATATGTATGATTATTTTCTAAAAATTAAAAATTAATTTTTTTACGAAACTAATATTAAAGTTATATAAGAACTTTTTTTGGCTCAATTACTTAGGAACTAAAAACCTAATTAATCCAAAATTTATTTAATTAATAAAGTGTCGAAGAAGCCAATAACATCCTATTTTAAATTTCGTCACCAACAATAAAAAGACAAGTCCTATCCTAAATACCTAATAATTGTGAATTTAAAAGATTTGGAGTTTGAAAAAACAACACAACTTCGATTCCACGAAAAAACAATCACAGTGCCTTCGTTGAATTCCGATGGGTGAGGAAAATTCAGAACCACCGGCAGCGGCACCGGCAGCGACGTTCATAGAGGTTACCTGTAGAAGCACCGGAAAGACCGTACGATTTGCAGCGGGAACAGATGCGGGATTCGCGGTTTCGCTGATAAATCGGAAATTGAAAGGATTGAATCAATTGGCAACGCACATAGAAGCTGTTAAAGATGGCGAACAAGAAGAAGAAGAAGAAACAATCGCTTTTGGACCAACTGCTATTCTCTCAAATTTCGGTGAAAATTGGAAGCTCCAAACTGTTCTTTCTTTTGGTAATTTTCAACACCTCTTCTCATTTTCCATTATCAATCTATTGTTTCAAATTCGAACTGGATTCATGCGAGTGAAATCAATTCAATTCAACTAACTATTTTGTTTAGAAAACTTAAATGAGATTGTATGCTAGGTTTGTTAAACTTTATTAATTAAGACGTTTTATGTAACTAAAGTGAATAATTTAGTTATATGAATTATTCATATTTTAACTAACTTAGGTGAATATTTAAGTTGTTGAAACTAGAGTTTTTAAATGGTTTTATTTCATTTTGAAATTAGACTTATATTTTATGGCTTTTTAAATATGTCAAATCATAATTTTAATAAAAGAATTTAGAAATGAATCAAAATTATTGGACTTTAAAAAAAATAAACTAATTTTTTGAATTGATGAAAAATAGAAAACCGAAACTACAATTTTTCATTTTTACTTTTATCTTAAGGTTGTATAAGTGTAAAATTAACCTTATAGTTTTTATTATTATATTTTGGTAAACAAATTTTTTTTTATGAGTACTTACCATTTAAGCACAATTTTGCAATTTGAAAACAAAACACAGCTAAAATGATTTGCATGAAAACCAAAGTTTATTATTTGAGTGTATTGTTTTTTAAGAATGTGTACAATGTTAAGAAAAGGAAGAAAAAACACTGGTATTAATTTTTGATAGTTTCTTAATTGTTGTTTACAGAAGAACGGATAAATGGAGGTATTCATGGGATGGCAAAACAGACACCAAAAGATGTAAGTTTATTTTCTGATTAAAGTAAAAGCATAACTTTGTACAAGTTTTGCACAAATGCCTTCACTTCAAGTATTTTTTTTTGTACACATTTTTACTTTTCCTTTTGTATTGTTCTAACTAAACCTTATTTTAATTCTTAAAGTGTAGTAAAAGCTTTGCTTGAAAATTAATTTTGTAAACTTGAAATACCATTTAAGCATGAGCTAATCACCAATTTGTTGACTTTCATTCTCCAGGTTTCAGGTGATGAAAGCAGGGTACCCAACCAAATTAGCTCACTATATATTGTTAAAACAATATTTGCTTTTATTTTGATTTTTGTACTTGCTGCTATTTTTACTTTGTTTCTTGACAATCTTCCTGAATTGATAGTTTTTGTTAAGTCAATAATATAATACTTTTAGTTAATTGTGTTTGTAACTTATAAATTAAACAAATGGCTTAATTTTATATCCTTCTGTTTTTGTTATGGATTAGAACTCAATCTACTTAAGAAACTGAAATGTTATGTCCCTCTTACTACCCTCTTATTTGTTAAGGTTATATTTGGTAGTTATGTTTTGAATAAAATGAATGATAATGTTTATTTTTCATTTCTAAATTAAAGAAATTATAAAAACATTTTTAAAATTGATTAAAAATATCATATGACCATCCATCGTGTCATTTATTTAACTTTTTTTTAAAATTTTAAATATGTCAACATATAGATTTAATACTCTAATACTTCCTCTAAAACTAAAACTCCACTCTCAAATATACTTGAAACAAATAAAATAAAAACCAATCTCATGTCGCAACGTTTTAACAATTTAATATATTAGTATTTAAATTCAGAATCCCATGGTCACCAGATTGTGGAATATACAAAGTAAGCTTTGAAATGAGATAAAGCGAGTACTGCCAAACTTTCCAATTTAGATTACCTTAAATATATTGAACAAAATGAAAGACGACCTTAAATATCATCAATATTCAATGCAAATGCTTTATTTGTAAATCTATTCAATGAACAAAAACTGCTGTAAAAAAATTCCAAGCAATCATTTTTTTTAGCAAAAAAAGACCTACAAGAACATAGTCATCAACAATTGCTTGGGTGCTTTCTAGCACTTGAATTTTAATCATATATTGAAGTCCAATACAGTGACTGAAAATCACAAGCAAAATAATTTAGGCAAAGGGGACTTTATTGGGAAACTTCTGCAGAATAAAGTTAGCAATACCTGACTCTACATTCTTTAACTTCTGCAGAATAAAATTATCAATACCTAACTCTACAATTTATAAACAGTTCATCTGATGGTTACAGCACCCTAAGAAGACTTCCCATTCATCCCTCTAACAACATTATATCTCTGTTGTTTTTTTAACACAAAGGAAAGTTGGTATGGTAGATAGAATGATCCAGAGCAACCAACATTTTGTTCTGTTCTCATGTGATGATGATACATAGAAATGTTGCAATGAATTTTGCTGATCCGCACAGGGCATTTTCTGCAACAGAAGCTATGACGTGATAGACATTTAGCTGGAATGAGTAATGAAGTAGAAACTCCTGGATGAGCCTATTTTGAAACTAGAACATTAGAGTTCAGAAATTCAAGGCGGTTTTTGGTTAAAGTGATCTTTTCTTCGGCTTCTGTTGCTTTTTCTCGCACCCCACGGACTACTTCTTCTGGGGCCTTCTCTACAAACTGCAGAAAGTTTTAGTCAATGTTATGCACAGATTACTTTTGTAAATACAGTCCAGAAGAAACCCACATAGACTATTTTAGTATAATGCCAAAATATAGCGAATTACAATTTTAGTATTTTAGTATATAGTGAATTACAATTTTAGTAAATACATTCCAGAAGAAATCCACATAGACTATTTTAGTATAATCCATATGGACATCTAACAAACTATTACAATTAGGAATCAAGAGTGTCAAAAAATGTGACAAAAATATAGCGAATTTAAGTCTAATTTGAACTAGTTTTCTGAACAGAATGAAAATGAAGCTGTGTTTCTTATGTTTATAGAGATCAACACAAAAGTTTAACTAATAATTGGTCTGATTAGCTTAATTAATGGTAATCCTATGAATAGTTCTGTCTTGGTTAGCAAGTCTTGGAGTCTTATGTACTGTATATACCACATGGCTTTTGGAAGGCAAGCAATAAAAGTAGTAGCCCAGGGCTCTTGTAGGTCTAGATCCCCTCGAAGAGCCCATCACAAATTTATTTTTCTTGTTTTTTACAAGGACCTAGGTTCTTATCATTGTACTCAATGTCGTAGGTACCAACATGCTCGTCGGTCTTCTCTGCCCCTAATTCTATGGTCTTCCCTCCTTTGGCCTCTCTATCCTCGGGGAACTTGAAATCCTAGTTCCTTTATGAAGAACAGCCTTCATTACTCTCTTTTATTCATTCAAACATGACCTCCAGAACTTCAATACATATATTAGCTTACATTAGAATCTTTAGTGTTAGATTTAATATTACCATTCTAAATAGCGTTAAAAGATATAAAAGACAAATTTCAATGCGGACAGCATATTTGGAAATCCCATTCTATTTAATATGCTAATTCCCCCAATTCTGTTTAATATGCCAATAGAAATCCCATTTTTTCAAAAATTCCTAATTAGACTTAGAGCACTGTTTCAATGCGAACAGAAAGTGACTTGCATCTGGATTTAATTAGCTGTGCATTGAAATGGCTTCACAAACAGACTTTGATACTTAAACAGCATATGGACCATGGAACAAGGAAAAGTATATAGTGCAGATGGTAAGAAATATATTATTTCATACTTTTGGAGAATTGAGTTTAGCTATGAATCCTTCATACTCCTTCTGCATCTTCGAAAGGCGCTTTGAAAGACGTTGAACTTCTGCAGAAATATCAACCATATCGGCTAATGGGAGATATGCCTCTAGACCTTCACCAGCCACAAGGTGAACTGATTGATCTGCATTTCCTGTAGGATATTACATGACATCCACCAAATAAATGATTCAGCGACCAGTTAACAATTGACATGGGAACACATAAAACGTTAAGTCATTTCACTCTTAATGCAGGGAGTACAAGTGTACTAGAAAGCATGCCTGGGGAAGAATTCATAAAATGTAGATTTTGTAAATCCAGCCGAGAGAGAAGCGCCAAAACCTCTTTTTCTTCCTGAAGAAGCACATGATACAGCATAAGATTACTTTCTATATCCCAAGAGTAAAAAGCATAGGAGAAAGTCTAAGACTTCCACCACAAGGATCACAATTCCTGTATTGCTCAGAAATCAATCCATTCCTCTACTAATGGGGCAGGTCAAGTTATTACCAGCGAGATAAAAAAGTAGACAGTAAAAAAGAATACTTGGTAGGGTTTATATTTGAAAAAGAAAAAATTAGACTGAAGATAAGGTTTAAAAAATTTGCAATTCCTTTCTCCTGATGATCAAGGGTCTGAGAAAGGAGTAAATAACACTTACAGCAATATATTCAATAACTTCATTGCTTGCAACCACGGATGCTGATATTCGTTTTGCAGGCTCAACAGAATATTCTGCCCGAGTATTTCTGATAGCTCTAACCTACGACGTTACAAAATAAATTGTCATGGTACCATAAAAACAGTATGGTGATTGTAAATAAACTGACATGATATTATGTAAAAAAGTAGCGTAAATGGGATGAGAGGGAAAAAAATGCAATTAACATACCAAAGCTTGCAAATTTTCAAACTTTTTTATAGAGCTGGTACTCTTTGGAAGTTGAGTCTCTGGCCAAGGTGATACCATAAGGGCGTGCTTCCTGTTAGGGAGTGCCTGTTGACAAAACAAAGAAATTGAAACTTTGAAAAACTTGCATTATATTGTTCAAGTTATATAGGGTTTTAGATGAGAAAGAAGGGAAGATAAAGAATCCAAGGCTTTAAATTATGATTGATTTATACAATTATACTAATACTAGACTCCTAATCAAATAAAGAAAAAATCATGTTAATAACAAACTCCTAAGAGATAATCTAATATACTGTAAGACAAGATCAATATATTTTTCCTACCATCAAACACAAATAATCACTGATTTTGAAGGAATATAGAGATAAATTAGGTTTTCTTTCATTTTTCGATAGCCACTGCTTTAGGAACATACATGGTTTTATCTCTTACCCATACTTTCACAAAAGAACCCTTCAAGTATGAGGGGAACAAAATTCGAACTAGCATTGTTTGTACTGAAATTTTAACTTCTTTCATTTTAGAATAATGTGGGTAACAAGGTTCAACATCTAGACCATACGTCATAAAGGCCTTAATACCATTCCATGATTCACGATTCATGAACAACCAATCCAAAAGCTCAAGGTATTAAGTGAAGGCATGTGAATGGTTTTATATCTAAAGCATGCACAAAGGAAACCTTTGGTATTATATCTAAACCAAAGGAAAATGAGTTTTCTGATTGTTAAGGACAACGCATGGAACAATACATAGTAAGGAGACACAATTGGATAGCGTCATTGTGTGACCATGGAAAGGAAAACACTGCCAGAAGGACAACACATGGAACAATACATAGTGAGGAGACACAGTTGGCTCACAGCGAGACCATTATGTCCTTCGGTACAGTAACTATCACCTGATAATGTTTTATAGAATCCCTATAGACCGTGTCATATTTACCTGCCATAGCTCCTCAGTTACAAATGGCATGAAAGGATGCAGCACTTTGAGTATGTTCTCGAAAGTATACAATAAAACAGCTTGTGCCACAAAAGCAACAGAGTTGTCCCCAGTTCCAGAGTTGTAAAGCCGCTCTTTGCTAGTCTCAATGTACCTTCACAGCAAAGAGGGGAAAAGATTAAGAATATTACTCGCAATGAAGGCAAAGAAACAACCACAAAGATTATATAGAGACATTAGGATATGTGTTAAAAACAACTATAAAATTGGGACATATGCATAGAATAAAATAATACTAGTATAAAAGCAACATACCAATCAGCAAAATCAGCCCAAAAGAAATCATATGTTTCTCTTCCCACTTCTCCAAAGAAAAATTTGTCGTAGCTTGCACTAACATAATCAATCAGCAAGTGAAGTTTTGACACCTGAAAAGTGGAAGTAAAGTTATCACAAGCTGTCCAAATAATGACATAAGAAAATGTTGAAACAATATTGCCTTACCACCCAACGCTCTGGTAAAGGAAGATTAAGTACAGACTCTTCACTGTCAAACTGAGAACAATAAATAGAAAGTATTAGCCAACAGAAAATGTTAGACTAGTAAAACTGTCAAATTTCCTATGTTAAAATGACAATGCCACACTAAATGCAATCCAACTTAGCCAAAACCTTAAACTATGCTAGTACTTACAAGGTATAAAACTTGTGTAGACGATATCACAGATCTCCTTGATTGGGCAAATCAGCATTTAATTTAGTTTTAATTTTAAGATCAATATTTACATCTTTATCCATTTTTATCCTCCGCATTTGATTTAGTTTTAATATTTTGCTACTCATTGGAGTATTTATATGAGGTCTAACTCTAATAAGAGTTTTATGTGGCCAACACTAGATTAGGCCTCTGATTAACATTAATTTTTTTCTCAGTTATTTTCTGTTTTGTACTTTGTAGAAAGAAGTATTCCTTATCCTCCCTTCTCTTTAATTTGAGTTAAATAAGTTTTTGGTCCTTATATATATATATATTATATTTTGTTTAGTCCCTCTAAAAAATTTCTTCAAACAATGGTCCCTCAAATATTTTTTATCAGTAATTTTGGTCCCTGCTTTTAAAACAATTCATATGTATCACCTGAATTTTTAAATGATTTTTTTGTATATATATGTTAAGAACATTATAAGAACCTCTCCCACAAAAATTTAGAATTATTTAACATATGATGAATTAAATATGATTTTTTATAAGCTTTTAGAGTTTAAAAATTCATATTTAATTCATATTTTGTTAAACAATTCTAAAAAATTTTAGGGGGATTCTTATAATGTTCTAAACATTCCTGCAAAAAATCAATCAAAAATTTGATTGATACAAATTAGTTGACTTAAAAATAAGGACCAAAATTGTTAATAGAAAACATTTGAAAGGTCGTTGTTTGAAGAAAAATTTTAAAGGGACTAAAAGTAAAATAAGAATCAAAAACTTATTTAACCCTTAATTTTTCTTTCTTTCATCTTAAAGGATTTCATATTTTATCAAAAGAAAAAAAAGTAAAACAAGAAATTCTTCAAGAAACGAGAGCTTTATAAAGAGTTAACCCGCCATCCTTGCAAACGTGTGTTATTGAAAAAACAGAGAAAATTTTACCAATATGTCTGTCTCTTGGATGCTAAGATCGGATCTCACCTTATAAGAGAGTATATTCTCCCAAGCAGATATATCATTCTCCTTAGGCAAGTTCTGCAATACAAATTTGCCAGCGTTCCACAACTTGTTTGTGAAGGCCTTGTTGGAGGTCAACCGCTCAGTGGACAAATTAAGGTCCTGAAAGAAAGAAAACAATCACATCATTGTCTTCAATAGTTTAATCAACTTCCTCATTGGATAAAAAAAAGGAACCCATTTTTTTAACACAGTAAAAGATACCTGGCCAGCTGTTCCTAAAGCTACTGTGAATCGTAAAGCATCTGTCCCGAATTCTTTGATAGTATCAAGGGGGTCGATTACATTTCCCAATGATTTAGACATTTTTCTCCCCTGATAATAATAGTTGTATAGTCAGCCTATAAACATGGCATAAATTTGAAGCAGGGGCCAGTTAACAATAAAACCCTAGATCAAAATTAAAAGAGGAGAGATTTGATGCACCAACAGTGGGTGATGTTTAAACTATCACCATGTTTACATAAATTGAAGCAGAGTCAGGGCTTGTATGGGTGTAGTACTGAGTACACTAAGTCATTTTACAGCTGTAACTATTTGTGTCAAACAAGGCGCAATGGCCGGAGTTTCTACCATGTAACTATAAGGCCACCGGTTTGATCAGAGTGGAATTAATCTATTGCTAATGCAAGGTATAGCTACCAACAATACGTCCACCATAGATCTGACCCTTCCATGCACCCCATCATCACAGAAGCTTAATAGCATTGGACTCTCACCCCTCTACCTATATTTAGACAATTATTTTGTTGAAACAATTTACAGAACCAGATCATTACATAAAGGAGTGTCACTCTGTTATCCTCTCTGACCAAAAAACCACATCTCAAGCATAAACTTTTGATAAACAATCTAGAATTTAAATCAAAATGGTCTCTATAATTTATGAGCCCATTTGTTTAATATTAAATATATATATATATATAAATATATTATTGAGATCTTTATAACCTATCTCATCTACAACACTCGTAAACGGGAGGAGAGCGGTCTAGCTAACACCACCATAATTTCAAAATGCACATGTCAGGAACCAATTCCATTATCCCATCTAAAAAGTGAAGTCACCTGTGAATCCCTGATGAGTCCATGCAAATAAACATAAGAAAATGGAACTTTGCCAGTGAATTCAATCCCCATCATCACCATTCTTGCCACCCAAAAGAACAATATGTCATGCCTGTCAAAAGATAAAAGGCAGCATAAGTTGGGAAAATGTTCATAAAGAATTATGGATTAGAATATGAATTAATAAATTTGAATGAAACCAATACACACACAAGAAGGCTACAATAGATAAAATACTACAAAGATAAGCAATTACATTCATTATTCACATGGAACAAATGGTAGAATAGTTGCCTTCTCATACAAATGATATATATGAGCAATACTTCACATATGAACAATACTTTAATAATAAATTGAATACCTTTATTTGATGATTCAGTTGCCAAGTCAAGTCATTTAATAAAATATCAACGTCGATTCTTCATTATGTGTGTATAATAAAAATCCCTAGTAAATGAACTATGCAGGCTCTTAATAGAGAAAAACTTTTGGAAACAAAAATCAAAATGAAAATATGTTATGCGGTCCTTTAAGGACTACTAGATGTATTTTTGCCAAAATCAAAATGAAAACAAATTCATATTTTTGTAATTAAAATGAGAAATGATTAACTAAAGTGAAAACAGAAAGAAAAATACAAATCAAATGCCCCCTCTTAAACTAGATTGTAGTTGCAGCTTACATATGATAAACTTACTAATGACCCCCAAAATCAACAGTGCACATACACACTGTTTCTGTTCTGGCAAAAACTACTAAAGGAACATCAAGGTAGTAAATAGCTCTTAATCAAGTGGGATCTCCACAGCCTCAGCCTCATGAAAAGGATATAACAAAATGGAAAATATTCATTGACATCAAGGACCTGAAACATGCAAGTAACTGCATACCCGGTTTCAAGCATTGTAGTTGGATAGAATCTCTTGAAATCCTCTGCAGACAAATCTGGCCATCCAAGCGTACTAAAGGGCCACAGCGCACTGATAAAATGTGTAGGATTCTATAGTTAGTCCATACAATTAACAGGAGTAAAAAAGAAAGTCAACATGCTGTGTAGATCAGGGTTCAGAACTGAAAATACCCACATCAGGTTTCAGAATCTGTTCATTATACATAAATGTTCGGAAAAAGATAAATTACATTAGTCATTGTAAAGATACAACATATAGGGAAATTTATGCCATCTATCACATATAGAAGAAAGAACGTGAATTGTAAAGAAAAGGCTTCGGTGACTTCAATTACCTTTACCCGAGTCATTAGGTCAGTTAGGTATACAATTCCTTTGAGAAGGAAAAAAGATAAATAGAATGATTATGGAGCACAAGATACAACAGCTCTAGTAGTATAGATTTAATATTTCATGCTTAACATTCATCCCACACTATATATATATATATATATATATATATATATATATATATATCTTAACGTATGCCTAAACTATCTGCTGAGTGGGTCATTCATTCATACACAAATAGTAACTGACCAGCTTCAGCTAGAAAAAAGACATTTACGAATACTACTAATTTTATGACATCATTTTCACTTCAACTATTTACAAGAAGATGCCCATATAGATACAGTTCAAATTAAGAGAGATATTTATTAAAAATATATTTATGATCTTTGTATTTATTACATATCACATCATATCATGTAAATAGGGATAGTATCTCCGATATTTATTTTTGTATTTATTGCCTTGAACCTATATAAAACCGACTTCGTTATGTAGTTCAAACACGGTTTCACCATATGTCTCTCATTTTCTCTCATTCAACAATATCAAATATAAAATACCTTGAAAACCATGTGTCAAGAACATCAGGATCTTGATATATTTCTACATCTTTTCCATATTTCTTGTAAGCTTTTTCAAGTGCTTCATCAGCATTCCTAGCAACTATATAGTCCTCTTCTTTTTCTTTTCCAACAATGTACCAAACAGGTATCCGGTGTCCCCACCATAGTTGTCTGCTAATACACCAATCCTTAATGTTGGAAAGCCAATGATTGTAAATCTGCCGTGAACATAAAGTATATAGGGTAAGGGTATGGGATAATCTAAAAGTTCATACCATCAAAAAAATAATACTTATAAGATTTGAAGAAAATCATTACTAGAACAGTAACTTTACTGAATATTATTTTCTGATGCATAAATGCAGAGTAAGAATTTACAAACATATAGACTAATCATTCTGATACTTTCCTATGATACAGGAACATGACAAGTCATGAATCTGTCCTAATAAAGGAAATTAAGAGGGAAAAGAACTGTACAAGGATATGAGCAACAATTATCTAATTTATCTAAATTTATAGGATATAAGCTCCTTACAAATGGAACCTTATTAATCATATAATGTGAGCAATGAAAGCATCTGCTACTCTAATACTAAACCATCAAAAGAAGAAACTATAGCATCACAATGGTAAGAAAACACTTCCACATAACTCACAATAATCAAATGATTCTATATTCAAGTCAAAACTAAGGGATTAAATATAGAAGTCAAAACTTAAGAATGATCAAATGGTACAGGTGAGGTGAGGTGACTAAGGTTCTCTTACACTGAACAGCTAATGTAAAGTTAATCAACAGTATGGATGCGAAATACATGCATGTACTGCTAACAAGTGAATTTCTCTTTCACAGCAAGAGATACACCAAGTGCGGATTACTTCTTTATCGGAGTTTCTCAATTAAAATAAGTTTATTGTTCTTCGCTTAAACAAATATTTATAATCTTACAGATATTAATGGACAACTTAAATAAGAGCTTCTGAAAAAATTAAGTAGAAGCTAATTTAATCACATAAAAGAAATTATTTAAAAAACTCAATAGTTATTGCAAGATTCTTTTAATATTTCTTTTTAGTAAGTTCTTGAAAAAAATTCCTTGCTCAAAAAATGATACAAATCCATTATATACGATGAATATGACGAACCTTCTCAAATCTTTCCGGTATTATTGTCAATTCTCCTTTTTCGACTGCTTGAAGAGCTTTCTCAGCAAGAGGCTCCATACTTACAAACCACTGTTTACTTACAAGTGGCTCTATTATCTGATTGTAAAATAAAGAAAACATCCGAGTGGAAGATTCAAATAGCAGGACAAATCAGTGACCGAACATAATGCCAATTCATAATTCTAAAAGTTAACTAAGAAAAATGCTATCTCACTTCTCCACCACGCTGAGATCTGGGAACTCGTAAAGTGTGAGGTTCCTTCTTTACACCTAACCCTGTCTCCTCAAGCTCTGCCCACAGTTTCTTTCTGGCTTCAAATCGATCAAGGCCACTGATATTGGAGATTAGCTTCAGGAATCGGTCATAACAATATATGCCAAATCTTCAACAGCTAAATAAAAAAATTCCTACAAATACCTGTACAAGCCAGCAACTTCATTTAGTGTGCCGTCCTTATTCATCACATTGAGTATTGGAAGACCAAGCTTTCGAGCAAGTAGATAGTCATTATGATCATGTCCTGGACTAATTTTTAAAACGCCAGTTCCAAACTCTTTATCAACATGCTGTGACACACAACACCAATCAATATTAACCAACAACATGAAACTTACATTGGCTTGTCAAATAATTTTTGCAAAATGAATACAGTAAGAAAATGAGACTTTAAAAATGGATGAAAACTAGTAACAAGGAACTATTATTGCCACAAGCAGAAGTTAGACAGGAGTAAGGATAGAATATATGATTGTTACTGTTATCTGGCACTACTTATTTTACATTTGTACTTGACTTAATTCACAAATCTAGAAAAGTTGGAGCAAAAGGTGTGTTTTGCTCCCCATCCATTAACTAATACTTAACAGTTATTCACTAATTATATTTCAATAATCAGCCATCAGAAATTAATATATTCTTGAGATATGACATGATTAATAAAATATTTGATTGAGAAATTATCTACCTTGTTTCCTTAAATGTTAATGTTCACATTTCCATGTATATATCTCTGATGTAATTAGATTCATATGGGACTGATTTAGTCCTTATATTCAAGGGATACTCTTTGTACTAATTTATCGTTATAAATACAAAATCTAAGAGTTAACCTCTCAAGCTATTTAGCACCAAAAACATTATTCTCAAATTGGTACCAGAGCCCGCGATCAGTGGGCCTATTGTATGTCTCAAAACCCCATATGTCAAAGTCACATATATAGCTGTCTCGTCGACTGTCCAGCATCGACATTGGGGATGCCTCCCACTTATAAACACATTTTCAGGTCATATCTCATTCAACGTGGGTATCCCAACAAATACAATAAATCCTTCGAACACCTAGGATTCAATAAAAATGCCCATGGGGAACATCACAGCAAGACATAGAAAACAACTCAAACAAATGAATTTATTATTCACTTCAAATTTTCAAGTAGACATTTTTTATTAAGAAACTACCAAGAAATTCAAACACTACATAATAACTAAAATATACACAAGTTGAATAAATTGGAACTTTTATACCTTGTCAGAAATGATAGGAACATGACGACCAAACGTCAAAGGCACGATTGCCATCTGACCAATATATTTGGAATAACGATCATCCTACAATTCAGAAAAGTACACAAGGCATTAGTCATCGTTTCAAAAAACATTCTGAGCTCTCTTGGAACTCAATATCGGCGTGTCATTCTCAGCCACGTTGAATTAGTTAGCATATATATTTTCACATATATGGAGGTATATCTAGTCACAACTGAACTAAAGAAGCCATGTTGTCTTGGTCAAACCAACTAGTTATATATGTTTCTAATTTCAGTAGATAAGGTTCCTTGAAGGCCAAGGCTTAAAATCGGGCTTCTGGCTAGAATCTAATAATGTTGATCTTCAATAAAGTATTTTTTAGGAATAGAAGTGGCTCACTCAAAAAGGGGCATTTTCATATCTCAACAAAAGTATATCATAGATTTGCTCCAGGAAACAGGTAAGCTAGCTTGTAAACCTATGGGAAGTCCTATAGATCCAAGCCATAAGTTGGGTAGTGTGGAAGAAGGTGCAATGGTGGATAAGGAAAGTTACTTGTTGGGAGATTAATTTACCTTTCCGACACAAGACCAGATATTGCATTTGCCGTAAGTGTGGTAAGTCAATTTATGCACAACCCAAGGGAAATTCACTTACTTGCAGCTCTTAGGATTTTGCAATATCTTAAAGGAACTCCAGGGAGAGGGATTTTGTTTAAAAGGAATGAGAGTGCTACTCCTGAGGCTTATACTGATGCTGATTATGCAGGTTTAATTACTGACCGAAGATCTACTACAGGGCATTGTACATTCCTTGGAGAAAATCTTGTAACTGGAGGAGTAAAAAGCAGAATGCTGTGGCCTGATCTAGTTCTGAATCTGAGTTTTGAGGTATGGCACAAGGTATTTGTGATTTAATTTGGCTGAAGATTATCTTAGAAGATTTGAAGATTAAATAGGATGGACCTATAAAGCTCTATTGTGATAATAAGTCAGCAATTAGCATAGCTCACAATCCCATTCAACGTGATCAAACGAAACATATTGAGGTGGATAGGCATTTTATCAAAGAGAATTGTTCGTTCACAAGGTCAACTTGCGGATATCTTCACCAAAGGGCTTAGTTGCCCTGTTTTTTAAAGAATCGTGTCCAAGCTGCGAATGGAGAATACTTATTCACCAGATTGAGGTAGAGTGTTGGAAATTAAAACATATTAATACTCCACTTTCCGAGAGGCTAAGGTTCATTGCATATCAAGAAGATTAAGTTCAATGTATCTTAGGAAATAGTGTCAGCTTTATTACTCCCTTGTAAATTGCATTTGATCATGTATTAACATTGTAACTACCATGTTTATAAATTAAGCATGCTGCTGAGTGCAAACTTAAACACATTCAAAAATTCTTCTTCTTTTTCACAATACTCCTGTATAGTGACTCGAGTTTGTCGAGTGTTGTTTTGTTCTTCAATGTGCATCAAATGCATCTAAAGGGTAACTTCAAAATTTTGTGTCCTATACCAAATATGTTGTTATGTTCTGTAATTGGAATTTAGGGTTCCTTCATACCAAACAACTTGTAGAGCAGTATCTCAGTTTATTTTATTGATCTCTTCTCTCCAATAAAATTTCAATTAAAATCTGTAGCCAAACACACACATAATTGAATGTTAAAAATAAATTGTCAAAATATTTATCATGCAACGGTTAATGCAAAAACTTCAATACAATTAATTCCAAAGAAATTAGTATTTGCAATTTGTTAGCGTTGTTCTAGCTATATGAGAAATTCTTTATAGATACTGTTAGAATATTATAAAATATTTTATAATATCTTTTATATTATATTAGAGTATCTTGAGTTATTTTCTATGATCAATTTATAATCATAGAGATATCTTATATTATATCTCGTTATTAGTATGATTTGTTCCTAATTTATGATTGAGTCTATGTATCTCTATAAATAGAGAATACTATTGAGTCTTTTAGTCAGCATAAAATTATTATCAATAATATTCAAACTCTTATTATTTTCTCTCCTCCTTTTCTCTAAAATCCCACAACTTCAACAGATATATTTTTTGGTTTGGGGAATCCCAGATTTGTGGAATCAATTAATATACTAAAACTTAATACTGAGAAAAACAAAGATAAATAACAGGAAATATTATTCTAGCCAGTATTCAATACATAAAATTTATGTAAACAAGTCAAAAAGATGTTTGAAAATAATTATTTTGATGTTTATTTCTTATGGAGGGTAGGCAATATGAATGTTTAATTATGTTCCACGTTTTGTGGTAGCACGACAAGAGAATGGATTTCAATTACAATAGCAACATTAAAACTTCTATCCAGAGGCACAACACCTTACAAAGACAAGGATTCTATCCTACCTGTGGATTAACTGCCAGTGCCACATCACCAAATAGTGTCTCTGGACGTGTCGTAGCTACAGTCAGCCAATCATTCCTATAAAATGAGTAATTGTAAAAATTTAAATGCTAACTAATATTAAATAAAAACCGCAAGGCACAACCTTACAAAGAAACAAAAGCTTATTTTAAAGTAAGAAAATATAGCTCTGTTATGTATGATACAGATTCCAAAATGCATATCTCTCGTTTCTCTCTCTTAAATGTTCCTATGATCAACTAGCCAACATCTTCACCAAATCCTTGCAGTCCTTGGATAGTAATATATTATACATATTTACAAGTTAGATGCATATGACATTTATGCTCTAGCATAAGGGAAAGTGTTGATTATATTTGCCTGTTTTAGATTTCACTTTATCATGAGATATAAAGTTAATTAGTATATAAGATAAGATAGTAGTACATTCAGCTTTCATTAAGTTTTCAGTTATATTTCTCAATGTATACTTCCGGTCTATCAGTTTCATTCACTCAAGAACTGTAACCGAATCCAAATTTTAATTCTAGAAATTAGTTTGAACACAAACAAAATAGTGTAAAGTGAAGGTTGTCTGAAAAGGTCAAAAACATTGCCAGACAAAACAATTCTCTCGCCATAAGAGAAAATTAAAACACAGCAGAACATCAAGAAATTTCCTGGAACAGGAAGAACATAACAAAGAAAGTAGAATACAGAGGGGACTACTTAAATATTTTAGTTTAAAAGAGAAGTCCAGCCACTTTGCACATCAGACAACAAAACTTCCCTCGTAAAATAAAAACAGCTAAATGCTCAGGAATATTAGCTTTCAGGCAATGAAGGCAATATTAAAAAGGTCAAACAAAATAGATCATAACTCCCAGTTACAAGTTAAGAAAATCCAGATGTACATTTAGGTAAAGCCAAAATTTGTTCATCCAAACAAAATAACATAAAGTTCAGAACAGGTGCTGGTCAAACTAAATTAAATTTCTAACAAAATATAAATCTAATCAAAGCATGAGCTTAAAGTTTGCTTCAGTTCAGACAATATACTTCTATGAAAAAAGTATATAAAAACAGAGTAATTTTCAAAAACATCCAATGTACCTCGAACCTCCAGCAACGCGATATCTAATATGATACAAATATCCAGATTCTTCTGAATATTCGACTTCCTAAGTATAAAAGAAAAGGTTCAACAAAAACATCCAAGAAAAGAGCAGTTAAGTAGTAACAAGAGTGCAATCAAGACTAAAACTGCTTACCAAATCAGAAACGGCAGTCTGTAGAGTTGGTGACCAGTTTACCATATAAGAACCTGAAACAGAAGGAAGCCAAAGTGTAACATACACCACTATATAATATATAAAGTATGAATATAACATGTGCATCAGTGAAAAATTCAACAATTATCTTTTCCATTTTTTTGGTTACTCTGTTTTATTTTCAATTATACTTCCTTGTGCTCATCTTTTATCTAAGACATGTTATTCACCCACATTTTTTCCTCTTAGTTCAAGTGGTGATTCTCCTCTGGTCCTCTGACTCCTATCTTATAATAGCAAGAGCAGGAGTATATTTTTAATTTGTTAGTTGCTTTTATTAATTTGCAGTTTACTTGAACTAGATGGCTCCTTAATTTCATGTGAAATTCACGAGGCTTACGGCACAGCAATCAAGTTCATGAATAATCATATTTTTCATTAATTTTATTTATTACAGTATGTTTTTAGTTTATTTTTCTTGATATATGTTATAAGTTATTTTACTATTTTATTATATCTTCAGCAGTCTTGGTACAATTTGTGTTATTATAGCCATCATGCTTCTGCTATAAGCCACAACACCACCCAACATATTTGATGGGTATTTGGCTTTCTGCCATGAACTGCCATCCACTATATTTTTTTTATATGACCCATACACTATTAACAACATTGGCAGAAAAATCCTTCATCTAGATCAGGGTTCTCTATACAATATGACCTTCTATTTTATGATGACAAACTAGTCATTACAACTAATTCTAATTGGATTGGATTCTATTAGAGTATATGCCAATTGCTACATCACTCTGCTTTCTCATTTATATTTCTTTGTATTAGTATTTCCCTTCAGATAGTCTAGAGTATTCTATTTTCAATTATTGCTTCTGTTTGTCTTAACCAACTTTAACTATGACAGTTAGATATCAAATTCTAGATTTCCACAAAATTATGACTACTTCAGTTATTCCCACATGATTCCTTGTACAAAATTGACTGAGCACAGCTATCAAACTCCATCCAAGATTTCAAAAGTTTCAAGCAATATGGAAGACTATAACAAAGTGTATTGAAAAATGAAATATATACCATTGTGAAAGTATGTAACTCAGCTTATACCTTGATAAATCAAGCCTTTCTCATGAAGCCTAACAAATGCCTCAACTACAGCTTCTGCAGAAATTACAAACCATCAGTATATGATACACAAGTAAATACATGCTAATACACAACCATGCTGGATTTAAATTGCTGGAAGAAAAAAAAAATTGATGAGACAAATTCAGATGCATGTAATAGACATTGAAAAATAATAATAGCATATAAAAAAGTTATAAAACTGCACCAATGATATTTACTATCTTATTTGCATCACCGTAACTTTTCAAATATGTGCCCAAAGGCTCTCTAGGTTAGATAAAGTTCCAATAAGTAGAAAACTGTCTTACGACTTAGCTGTTCATCAAGGGTGAAGTGCTCTCTAGACCAATCACACGAAGCACCAAGTCTCTTAATCTGATTTGTGATAGTTCCACCATACCTGAATAAAGTAAAGAAAAATCATGGGAAGGAGGAGAGAAGTTAAGAAAATGACATTGAAGAATCTGCACAATGAAATTGTAACTCAATTTGCTCCCTCTATATTTACTAATTTAATCATTTGCAATATCCATGATCTGAAAAAGCAGATCACTCGTGAGTCATGACTCATCTAACCTAAAACGAATCTACAAAAATTTCAATAAAATTTCCAATATTCCATTGTCAATTGGTTATGGCACATTCCTCTAAGACTATCATTATGACATTAGGTCATAGTATTTTTTTTAATCATTAACTATGGATTATAGAGAAAGTATATTTAAGATATGGGCCAAAATGGAAACCAAAGGATCACTTATCATTTATCTTCTTTGCAAGATTTATAAATTTAAGTTTTTCCTCTAATCCAGAGTATAATTTCATGTTATTTTAAATTTTAACATAAATATTAGGAATAGTGAGGTTCAACCCCTTCTACTTTTTCCCCATTTTTAGTAGGGTAGTCCATTGGCTGTGGAAAAATAAAAATGTAGATGGCAGGAAGATTCAAAATTAACAAGAATGTGAAGACATACTTCTCTTTCCACTGCCAAACTTTTCTTGTAAATTCATCTCTACTCATTTCAACCCTTTTGGTTCCTTCAGAAGCTAGCATTCTTTCAACAACCAACTGGTAGAAGGAGAACAAAATTTAGATGCACAACTAATATCTTCAACTGAAAAAATATAAGGAGAAAGTGCAAGAAGCATACAATTCTCAGTTACAAAACAAAACTGCATAATAAGAAACTAGAAAGCCCATTGCCACAATTTAACTATCCAAAAAGCTTAATCTCTTAGGTGAAGCACGTGAATGGTTTTTTATTTTATATTTTTGACATGTCCACTTATGCAAAAGCCTTTAGACTTGATGCATTGTCAATGCACAAGCTTGCCTACGTTGTACTGGAATTCAACTTCTTACTACAAGAACTGAGGTGACAAGATAACTTGAAGTTAACAAACCAAAGTGGATAATAAAAAGAAAATAAGGCATGGAGTTTGAAGTTTCTGACAACTCACTTGTTTGCAGACTGAACCAAGTCATCCATGAGCTTAAGTAAGCTCCCAAGGCTTGGTTTGACAGACTTAAGAGTACTCTTCTTCAGTTTGGGTTTTGGGACAGCAAGTGGGGTCCCTCTCTATTTATCTACATTCTTACCTTCTACCTTATGTCGATGATATAACTATTACTGACAATTCTTCTTAGCTGGCCCAGCAGCTAATTCTCAAGTTGAATTTAGTACTCTTCCTAAAAATCTTTATCTCTTACACTATTTCTTGGGCATTGAGGTGCGCTGACTACTGAATGGTTCTCTAATGCTAACTCAGAGCAAGTATATCAAGGATCAGTATGCCAGAACTAATATGACTGATTGACTGACGCTGAGCCCATTTCCTATCCTATGGTTTCAGATTGCAAGCTCTCAAAACATGATAATTGAAACTGTTACATTCAGTTATTGTAATTTTCACTTTCAGAAATACTACCTTACTTTTCTCTTGAAATTATTCTTCCTCTCAATAAGTAATGAAAATTGATATAGTCTCGAGTTTCGAAATTAACAAACCTGAGTTGCAATACCAGCATGATCAGTCCCAGGAAGCCAGAGCGTTGGTCTTCCCTTCATGCGATTGTACCTAACCATAATATCCTGGATAAAAGCATGATAATAAATAAAGATATATATCTTAACTAAAATGTAAAAGTTCAACAAAAACATTAACAACTCAATACCACTTAACAAAGCACATTGTTAATACTTCAAACAAGACAGACAGTGTCACTATGAAGACAAACAGACAGAAAGAAACATAAGGAAAGCAAGGAACAAGATCTTTATACTTTTCCCAATAGAACAGCAATATTAAACATCCTATGCACATAAATAACAAGCAACTAGCGCTCAAAATTTCATCACTTCACAAAAATCATATCAAACAGTTTTAAGTTGCACCAGAACTTAATCCATTGTTATAATTATCTACGGAAATAATATGAAAAATAAAGATGAAAACCTATCACTATGGAAAATATTACAAATACAAAAATCAAATGGTACATCTATACCACTATATATCTTGCCTTTCCATTCAGAAACATTTAAACCCCATGATGGTATATCCAGCCATCTAGATACACAAATGTCCATTTAACAACATACATGAAATGAAATAGAAAAATATTTATAAAAATGGAAAAACCTCAAGGGTCACAAACATTGCATGCCCCATGTGCAGAGAACCAGTAACATTAGGAGGTGGCATTGATATCACAAAAGGATCACTTCCTCGGTCAAAGTTCGGCTTAAAATACCCTTGAGACTCCCACCTGCAATCCAATAATCATAACTATAACATAATATACAAAAATAATATAATAATGAGTTCATAAAGTCCATCCATGATCCATAACAACTTATCAATACAATCAGAAACAGGCTGTACCAACATAAAACAGTTTATAGATGAATTGCACGCACAATTTTTTCCTATTGTCAGCAACCTATGATGATGCACTGATATGCCTTTACATCATTGATACATGACCGTGCAGTATAAGAGACCATTTTTTATAAAACTAAAACAAATTCCAATACTCTCTAAAGAGACCAGTTTTCGTGACTCTTCACATCTAAGATACATACTTTATGTTAAATGTTGAAACTCTCACTGGTTAATTGCAGCAACTACAATATATATCGTCCTTCACCCATTCAGCTATTGATCCTCATTTTCCCACTTATATGTTAAATGTTAATTGCAACATATGCAATTTGTGTCACCACTTCACCAAGAGAGAGGCTTTCATCATTATTTTCAGTTATCATCACTAAACTGCAAAAATATACTACCTATTATATTATATATTGTGAATAACAACAATATATATTTATTATATTACAACAATATATTTAATATTCCCCACTTAACATATTCTATCTATGTCATAATACTAGCATTGCCACAATTTACTAACTACAGGCTCCAGCATTTGCATTTGACATATAGGAAAGGACCAATTACAATACTATTATTCAAGGAAATCAACAAGTCACTTTAGTTAATTTAATCACGCAATACTTAAGTTCTAGTGTGAAAATTAAGAAAACAAGTCACTTTGCAGAGCACATATTACATGGAATCAAAAATACACAAACAAGAGAAATACCAAATACCAACATTAATTTTATAAATAAATAAAAAATACATACCAATTATATATGCGTTCTTCTGCAGTAAAGTCAAAAGATTTGGCTATCTCAGGAGAAGTAAAGACACCGTTATTTTCTGAAGCAGACGCAACTGAAACATTGAAAACATTAAACAATAACAAACAAAAAACACAATTCACTGAAAAACCAACGAAATGCTGTTGAGCAAGTGTTCATTCATAACTTCATCGATAAAAACTTTATTCTCATCATCACAAATTTTCCAAAGCAAATATCGGAAACAGAAAACGTATGTACTATGTAGCACTGACACTTCTGATTGAATGCATGTCCGACACATTTCTATGTCTAACACATGTCGATATTTGACCCTGACACATATAGTTTCGCTCAATCACTTCTATTTTTTAAAATTATTATCAGTATTTATATGTCAGTGTCAATGTCATATCCAATGTCCTATCAGGTGTGTGTGTGACTATTAAAGAAAACTAGTGATCAAATTCAAAAAGTCTATCCAAACAAGCCCTAACTTTATCAAAAAAATGGAAGAGAAAGAAAAAGAAAAAACTAACTGCATTAAACAAACACTTCAATATTTTATGCTAATATAAAAATGAAAGTGTTTAAAATGATGACAGTCGAACAACAGAATAATGAAGTTCAAAAATGTCTTCTAAACAATCCCCAAGTTTCTCCAAAAAATGGAAGAAAAAACAAAAACACAACTAAACCAATACTTCAAGGAAAATTCTAAGTGGTTCACCTCGGACTAGTTGAAAACTGTTCAATATTCCAACGACGACCGAAGTTGTCTCATGAAAGTAGAAGTTCGTGGTCTTATTTTCAGGGCTAAGAAAGTGAATTCATTGATGTGTTTTTGATAAAAACAAGGGAAAACAAATATGTGTCTCTCAAAACAGAACTCGTCGAAACAACATCAATCAAATCAAAATCTCAATCTTAGGACGAGAAGGACCATAAATTTCGACTTCCAAAGAATGTTGCGAGTGATTTTTATGCACACTGGTCTACCGAAGTACTTGCCATACTTCAATTATTTTATGCAAATATACAAATGAAGTGTCTAAAATTGTGACAACTGAACAACGGAATAATGAAGTTCAAAAACGTCTATCCAAACAATCCCCAAGTTTCTCCAAAAAATTGGAAGAAAAAGCTCGCAGTTAAACCAATACTTCAAGGCAAATTATATGGTGGATAAGTGGTCCACTATCTAAGCACTTGCCATACTTCAATCATTTTATGCAAATATAAGAATGAAGTGTTTGAAATGTGACAATTAAACAGCAAAATAACGAAGTTCGAAAACGTATATCCAAACAATCCCTAAGTTTATCGAAGAAATGCACACACAAAAACACATCTGTTAAATTAAACAAATACTTAAATTTGGATGTGCGAAAAAGAACAGTGTGTGAAAATGGTGAGAATTGAACAGCACGAGAATTGAATTGTTAATAAAATGGAAGCGAGTAGAACCTGTTAAAAGACGAGTTGATGTGAAGCGGTTGAGGCGAGGGCGAGAAGGAGAGGAGAGAGAAAAAGCGCGACGGCGCGTGTAGAAGAGGAGAGGGTTGAGTCTGTTACAAACGGAGAAAGGATAAGAAAAGGAGAGTATCGTTTTAGACATGATTGGTTAGTTAGTTAGTTAGTGGTTTTTGGTTCAGTGTAGGTTCAGTTCAGAGAAACCTCAACTGCAACTGCAACTGCAACTGCAACTGCAAGAGAAGAAAGAAGAAGTAGTTTTGTTGTTGAATTTAGAGAGAAAGATACGGCTAAGGAGAAAAACTAGTGGGATGAGAGGGGATGAAGAGGGAAATTAGATTGTATTCCCGTAATTAAATAATTAATAAAAAAAAATGTTAACAAAACATTTATCAAAAATAATTATATTCAATATGTTTTGTTAATTAAATATGAGTATTTATTTTGATAAATATTTGAATTTGAATTTTTCACGACGTAGGAGTTCAGATCTTTTGACTAGACTCAATTTCGTTAGTTGTTACTTATTTAATCCATTTTTTTAATACATTTTTTAATTTGTTAAAATTTAAATTCATCTAACAAAATCATATTTAGTAAATAAATTTTGAACATTACTCATATGGAGATTATTGATAGTAAGTGGTTAAATATAAAGACTAAATTACAACTTTAGTTGTAAGTTGCTAAATTTAGGGTTTAAATTAATAGTAAGTTGTTAAACATAATTGATAGTAATGATTAAATATAGAGATCAACTTAGATAGTTTAGTTGTACATTTTGCTAATAGAATTTGATGTTGTTAGATCATTGTCATATCAAAAAGAAGTGGCAAAAATTTGACAATGTAAAATGGTGGCCGCATGAATGATTTATAATCATAAGTGTTTTGTGAAAGAACACATATTTAGGTCACCAGAATGTATTAGAATTGAGTTAACCTTAGCGATGATTAACCTAGTATTTTGGATTATGTCTAAAAGTCTTTCTAACTTGTTATTGGCTTTTAACTTATATAGTGGTCTTGTAATTAGGGTTGGGCCTCTTACACATGTCTCTGGCTCAACCCTAATTTAGACTTATGCTCTTATCATATACTCTTGTATTTGTTAATGATTGGGATATAAGGGTGTTTTGGTTCAAGTGATGGGACATTAGAGATTTTAATGGAGGGGAGGTGGGAAAAAAGTAGAGTCGTGTTTAGTTCAAATAAAAAGAGGGAAGGGACTTTTAGTAGTTTTATGATTGATTTAAAGGGAAATGATAGATTTTAAATTGTTTTATTTATTTATTTATATTGAGCACCTCCCATCCAAATCTCTCCAAATGGAAAGATAGCAAAATCAACTTAATGATGAATTTTGCTCATCTCCCGTCCCCTCCTAAAATTTAAACTAAATACAAAAACTTAACAATCTTATCTCCCATCCCCTCTCCTCCAACCAAACACACGCCAAAGAGTATGATCCCACACGTCATTTAATAGAGTTAAATATATTTTTATTAAGAAATAAAAAATGACTAATAATTTTAATATTAATTACAATTCATAAATAATAATAAATAAAGAATAAATAATTACACCAAAACGAAGAACATTCGTTTTTTTTTATATAAATCATAAAAACAATAGTTCAAAAATGAACTCATTGATTTTTTTACATTACAATAAAAAGAGATCTATATATATCTATTCTCTATGTTTGTAAAAAATTTGAAAAGGTTAATATTATAATATTCCATGTTTTTACTTTATATAGAAAAAAAAAAAAGAGGTAATTCAGATAGATAAGATATATAACTAATTACAGAATAATTTGTTTTCATTTATAGAACAAATGTCTTTCATATTTAACCCAAATATGATTGTTTGAAATTGTATCAATTTCAATTTTAATAACTTCTTTTCAAAATGTTGCATATGAAGAAGAAATTGTTTCATAAAAAGTTTGAGGTTTATTATCAACAAGATATGTATAAAAATTATTTTCAAAAGATATACCTATTTTCTTTATATTTTGTTTCTTTTCAAATCATCACACGAAATTTTATTTGTAATATCTAAAAAAGATTGTACATCAACACTTTCAATTTTCAGACAAAAATTATTATTCAAGAATTTCACATTTTTATTTTCAACAACAATATTACTAGAAAACAAGTCACTTTTAAGAACAAGAAATCTATATATGCTCTCAAAGTATATTTAAAACTCTTGAAATTTAATCAAAATTTAAAACAAAGTATACATCTAAATGTATATATTTTTAAACAACTTTTAACTGTTGATTATTCAATCAACAATAAAAAATTTGTATTCTTCCTTACAAAATACATTATTCACTTGGTCAATTTCTTCTCCTATCTAAAGAAAAAGTGTGACTATGACCTAGAAACCATTAATTTTTTGCATTTCCTCTACAATAATTTCATAGACCACTAATGAAGAGGCAAGGTTTTATTTGGCTTGGGATACAAACAAAAAGAAGTAATATTTGGCTTAATGTAAGATATGTATATTGAAATTAAGCAAGAAAGCTTGTGGGGGTGCAACTCGTATCATCAACTTCATGAGTAGCCTTCACATTAAGTGCATCTCTTAGAGAGCTATGGGTTCGACCATAGAATACATAAACAATAACTCCTATTGCTAGCCATACAGAAACTCTCAACCAAGTAGCACCCCTTGAAAAATAGAGAAGACATAAAAATGATAAGAATTATATATTGTTCAATTAAAGGGGAAAAAAAATCTTTGTTAAGCAATGTTAGAGCAAACAAAATACATAAATGATACATTAGTTTTTTTTTTTAATTTATAATTCAACCCTATAAAACAATTTGGAATATAATGACTTATAATGCAAGAATTTCTCAAGTTTATAAATTTTATTTACGTCATATCACAAAATTGACCTATAATGTGAGAAATGTGTAAACTTTATCAACTATTTATCTCATACATCATACTAATAGACATTTTACAACTTCAAATATACAAGAAATGTACCTAAAAATCAAAGTTAAACACGATTAAAATTTACCGTCAATGAAACTATATTTATTCTTTTGTTTTACACAATTAATTTCTAAGAAATTCGAGATTCTTAGATCTCTCCCTTCCAAAAATTCGAGAGTTTGAACTCTTCTGGTCAATATCTAATCCCCAAATAATTACCTACGGGCTTTTCCATCGGTTTTCTATTTATACAATACTAATAACTAATAAGAGGTCTAACATAATACTTCAAATCTACTTTATTTGATATCTCTTTCTTTTGTATTAATTATTTTTCACCATTTTCTCTCTTCTTGGTTTCTTCTCAAAACATAACATAATCTTCGTTATTCGATTGTGATAAGTTAAATCAAAATCATTATCATGAGTACAAATTGAAAAGGCAACGTATTTAAATTAATGTCATTTTATATTACAAAAAGACTAAATTAATGTCAACTTACAATGATTAAGGAACTAAATTGATGTCATTTATTGGTTATTTAAAATATAAACTAGTGACAATTTCATTAGAGGAGTAAATTAATGTTCTTTATCTGTTAATGTTTATTTATGACAGTCACTTGACCTTTTATTCAGTGATTAAAATGCTGGATTTCTTTTAAATTTTTTTGAAAAGAAAGTCCTATATATTTTCAAAATTGAATGTGGATACTTACCCAAGATTAATAAGTAAATATGAATTGATAAGAATGGAAGTTATAGGCAGCAGAGGCACCAATGGACATGTGAAACCTGAAAAACAAATTTAACAAGAGTTATTTTTATTTCAAAACCTATTTTACAATGAAGATTCACTAATGTTTTTTTGTTTTTTGTTTTTAGCAATTCCAATCCTTCAAATTTTACTTAATCCACTAATATTCCAATTCCCAATTAAGATATCCCCTCAAAACATAAAAGAGAAAACATATAAGATGATTAAACATTCCTATGATGTTCTTGACAATTTATGATTTCATTTTATATAATCATAAAAATTGTAAACATATAATTTGAAATATTCATAAATTTTAATATTCATAAATGAAATGATAGATATTAGAAAATGTGTTATAGTAGTATTTGATACTCTATTTTAATATATTATAATAAATTTTAAATTGAACTTCAAAAATAACAAATATATATGTATAAATATATTGCAATAAATAATTGTAAACCATACCTCCAGAGTGTCCAAAGTTGTGTCTTGCATCATCCTTATCTGTACATTTTAGGAAGACAAATCCAGACAAAAGAAGAGCACCACCAACTCCACATAATGTAAATCGAATTGAACTGATAACAACAAACATAAAATGTGGTAAAATAATAATAAAAATTAGAACTTAAGAAATACTCAAATGGCATGCAACATTAATAAAGTATATAAATTTAATGTAGCTAATAATCAAAACTCTCCCATGCATAGTGTTCACTTATATAATCAATTGATAAAGTATTTAGGCATTTGATCATCTTAAAATTTTAGATTGAGCTAAATTTAAAAACTTATAAAATTAGAGATGTCTATTAGTTATAAACATATTTTCAGTGAACTTTCCTCATTGTTGTCTAAGTTTTTTTTTAACTAAGATTTCAAGATTAGGTTAACCCTTTGATTGGATAATAATTAAATAGTTAAACGGTTGAGGGTAGAGACCTCTCATCTCTATTCTTTCGTTTGAATCCTAAAGGCACGTCTTTTCAATTATTCATATAGATATACTATAATTTGTATCTAAAACTATTATTAATTTCAACATAAGAGACTCTCTATTCTCTCACGTCTAGAACCGAACATCTAGAGTGTGACTTGAGTGGTTTGTTAGTGGACTGTGATACTATTTTAAATTTGGATTGGACCTAACTCAATCTTATAAACATATTTGCAAGTCATGTCTCATCTGAAACTCCATCATACATATCCATAAGTTATTAATGTTTATGCAACTTGAAAAATTACACATCTGCCACTAAACACACCTTGTAAAAAATGTAGAAGAAGCTGCAAATGTGAGGATAAATACACCTAAGCATATGAACGCTATTACAAAGCCAACAATTTTTCTCTTATTACCATCATGTACATCTGCATCCATCCATAAACAAATAGGAGTGATGACAAAATTGGAATATGTCAAATCATATAAGAAAGTTCTAAAAAGAAATTATATATAATAGTATTAAATTGATGTTAAGGAGATTGATTGCATATATGGAGCAATAAATTTTACATTTTTCATGATTTTACATTTTTCATGATAGAGTTTAGTAAACATTAATTTTGGATAAATATAATTTAATTAAACGTTCATCATATAAGTGCTTATGAATAACTTATTTCTATAACAATATAAAATAAAGTCAAATTGTTTTAATATAAGTTTTAAGTAATTTTTATAGGCTATTCTAGAGAACCATGGAAATGAGCTGAAAACAACCTATGAACATGTCATAAGTTATTTCCGTAAGCTCACTAAAACTAACTCACATAATGCTTAGGTCAATATATAAGCTCAAACAAGTAAATTCAAACAGTTAGTAGAAAAGGAAAATCATAACTCACAGTTGCCTATTGCAAGATGTTTAGAAATAAGGGGATGATAAATTGACACATCCTCTTTAACAACTAAGGGTTTCTTGTTTGCATCTATTTCATTTGTCTCCAAATGGCTCCAAGCATACTCATCCATTGACTCTGAATCAATAGAAGGTGGCAATGGAACTTCATTTGGTGGAATATATGTTAGTATCAACACAGATATTGCTGCTGTGGTGAATGCAAGAAGGGCACCTACACTAACCTTTAGAAGACAAGCAAAGTAAACATTAGTACTATAAATAAAGATTTGTAAAAACTTTTCATTGTTCAAGTTAAATTGTGCTTGACACAAAGTAGGGCTAGAATTTAGTTGACAAATTTAACATTATCAAGAAAATTGTGCTCCAATATATGCACATATACAAACAAATCCGTCATGTCTACCTAACACTTTGTCTGCGTTATCAGAAAAGTTTGGATTCATTGCAATTGTACAATCACACAGTTATGTTGTCAAGAAATCAACATCGTAGGATGCAGATCAAATAGCTCATGCTTTGAGTTTGAATTTGACTCTGATTCAACGAACTTAACTTCTTGACGGCGGTGACTTCACGTTTCTTTTACTGCGAGGAATATGTTGTAGTACCGACAATTCAAATTGAACTCATGTCTGGTGTGCGACAGCGACACTGACATGTGTTTGTGTCCAACACACACATGACATTGACAGATGTGGTTCATTCAATCACTTTCCTTTTCTCAAATTATTATCAGTGTCATTTGTGTCCGATGCCTGTGTTAGTGTTTCATTCATGGCCATTATCTTAGTCTCATTAATCCAGTGGCCAAGTTCAATACTAGCCACCTTCATTTTTTGTAATTATAACATTAAATTGCACAAGACTTTTGCACATTGGGGTTAGGGATAAAATCAATTTCTTAAATTATAATTACTAGCTGCAACATTTTGGTTTGAGTTGTTTCTAGTTCTTGGCAACATTGAAGTTCATAATCTTGTCAAACACAATAAAAGAATCCTATGTGTCATTATCGTTACATTCAATTCCTTCTAGTTTTTCCTTGTCGACATGTCAATATTAGTGTCATGTCTGGTGTCAATGCTTCGCAATTGCAATTATAGTATTAGACTTACCATCCCAGCTAGTTGAGAGACATCCATGAAAAATGCCATGACTGCAGCAACAAGGCCAGTGAATATGGTACTCTTTACAGGAACCTGGCTGTGCTCATTTATGTCAGAAAAAAATGGTGGCAGAAGTCCATCCCTTGCCATAGTCATCAAAACTCTTGGCTGAAAGACATTAAACAAAAACACATCAATAATAAATTATGAAAATCTTCAAATAAAGAGAAGGAATACAAAAAACAAAAATTTAAGTTATTGAGTTTATTTGATTAGAGTTTAGTATACTTTGTTGGTTTATCTAAGTTTGTTTTGTTGATGGTTGTGTTAGTGGACATACTTTTTGATTTAAATTAATCCTTTTCAATAAATTAGTTTTGAATATTTTTTTTTTTTTTAAATGAAACAACTGTTATTACATAAACTGTTTTTAATTTAAAATGAAACAACTGTTATTACATAAACACTGTATAGCCCCGACACTTCAAATTGAGAGTGTCTAATGTTTGACACCTACATGACACTGACACATGTGGTTACATTCAATTACTTTTATTTTCTTAAATTATTAACCATGTCAATGCCAACGTCGTGTTCGATATATGTGTCTGTGTCAATGCTTCATAGGATAAAAGATGAAATTTAACAGAAACTGCAAAACAAAGCTTTGGAGGGAAGAATCAACTATAAACAACGTAAGAGTTAATGTATGAACATAGGACATAGAGGGTTCCAATTAATTTACCTGAGGCAACATTCCACCTAGCAATGATGAGCATAGTGCTGTAAAAGCACCAGCATTTATAATGTATCTGCAATCACAATCAAGAAAAATGACTTTCAAAACTTCTGCATACTTTGGTTTTGTATCATACTATAGGCAAAAACTTGTCTCTTATTATTACTTTTAATCATATCATGACACATAAATTGTTCACGAGGTATCAGATCAATGGTAAGTGCTTGACCTTAGAACTTCAAAGCACAGAGTTCAAATATCCTCGAAGACGGTTGTAAAATGTCATTAGTGTCACTTAAAAAAATTAAAACGATATAGAAATTCAAAGAGGAATGTTTTGAATTTATACAACTTACGCGGCCCATTGCATTCCATTGTCAGCAAATGCAGATGATAAAGGAGTGTCAGGATTGATATCATAGTAAGGTACTAAACCAACAATAACAATGGAGACCAACATATACAATCCACAACATAGAGACAATGAAGCACCAATTCCTAGTGGCAAATCTCTTTGAGGATTTTTCACCTGTTCATCAAACAAAGAAAATCACCATTAGAAAGTTTGAACTTACTCTCCAAGTTTTAACATACTGTCTGCAATTGCAATTGCGATCGTGACATCAAAGTTTTTGATTGTGTCCTAAACCACTTTATGGCCACATCATCCGTATTTGACTGCAATATTGAGGACTGTGACCCGGTCGCAAAGTGGTGATGGCAATTTGAAGTTTTTGCAAATTTTTGCATCAGTTGTATTTGAGTGCAATTTGACCTAAAAGCAATGTTCTTACAACCCTAAAGCATAGACAATGTTGGTTTATGGGTCAACCAGTTAAACCATTTGGTTTGATTCGATTTTTAAAACATTGTCTGAGAGCGGAAGTTGTGAGGAGCATGATATATTATCATTATCTATACCTCTTCAGCAGTGCAGGCAACTGCATCAAAACCTATGTATGCCAAAAATGCTGTTGCAGAACCAGCAACAGTTCCATCTACCCCAAAAGGAAAATACCTATTATCATTAAAACAAGAGAAAAAATTATTATTAATTAACTTAAAGATACCAAAAATATATATGGAGAAGGGGTATTGAAAAATAATGATGTAAATTACCCTGTAGGTAGTTGATATCCAATCCAACCAGTTTTGAATCCTAAGTAACCACCAGCTACTATGACAAACATCAAAGCACATATATTCACTGATGTGACTATGCTTTGTATCCTTGTACTCTGCATACAAGTAAAACCAAGAAAATTTAATTGGATATTTGAATTGATTGGTCACAATCCATTTATTAAAAGGATGCATTATATAAAATCATAATAATAATTTTTACGTCCATGAAAATTTATTGAGAATTAAAGTTAAATCTAGTTTATAAACACTCACTATCCTCAACCACTGAGACGTCTTTTAACTACGAATAAAACTGTGAGAGCTTACACATAATACCCATAACGGACAATACCTTGTCAAAGCGATGCATCAAACTTGTGGTCTGAACATTGACATAGACTAAGAGCTACTTTTCTGGCAAACCAAAAAGAGCTACTTAGGCACGCACGAGGGCTGACAGACCCCTTAGCCTCGACTAAGAGCTACTCTTATGGCAAACCAAAAAGTTCTACATTGTTTGGGAATCAAAGCTAAGGATGATTTATAAACACTCACTCTTCTCAACTCACTTGGTCGCTTTTTAACTAAAGACAAAATCTTAAGAACTTACATAAGACCCAAGACGAAGAATACCTCCGAAAAGTGGTGCAGCGACTTGCACCAACCAAAAATAAAAAGAAACAGTACCTCATACAATTTAGAAAGCTAAGCTAAGTTGAAAATCATAGTTATAAATAATTAAAAAATATTAAAAAATAACTTTTTACCTCTTTGATCCCAGTACAGAGAACCCAAGTAACAAGTAATACCACAATTGCTGCAAGTGGATCTACATCAACATCAATCCATGGAATATGTTGATAGGATAAAAATCCTGGAATATTGTTCACACCTCCAATAAGTGCAGCCTAACCAGAAAAATATTATATATGGTTAATATTTTTTTCCGTTTAAATAAGTCATCTGTTTCTCACAAGAGAGGCACTTTCAAAATCCAGAGTTCCATTAAGAGATAAGTAAAATCTAATCAAAAATTATTCCAAACAAAATTCGAATTTGGATAATTCTAATGAATTCAACCTTAACTGAACATATATAATTGATATACTATAACTTTGATTTATATCTAATTTATTATTTCAAATTCTGAATTAAAATGGAAAAAGATCTTCATTAACATAACATCATACCAAATTGGGGGTAATGCCACGAGCAACAACAGCTCCACTAACCCCATATTCAAGCATTAAGGACCAACCAATCAACCAAGCAACCCTGCAAACATATACCAAAGTATATCAATTTTCAATTAACAATAATATAAATTTTGTTTTTATATAAAAAGCCATGAAAATTGTATAGAATTGGACCTAAACTTTCACATAGAAATAGCACCTTAAACATAATTTTCTATGTTTTTCCAAAATGATACGATATCCTAACTAACTATTGAAGTGCATAAATATGATTGGACACATTTGTCTTTTGAGCTCGCTTCTAGGGTGAAAAACAAATCTATTTAACATAGTATTGGAGTTGGGTTAAGGACGACAATGTCAAAATTGATTTAGTAAAATTGATTTCGCTTAAAAGCAAATCAACTACTGAGTTGAATATAAAGTGATTTATATTTAAATACATTCATCTTAAAATGAATTATCGTCATTTAAAAACAAGACAAAATAATTTTACTTCAATAATACTTAAACATATCAAAATCAAATCTAGAATTAATTTTACCACCTCCAAAAATAAAACAAAAAAATACACAAAGAAGGTAGATGAATTAAGTACCCTTCACCAACACAAACGTATGCATAGTGATAAGCACTTCCAGCAGAAGGACATTTACTAGCCAATTCAGCATAACAAAGAGCTGAAAGAGTAGCTGCTATTCCAGCCACCATAAATGAGAGTGGCAAAGCAGGTCCAGCATGTTCCCTTGCAACTGTTCCAACCAAAACATACACACCTGCACCAATTGTTGCACCTACCCCTGAAATCAAAAACACACCCCAAAAATATTCAACAATTATAAGTAAAAGTAATTAATTGCATACATATTAAGAATAATGGTTACCATCATTTAATTTTCTTGATGTATTCAAAATACTAATTATATTTCCTAAATTACCATTTTTTATTTAATTTTGTATGAGAACTTGTTGTTATATTTAAAGATATTTTGAACATAATAACATTTTTTAGAGTTAGTTTAATTATATTTAATTGTTTATATTTTGGTCTTGACAATTTTTTGCTTAGAGGAAGTAATTAACAAATACTAACAACTAATCAACATATTCTCTCCGTTATTTATTATAAGTAAAAAAATATATTTTTATTTTTCTTTATTATAAGCAATTTTAACTAATTTTTTAATTTTTAATTTTACCATTTTTATAATATGTTTCATTATTTTTTTATAAATTGGTTGAATAATTCAAAAAAACTTTTATGTTGTCTAGTTTTAGGTAGAGAGTGGTAAATGAAAAAGCCACAAAAAATAATTAAGGATATTTTGTAAATATATATATATTATTAAATAAAATAATTATTAACTTTAACTGATTTCCTTAATATGCGCACAATTGGTTATAACAAAGTACAGATTAGAAATTCAAGTCAAAGGTCGTTTCACTTTCTTTGTAAAGGGTTTGAAAACATACCAAAATTCAAACAAGAAAGGACCCTTAAACCAAATAAAATAACATTAATAAAGTTTAATTTTGGTCTACTAATCACGAAAATAGTTTCTCCATTTTATTTTTCTCAAGTTTTGGTCTCTAACAATTGTTGCGAGAGATGGTGTGACTTAAATAAATACAAAAAAAAATAATAATTCGATTTGGAAGACTACTTTCGCGATACTGCTAAAATAAGAGTGGTGCAATTAAACCTAATAATAATAATTTTAATTGAAAACACCAAAAAAAACAAATAATAACTATAATTTCATTGTTTGTGTTTTATTGTTTCGTTTTGTATATCAAATTGTTACACATTATTGTTCTAAAGATTGATGTTAGAGCCTCTTAATTCTGGTGCGAAATCCGAAGTTGCAGGATTTAAATAACAACAAAAAATTAAAACATAAAAAGCACAACAACAACAAAAGCAAAAACAAAATCTGTATTATGAAAAGGTGAAACGGAAGTTGGAACTGAAAATGATGAAATCCATTCAAAACCTTTACCAAGGTGAAAAACATGATTGAAAATGAAATAAAAAAACCACACAATTTCAAGAGATGAGATAAACTAAAAGAATAAGAGAAAATTGAATTACCAATTGCCATGAGATCAGGAATACTTAACTCCTTAGCAAGTTGTCCATTATGAGAATTGTTGTTAACATCAGAATCAAATTTTTTTTTTCTAGTTAAAAACCTCCACGAACATGATGATGAACCTTCTCCTCCATTTTTACGAAACCTCATCACAAAAAAAAAATATTTTTCTTTTCTTACTCAACAAGAAATGGTTGAGAGTTGAGAGTGAAGTGAATAATAGAGAGACAAATAGATGATGCAGATTGGAGTGAGAGAGAAAAAATTATTATTCTTTTTCAATTTCTTTTTATTATAGTGACATTTGTTGAATGATTTGTGAATGTGAAGCTTTAAAAAGGTATCAATCAAAGAAATAAACTTTAATCTCTTTTCTTTTTGTTCCGAGATTTTGAGTTGTCATAGTTTTTAAAATAATTATTTTTTTATAGTATTTTATTATTTTGTTATAATATTTTTTAAATGATTTTAATAACAATGTTTTAAATATAAATTATAAATAGTTTTTCTTACAAATCTATTTTAAATATTCATTTATTTGCTATAATTTTTTTAAGTAATGAAATTTTAAAAAATTATTAAAATAAAAACTTTTTTAATAAGTTTTTCATAAAAATTATTATCGAGAGATATATTTTTTTTTATGTTAAAATCTATAATAGTGGATATTTAAGTTATTGAATGTTAAAAATTATGTTTTTATTATATAAAATATGAGTCTGAAATAATTTATATTATTTTTGAGTAAATTTTTATAAAAATCATTTTTAAGACTATATAGATAAAATTGCTTTTTTTAAAACTTACATAGTTTAATGATAATGTAAATTGTTTTACATTAATAACAAATTCAAATCGTTGATTACATAGTTATTTTATGATTCAGTTATGATTGTGTAATCAAATAACATAATCAATGGTTATTATTGTTTATCAGTGTAAACCAGATTTATACCGACAATAAATATATATATATATATATATATATATATATATATATATATATATTTTAAATCTATAACAATCTATTATTTATAATTTTAAAAAAATGAAAGTAATTGAGTAAATATCATGTGTTATGTATTAGTGTAGTACTGATCTCGAATACCAACATCTAATGAACTTTAATATTTGTTGAAAATTGATTCATATTAAATACATTTTCAATTTAAAGTCTCTATGTTTGACCTATATTTAGTTGGGATTTGTCCGCGGCTGCTATAAATTTAGGAGTGTCTTACCATAATTTTTAATCGATTGATATATTTGGAGCTAGTGTTCAACTAAGGTTCAAAACTCATTAAAAAGAGCCACCTACGTATAGTATATGATGTACTTTGAATATGATTGATTTTAGTCAAACAAAATGGGAAAATATTAAAAAAATAGATTATTTTGATTGAAAATACAACTAAAAAGGGAAATCAGTTTAAAGAAACGAAAACGAAATAATATTTTGACAGATTAATAAAGGATAAAATTATACTGACAAATATATAAAAAGGAAAACAGTTTAAAGATTTAATGGGAAAAATAATGTTTTTTATGGAATGAGTCTTAAAAGTTGTGAAAGTAAAAAGTTAAAAACACAACAAACAAAATAAGAAGAAACAAAAATAGTTTGTTTCTTGATTTGATTTATAAATTAAAGTATATTTAAGTACAGGTGAAGTTCTAAATATAACTTTTTTGACAGATCATACTAAATATAACATTAGTTTTTTTTTTTACTAAAAAAGATGGTATTAATTTATTTAAATTATTAAAATATATTGATATAATATAAATTTAAAGTCATAATAGTAAAATGTTAAAAACACAAAAAACAAAATAAGAAGAAACAAAAATAGTTTGTTTCTTGGTTTGATTTATAAATTAAAGCATATTTAAGTACAAGTGAAGTTCTAAATATAACTATTTTGACAGATCATACTAAATATAACATTAGTTTTTTTTTCTTACTAAAAAAGATGGTATTAATTTATTTAAATTATTAAAATATATTGATATAATATAAATTTAAAGTCATAAAAGTTAAAAGTTAAAAACACAACAAACAAAATAAGAAGAAACAAAAATAGTTTGTTTCTTGGTTTGATTTATAAATTAAAGCATATTTAAGTACAGGTGAAGTTCTAAATATAACTTTTTTTGACAGATCATACTAAATATAACATTAGTTTTTTTTTTCTTACTAAAACAGATGGTATTAATTTATTTAAATTATTAAAATATATTGATATAATGTAAATTTACAGTCATAAAAACAAAAGTAATCAATTTGTAAATAAATTTAACATTCATGTTAATAGTATAAAACGACAACATAATACAAAACTGTTGTAGCTAAATATCACTAGAAGGAGGGGTTGAATAGGGATTTTGCTGTTAAAAACAATTTTTTAAGTGTTTTAAAAAACTATCCTCTTGCTGAGGATGACTAGCTCGAGGATGGGATTTTTAAATCGTTAGATCTAAGCTGAGTAAAAAAGTAGGAGCAGAATATGAGGGACACACACAATTTTATACTGGTTCACCCAAAGATGGCTACGTCCAGTCCTCACACCCTTGTGAGATTTCACTAACTTTCAAAACAGATCAATCCTCAACCCGAGGATGATTACAACTGTGTATTATCAAGCTTCACCAAGCTTACAATCAATTTCCAAATATTTCCAAGCTTCACTCACTAGGAAATTACAAAGTAGAATGAAAGTGATTGATACTTAATACTTTCTCAAAAGATATACAAAGATATAGTGTAGGATCAAGGAAAGTAATAAGAGAGGATGTGATTTGCTTCTTGAAAGCTTTAAGATGCTTGATCTTTTTATGCAAGTGTGTTGTGTGTCTTCCAATGGAGAGCTTGTATGCATTTTATAGAGATCCAAGCCCTTGATGACCGTTGGAGCTCATTTTCAAAGGATCCAAGGTTTTCATCATAATTACAGAACTGCCACTCAGCTTGTTAGGCTTAGGCAGAACCATCCTCTTGCAGCATAGTCTTTGATCTTGACATGTCCTTGCTTTTTCACTTTAATCAGAGTGCAAGGCTGTTTCTGAGCTGCATTTTTCGAAGTCTTTAAGGTCTAGGTTGGCTTCATCTTTTGAGGTGATGTGGACAAGAGAGAAAAAGCCACTTTATGACATAGGACTGTCATACTCAGTCCGAGGATCAGATCTGGCAGCAACATGTGATCTTCCATTTTTGGCTTGTTTCAAGTTGCCTTTTGCTAACTTGACTTCCTTATGCATTAAAACGTGCAAGCCCATTAAATGGTCAGATTTTGACCTTTGCACATGCTTGATAGGTTGCTTTCACTTTTGCTAGCCTTTCCTTTACATACTAGATCTAGCCAGATTCACCTTTTTCTTTTGACCTTTTGACTCTAGCTTTGAATGCTTTGTTTATTCATTTTTGACATTGATATACAATTGAATAAACACAATATTCTGGTGAGAAATCAGATTGTCCAGATCTGGAGATATTGCAAATTGCAACAATTTCCATCCTCGCGCTTGCAGCAATTTCCATCCTCACGAGGGTTTTCCATCCTCAGGCCAGAATTACTTTTTCCTTCTTTTTGCCTTAATGATTAATAACCTATTAACTTAAATGAATACACTCAAGAGCACATGTTAGTCATTAACCACAATCATAATCTCTTAAGTAATTTTGTTATCATTAAAATCATTTGAGAGATTTTGTCTCAACAATCTCCCCCTTTTTGATGATGACAAAATTCTTTAGATTATGATTTTAAATAAGACAAAGATAAAATGTTTATGCTCCCCCTCAATTATATGTGTAATAATTTTTAAAACTAAAAATCATTACTCCCCCTAAATGTATGCCAAAGTGTTGAAATAACATGATTCTAATCATACAAATGACATCATGATAATTAGATAATAATTTAAAGATTTGTTCAACAAAGCATAAACATGGGTTCATAAGCAACACAACAATATCA
>NC_021161.2:5767930-5788180 GCF_000331145.2 Cicer arietinum
AGTGTTTTAAAAACTATCCTCTTGTAGAGGATGGCTAGCTCGAGGATGGGGTTTTTAAATCGTTAGATCTAAGCTGAGTAAAAAAGTAGGAGCAGAATATGAGGGACACACACACAATTTTATACTGGTTCACCCAAAGATGGCTACGTCCAGTCCTCACACCCTTGTGAGATTTCACTAACTTTCAAAACAGATCAATCCTCAACCCGAGGATGATTACAACCGTGTATTATCAAGCTTCACCAAGCTTACAATCAATTTCCAAATATTTCCAAGCTTCACTCACTAGGAAATTACAAAGTAGAATGAGAGTGATTGATACTTAATACTTTCTCAAAAGATATACAAAGATATAGTGTAGGATCAAAGAAAGTAATAAGGGAGGATGTGATTTGCTTCTTGAAAGCTTTAAGATGCTTGATCTTTTTATGCAAGTGTGTTGTGTGTCTTCCAATGGAGAGCTTGTATGCATTTTATAGAGATCCAAGCCTTTGATGACCGTTGGAGCTCATTTTCAAAGGATCCAAGGTTTTCATCAAAATTACAGAACTGCCACTCAGCTTGTTAGGCTTAGGCAGAACCCATCCTCTTGCAGCATAGCTTTGATCTTGACATGTCCTTGCTTTTTCTCTTTAATCAAAGTGCAAGGCTGTTTCTGAGCTGCATTTTTCGAAGTCTTTAAGGTCTAGGTTGGCTTCATC
Organism: Cicer arietinum; assembly: GCF_000331145.2. NCBI lineage: Eukaryota > Viridiplantae > Streptophyta > Magnoliopsida > Fabales > Fabaceae > Cicer > Cicer arietinum. The sequence continues at coordinate 5,768,632 of NC_021161.2, forward strand.
TTTTGAGGTGATGTTGACAAGAGAGAAAAAGCCACTTTATGACATAGGACTGTCATACTCAGTCCGAGGATCAGATCTGGCAGCAACATATGATTTTCCATTTTTGGCTTGTTTCAAGTTGCCTTTTGCTAACTTGACTTCCTTATGAATTAAAACGTGCAAGCCCGTTAAATGTTCAGATTTTGACCTTTGCACATGTTTGATAGGTTGCTTTCACTTTTGCTAGCCTTTCCTTTACATACTAGATCTAGCCATATTCACCTTTTTCTTTTGACCTTTTGACTCTTACTTTTGAATGCTTTGTTTATTCATGTTTGACATTGTTATACATTTGAATAAACACAATTATTCTGGTGAGAAATCAGATTGTCCAGATCTGGAGTTTTTCAACTTGCAGCAATTTCCATCCTCGCGCTTGCAGCAATTTCCATCCTCACGAGGGTTTTCCATCCTCAGGGCAAAATCACTTTTTTCTTCTTTTTGCCTTAATGATTAATAACCTATTAACTTATATGAATACACTCAAGAGCACATGTTAGTCATTAACCACAATCATAATCTCTTAAGTAATTTTGTTATCATTAAAATCATTTGAGAGATTTTGTCTCAACAAAAACAAGATGTCTATAAATATTATAAAATTAAAGTATTTAAATTATTCATCTCTTTTATTTGTAATGTTAACGGCATTAACATTAATTGAAATTTATAATAGATTAAAATTATTCTATTACTCTAAACTAATCGAACACTACAATAAAACAAAAATTTTAAAAATTTTTACATCAAGTAAAAACTAATTATTTAAATAAGAAAATAATCTTAAATAAATCGTTATAATGTAAGAAGATAGAGGAATATAGAAATTTTTTATAGAAATCTAATATAAAAAAGTTATGTTGGTGATAAATTTTTTTGTTCCATTCACATATACAGTAGAAAAAGACAATAAATAGATGAATGAGAATGACGATAATAATTTCATAAAATTACATTTTTATTAATTATTAAAATAGTCAATATAAGTTTTTATTTTTCTGAAATGACAAATATTTAAAAACACTAATAAGAAATATCAAAATTTGATGCAAATAAAATTAACGAGTTTGATTCAAAATTTAGATTAAATACATCAAATTTTTTTAACTAATTTTTATTTATATTTAAAATATTTTTTATGAACTTATTTAATCCTCTATTTTCTTTTTATCCATATTTTTCTATAATATTACCAATACACTTCATTTTTCTATCAAATATTTTTTATAAGATGTATGGATATTTATACTACCCAATGAAAAATACTTGTTAGATCATAACTCCAAATTAATAATTTTAGACACAGATGAATAAAAAATAATCATATTATTATTTTTTATTTTTTCGATTCATTTGTATTCACCTAAACATTACTTATTTGAGGTTGTTTGTTCCCAAGCAGGTATGCCTCTTACTTTACACCTGGACAGAGAGGGCTGCAGGATCACATCTGATTCTGGCTTGATTGAATTATTACAATGTTTAAAAAATAAAATTGATAAAAAAAGAGTCTATATGAATTGCATTTTATATATCGCTTTGAAACACATCATATAAATAAATAAGAGCAATAGTTTATTTAATAAAACCTTATAAAATATAATTTAAAATAAAATTATGATAAAATATAAAAATAATTTATAAAAATATAATTTAAAATATAAAAATATAACTTTAATCAACCATAAATATAAAAATAATTAATATAATTTGAAATTAAACTTAAAAAATAAAATATTAATAATTAATTTAAAAAATGTTTATATTTTTTTAAAAAAGTAGTTTTATCTTTTTTTATATAATTTAATAAATTAGTATTCAAAATTAAAAAAATATAAAAATTAATTAAAAATTTAAAATAAATATAATTTGTTTATAAGAATATTTTTTATTATTTATATAATAATATATATATATATATATATCATATCTTTATTTATATTCTAATAAATAAAATGTAATTATTTAACTATTCATAATTTTATTTTATTTAAAATAAAATATTTATTTAATAGTGTCAATTGATAGTTTGAATATAAGATTATTTTGTTATTTATTTGTTAATTAAGTGAATTTATGATGTAAATGATAATTTGATTATTTAAAGAAAAATTTGGACAAGGAAAACTATTTTTCTGGAGCCAGTCAAAAAGTGAATATTTCAAAAAGATGGTAAAAAATGTAAATTTTGAAGTAAAATGACAAAAATGGGCAATAAAGATCAATAATGGCACTACTCCGAAAACAAACTGCAAATGAAGATCGAGAGAACGGAGTGTTTTCTGATAGAACACGGAGACCTAATCCTCCCATGGCTCACCCACCAACAACTCGCCAACATTTCCTTAACCTGCAAATCCCTTCACTATCTCACCCGAATCATCACTCGTAACCGCATCTCCGATGCTTCTAGAACCTTCGAGAGTTTCCCTATCCCATTCCTCAACAACAACAACAACAATAACACTTACTCTTACTTTCTCTATACTCCTTCAATCCTTTATAATAATAATATTCCTCGTTATCAACCTTGGGGTAATTCGGTAATTTCACCATCACCAGTTTGGAGGAATCATGATGAAACGGTGACTTTTGTTGATGTGGTGGGATGTGACTGCGGGGAGATATGTCGGGATGGGTGTGCGTGTTTGGGTTTTTTTGATGGGCTTGATGATATGGGCCGTGAGTGTGGGCCGGGCTGTTTTTGTGGAGGAGAGTGTGGGAATAGGGTGAGTCAGAATGGGGTTGCGGTTAGGGTTAAGATTGTGAGAGATGAGAGGAAAGGGTGGGGTTTGTTTGCTGATCAGTTTGTTGGTAAAGGAATGTTCTTGTTTCAATATGCAGGTTATTTTGATTCTAGAATTCAATTATGAAGTTTATATGTTTTAGTTTAGTGTTGTTAGTAGAATTGATTTTAACTTACAAGGTGGAATTTGGAGTTTTAGCCTTCATAATAGAAGCTAGAGTTTATTCTAGAAACATAAAGTTGATTTTGATGTGTTTTTAGTTTTCTTTTTTTCTCTAGAATTGATTCTAATTTGAAATTAAATTTGGAGTTTTTGCCTCCACAGTCCATAATAGAAGCTAGAATTGATTCTAGAATCATACAGTTGATTTTGATGTTGTTTTAGTGTGCTCTTGAGTAGAATCAGTGTTGTAAATTACGGATTTGTTCAAATTCTGATATGCACCGGTGCTATTGTGGCGCCGATATAGCCTCTATTTGACATTATTTTGAACTAAATTGTGAATTGTAGGACAAAAAAAGTCTGATCAAATTATGTTACGTTAGAACTGCCATTTAACGACACTAAGTAGCATTGATTTTCCATTCAGAATTCATTGTACTTCAAGCTGACATTTGGAGTTTTTACTTCTATAATTGATTTTTAGTTTGAAATTTGTTGTTCAACTCACCTTCAATCAAAATTAGTATTACAAACTAATTGCTTGTGTTAATTTTGCACCCTTCCGGTGTTATTTTAATGAGACTTGCTTGTGTTGCTTGATAATAAAGAGTAATGTAACTTTGAGTCTCTATAGTCAACTATATGAATATATCAACTAAAGAGTTGTATGAAGATTGGTTGAAACCATCTTCTAGTGTTTGCTAATGTTAAAGCATTTGTTTCTTAAAGTTTCTTGATTCTTTTAATTGTGATTTTATGCTTGCTTTTTCTTTTAATCCCCACATGAATGCTTTGTAAAATTAATTTGTTGTTTCTGTGTGGAAAAAGGTGAGCTATTGACAACAAAGGAAGCTCAGAGGAGACAAAAACATTACGACGAACTGGCATCGTGTGATCGTTTCTCTTCCGCCCTTTTAGTCGTAAGGGAACATCTTCCATCTGGAAACGCATGTTTGAGATTGAACATAGACGCGACGAGAATAGGAAATGTTGCACGGTTTGTAAACCATTCATGTGATGGTGGTAATTTAAGCACAAAGCTAGTTAGAAGTACAGGATCTTTGTTCCCCCGCCTTTGTTTCTTTGCTTCGAAAGATATTCAAGAAGACGAAGAGCTTACTTTTAGCTATGGAGAAATCAGGAAAAGGTCTAATGGGTTGCCATGCTACTGCAACAGCCCTTCTTGCTTTGGAACATTGCCCTCAGAAGACACGTGAAAGTTGAAACATGTAGGAAGAGGGGCCTTCACTTTGGGGGTTGAGATTGTCTGGATTAGGAACTGGTAGTTTTCATGAATAGCGTTGTTATATCGCTAAAGCGCAGCAGAATTTGAACAAATCGTCATTGTTTTGCGATACAATAATACATAATGTCAAATAGTGGCTATAAACCTATAGTGGCACTATAATGTTTCTTGTGTAGCGGAATATGAACAAACTACTATTTTTTGCGATCCGCGATTGAAAACACTGTGGACAATAGTTCATAGCATGCATTGCAGAAGCGGTCTTCTAAATATCCCCATAACAGTTGGAAGAGTGTTATTCAATTACTGATATTTTTATGTTGAGCCATGGTTGAGTGAAATATGATTATCTTCTAATAGTAATTCCAAAACAGGCCTTCTTCATTACTGATGAAATTTATTGTCTATCTTTATGTTTTACTCATAAATTATTTAAGTTCATTCAGTTAACAGTTTGGTGCTAGGATTTTGCTAGGTAGTGAATCCCAGCGTTTCTAGGTGAGATCCCCGTTATCCCGGTGCAGTGTCTGACCGCGACAACGTGAAACAAGATTCGGGTGTGATCCCGTTATTCCGGCGTAGTTAATCCCAACGTTTTCCAGCGAGATTCCGCTATTATTTCTTCCTTCTCTGATTTGTTGTTTCAACTTTCACCTAGGAAGAAGAGGAAGAAGAATATGTTAATGAAGATGATGCTTGTCTTTGATTCCTATGCTAGAACATGCATTTGAGTTTTAATATTTAGTTATTTTATTACTATGTGTTAAAGACTTCAATATGCATCATCTTTATTTTCTTGACTTTTGTTTGTATTTCAATGTATGCTTTGACTAAAAGTAAGACTTGTGGATTTTTATTACTAATTATGTATGTTTCATAGTTTGAGTCATTTGTTAACTTTGCATTAAATATAAGTTTATATAGTATTATTCATTTAATTTGTTCAAAAAATAACAGTTATCCCACCTATCTTGGAATGCACTATCACACTATCCGACTTTTAGGGTTGGCCGCGACGCACTACTATATGGGATTAGCTACATAGAGATTTAGGACTTGGAAATTATTATAAGCCGGATATTTTACATTCCATTAAGAGGCTTAACAATAGAAACAATTTTGAAATGTTTGTTTGCTTTATATATAAGCATTATCCTTGAGAATAATGCATATTGTAATAATGTTATGGTGATAAAGGATGTAACAAAAGAAACAAAAATGGAAACTCAAATTGATGCATGGTGAAGTACTTTTGTTTTAAGATTTGCTGAATCCTGTTTTCTTCTTAATCAATCAATCAATCATCTTCCTCATAATGAGACAACCTTGAGTTTTGAAAAGGCTCTAAGCTGTGTGATGAAGGTACTGTCTCCATTGTGAGGTCAAAACCAGGGTTGAAGTTGTTGATGTTCATAAGGTTGTTGGTAGAAGCAGATGAATTGTTGGAGTATGCTGGTTGCACTGATACATTGAAGTTTGGTTGCTGTAACATTTGGTGATGCTGTTGGTGTGTGGTTTGAAGAGCACTTGCATATGCAAATCTGCTATTCATCAGCTGATTTTGCATCATTGAGACTTCTGCCTGCATTGCTGCCACCTGAATTGGATAAAAGGTAAGTTATTTATGCATGAATAAAGTTCTTAAAGAGGTTTTTGATTTAGGCATGCATTTTTTATTTTATTTGAGTAAATACCCATATTGGTCAAATTGAGGATGATTATATCAATCTAGTCCTTCTTGTTATCGATATTTCAAAATGATTCTTGAAATTGTAAAATTTTAATCAAATGTGTTCCTCTGTTGGGATTTGTAGGGACTAGAATGACATTAAGTTGATATGATACCAGAAATGAATTTGAAACCAAGTGAATAATGTTAATGATGCATTTGAAATATAAAAATCCAGATAGAGGGAGGCAAAATTTATTAACATTTTGCAATTTCATAGATCATTTTGAAATATTAATAATATGATATACTAGGTTTATATACAACATTACAATTTTAACAAGTTGAATATTTATTCTTTTTGATTTTTTTTCATCTTTAAAGTGTGAAAAAAGGTATTTCAATTTTTATGAGAAAATTAGTAGGTGATATTTCAAAAACATTTATGACATTATTTTTACATATGTCACAATGTCTTATTTTATTATGTACATAAAGTGCATTGTTTGAGCAGAAAAAACAATTTTTAGCACTCTTGTATTATGGAGTAGAATTCATAAACAGCCTTACTGAATGTGGATTGTTTTTGTAAATGGTTTATTAAAGATGAATAGAAGTTGCATAACTAGAGATAGATCAATTTTCTACTCAACCTGTTGTTGCAAAGCAAGAATGGTGGACACACAGCCGTAAACCGGATCAGATAACCTAGCTTGAGCCTCATACGATATTGTCGCCGCCGCTTCATGGCGGTGGTTAGTCGGAATATTGTTCAAGAGTTTCGACACATTGCTAGCGCCAAACACCTTGTGCACAGCCGCAAACCTAGCAGCACCTTGGTCCGTACCAAAGTAGGGTGCAAAAATGCATCCACCACTACACTTCCTCCTCAAGAACTTGCACGCCCCACACGGCGCTATCACCAATGTCTCTTGTGTTACTCCCGTCATAGCACGCTTCGTAGCATTGGCACCTTTACTACGCCTAGCTCCCGAGGTACCATCACCTTGTGAATCAGCCATAGAAAATTACAGACTAATACGACTGATGCAACTATAGTTGCAAGACAAGACTAACACATTAATCAATGATGCAACTATATAGATATTTGTAGGTTGCAGACCGTAATTTAAAACATTGTCAGGTTATTATGGTAATATGGAGATGATGTTTATGTATGATGTTTTGTGAGGGGAGTAAACGTTGGTCATGTGAATGTGGTTGGGAAGGTGAATATTTTTTAGAAAAGAAAGAGTTTTAAGGTTGGTGAAGGAGTGTCTGAGGCACGTGGGATTGGCGTGTTTGTTAGACTGTGTGAATAAAATATTAAGATGATTCGAAAATGATGGTTTGTGTGAAAGTTGCAAAGGTTGTCTTTGTGGGAGAGCACAAGAACTGCGTAGTCTTTGCTTCTCTTCGCGTGTAGAATGGAAAAACCAAAGACGTGTGTGTGTGTGATGTGAGTGTCATGGCTATGCATTCATTCAAGATTATTATAATTTTTTTTAACAATACTTTAGTCACTCTAATGTGTGATAAATATGTTCCATAAGGGGAACTCTTACAGTAAAAATTGGGTGACATTTGATATGTTGAAATACTGGTTTGAACCTACACCTCCCCAACTTTTTCTATATTTGGTGTTTGAGTTTTGTCACTAATGGCTTTGAAAATATGCATGACTAATAAATCTTATAGCTAAATTGGTAAAAGTTTAACTATTTGACTCATGTCTCAAAAGATTGAGGACCTTGATAGCGCTATTAAACTTAGTCCCCGAAAGTTAATTCTCCTAAACTTTTTTTTTTTAATATAAAAAATGTGATACATCCTTTAATCTTTTATTTTTGTAACTGTTAGCTAAAAGTTCTCTGATCAAATTGTTAGTTTTAACTTTAATGGGCTCTCTAATTGTTGGCTTAAAACTATATAATACACCCTTTTTTATACTTAAAATTTTCAACCTTTTTCGTTTAACTCAAGATGTTTTTTGCAATTTTAATTAACAAGATAGTTTCTTCTCAAAACTCACCTATAGAATATCAAATTTTGCTCAAAGTGTCAAATATATAAATGATATGTTCAATGTTCATGTTATTTTTTATATTATTTTAGGGGCTAAAATTTTTGTTTTACCTACTGGAAAGATGAGGAATTTAAGTAAAGTAATTAGAACAAAAATAGGAGAAAAATTATAAGATATAAACTATAAACTGAAAATGTTAGCGTGTGAAAAGAAACACTATAAGCTACCAAAAACTTGCTACTAGTGAGATTAGTTCTTTACAAAACAACACTATTTCGTTATGAACAAGATAGTATGAAGGAATTTGTATGACATTTTTACAAATTTGAATTTAGTCAATCAAATTCTTATTAACCACACATGAACCTTAAAATAAAATAAAAATTCACTAGTCAAGTATAAGGTATGAGATTAATTTTGATACATTATTACTGTAAAAAAAAATTATATGGTTAATCAATCACAAATGACAGTTAAGATATTAGGATATGCATTATTTGCTCTTTGGGTCATGTAAGAAACGTGAAGTGCATATTTGGTTTGGTAATGTAGATGTTTATAACCATGGTTTTGGTAAAAGTTATAACGTATAAGCTATTATATAATAAAAATCATAAATGATCCCCAAACGCTTAATTAGCTTTTACAAACCACGAGAAGATCCCTAAGACCAAAACTATATACATGCTAATATTTCCACTCAACAAACATGGATATTGCAAGCTGATTGCATTTTCATGCACTCATTTATATATATTGCTTGTCATGCATGTCATGTTATACTCACTTTGGTTAATTTTAAGGGCTTTTGCTCATATTCATTTATTTTTAAAAGATTAAATGATTTTTTATTTATTTAAATATCAACTCTTAAGGATCTTTTTTAGAATTTTGACTCCAATAAATATGTTGGAATTACAATTTTAGTTTTTTCCCATTTAAATGTGGTTTTTTATATCATTAATTTTAATAATTTCATTTAAGAAAATTCAATTTTTTTTATAAAACATAATTGTTTTATTATTTTAAAAAGGTCTCACTTAATTTTCTTTTTAAGACTTGATATATATCGAGTTCTATTTCTCCTAAGAGTTATGTTTTTAAAATAAATCTTTCTTTTATTCCGTAAATCTAATCTTCTAACACGCATACCCAAAATTTGTATATGAAGATTGAAGTTGCTTAACTAATTTAGGATTATAAATTTGGCCAAAGGATCCCTCACTCTTTGTACACAAATTTGACCGAATGTTTATATATTCATGGGATATATATTTTTGTTCTTTTAAAATTTGTAACATATAATTTTAGTTCACAATTTTTTTCTTAAATTCACCGTTTAAAATGGATAATTTTTTCTAGAGACTAAATTAAATTTTTTGTCAATTTTATATGAATAAAAAATATATTATACTTTATTCATGGATAGACAATCTTGGTTAAGACTATATTAACTATTTTGAATAGTGTCTATGATTTTAGTTAGAATTTCGAAACACTTTTATGCACTAATCAACCACTTTTAAGAACTACAAACCTCACATTCTCTTACCATTAATCTTTTTAAGCATAGTAAAAAGTATATCACCACAAAATTAAATTGAAAACATCTATGTGCATGTTTGGAAAACTTCCACCAATCTTTCTAATGCTTTTTTTACAAGTAGAAATCAAATTTGGTACATTGAAGTTCATAGCACTTATACACATCATGCACCAACTATTTGCGCTAGACTAGACCCTGTTGGTTTCAAACTCAGCTTAGTTCACCAACATTGGACTTGAAAGAGTTACCGCAATTCCAACTGCGACATCGATACTAATGAAAGTTCATTCTTCGAGACGGTAAAGGCGAAATCGGAGAGCTATCACTACTTTGAGAGTCACCTCTCCATGCATCTTGAACTTGAGAAGCAAATTGCAAATTCCACAAAACATCATCTATTGAAGGCCTATCTTCTTGCTCTTTAACTAAACACCTCACACAAATCTCCATCATTGTCTTCAATGATTGATCCAAACACGCATCGCGAATCGATGGATCAATGATGCTCTTCCTAGCTTCATCATCTGCTGTTATGCTTGATTGCAACTGCATTATGAATCATGATACCATTTATGAAAGCATATTCATAAATTTGCAAATGGTTTATGTTTACCATTACTTTGCAAATTGATCATTATTTTGATATATATAAGCATGTTAATATAAAGTCTAGATTCTTCTTATTTTGATATATATAAGCATGTTAATATGTTGATATATATAAGCATGTTAATAGCTAATCTATAACGACTACTATTTTAGAGACAAATTTCGTGATCGACTTTTAGAGACTAATTTAAAAATCGATATAGTGACCGATTTTAGGGGAATAAAATTGGAAAATATTGATGAAACAAAACCCCTTGTATTACCAGATTTTTCAAAGTGTCAACATTCCTTGACTTGATTGTCCTTCCTAGAATGAGTTCCATCAGTATCACCCCAAAGTCATGTATATCAGATTTGTCTTCACTTTTTATACTGCAAAAATAACCAAAGTTTTAAAAATATTATCAGAGATTGAACCGATGACACTACCTATTATGGTTCAATCGGTTGAACCACGGTTAAATTAGGTCACTAATAAATAAATAAGTCTCAAATATTTAAAAAAAATGAAAAAAACTGCTTGAATCCGGTGTTAAGAGAGCGAGTAGAGTGAGAACCGACTACGGTTGAAACAATCGGACTGGTTCCTGGTTCAACCAGCCGGTCCGATTATTAAAATAGTGTATTCAACATCAAAAACTTCTCTACACAACATAGAGTATGTAAAATTACAGCATTATGAGTCCTCTTTTCCATAGACAAAAGTTGAGTGCATGTTTCTCTAAAATAGATTAAAATGCTATCACAACCTTTTGTTAAAGCTAGGACTTTTGAATAGATTTGAAGGGTTTACTTGCCCAACCTGCAATGATAAACAAAGGAAAAACACTTATTTATTTTTCTTATTTTAGGAAAAAAAATGAACTTCTAGATTTAGATTCATTGCAGTGAATAGTTTTTGGAGCCACTATAGTCATCTAATCTACGCTATTGGGTAGAGATTGGATGGCTCACATCGTGACTTCAACAAATTGAAAATTCAGGATTTCAATCGTCTAATCTTCATCAACAATCAAATTTATCGATTACAGTGCTTGTAGCATCGACACTTAGAGATTGAACATGTGTCTAGTGTCCGATACGTATCAGTGTTCGACACTGACACAACACCAACACATATAGTTATATTCAATTACATCTATTTTCTCAAAATATTACTAGAGTATATGTTAGTGTAAATGTCGTGTCTGTCTGTCTGTCTTCGTGCTCTTTGGTACGGGAATTGACAGACCCAATTGACTGCAGTCATCGTCTCTGATTACAGTGCAGTCAAACACATCTAGACCGTCCAATCAAAGATCGGACGGTCCATATTTCAAATTCAGATTTAAGATTTAAAAATAATTAAAATTTAATCTTAAAATATGTACCGTCCAATCAAGTCGAACAACTCAAATGTGCTGATTGCACTGCAGTCAACTGCAGCAAATTCGAATTCGTGCAGTGACTACTTACTACATCAAATCTATATCCAATTTTTTCTTCATGAAAATAAACCATTAACGTTTCATAATAATTTTACTAATACCTTTCCCATGTTGGATAGCATAGGCATATTATAACTACTGATTTTTGCAACAAAATTCTGGTCCAATAAAACATCTGTAATTTTGAGATTGTTTGAATATACACAAGGAACAATCCCTGTATGCAAAAATTGGATTCCCTTTGCCACTCCATTAGCAGCTGCTATGCGTTGAGTCCAATTAAGACACTTTCTATAATGTCTATCTGCATCATAACATGTTCATATAGAAAATATCAGAAATAACATTATTGTTTCAATCTTCCATTACAACTTCATAGTAACTGAAATGTATAATTCAACTGATAATCCTAATGATATTAATTTTTTTCTTTTTGTTTTAACCTATAAAGCATATACTCTCACACGGATACAGACACGGACACGTCGACACATTTTTATAACCCTTTATGTGTTTGAGAAGTGTCCAATGAGTGTCTAAGGTGTGTTGAAGCAAAGATAAAATGTTTTATTTTAGGATACTTGTCTTAGTTGTAGGAGACGTGCGCGGCACGCCTATTCTCAGAGGTGTATGTGCTTTAGAGATTTTTAACTATCCGGTTCCTAGAGAAAGGGGTCTGGTAATCCAAAGTTCAGCCAAGAGGTAAGTAATGTTTGTCCAAGGATTGTTCCAACCAAGATTTAAACTTAGGTTCTCCTAACTAATATACAAATTTAGTGTTGAGTATTGACTCCTAACTAAGATACTAATTGAAAAATTAACAAATGAAGTCAAATTGAAAAATGGTATTGAGCATTGGATCCTAACCAAGATACAAATTTATTGTTATGAATAATTTAGAGTGACTGCTGTAATTTTCTATTAATGTTTAGAGTTACAAAGTACGAACTATGTGTAAATACTACGGTTCAAATTACAAGCTTACTCTAGAACCGAATAAGAGGGTGCTTCGTCTCCACCCCCAACCATCCTAGTCCTAACCCAACATATAAGTAGGTCAAGCCCAATAGAAAGGTGCTCTCGCTCTGCCACGCTCGTTGTGCTTTCAGCTCCACTGGCTATACTCGAGCGTATGTCCACTTATCAGCATATATGAGACATACTTGACAATTAATTTTCTAACAACTAATGAAATGGAATTTCATCTAGAGAAATTTCCCTATCAATTGTTCCTATCACTTGTTAAAATAATTCACTTTTTACACTCTTCCATATGAAAGATATTAAACTTGATGAATTACCTGAGATCCAACTCTTGAGTGATCCATTAGGTACATACTCAAACACAATAAATATTCTTCTAACATTTGAATCATCTAGATAATGTTCATAGCAATGTCCAAGAACACTGACTAAATGATGATGCCTGAATTTTGATATCAATTCTATGTGCTGCATGAAATCTTGATTCCTGTAGTTTTTGGTCAATTTTATACTTCTAATGGCAACAAGTGAACCATCCTTTAGTTGACCTCTGTTCATCTAAAGCATAAAAGGAAAGAAAAAAAAAAAAACACATTGTTTTAAATTATACACACATCAAATAAAAAGAGTACACAGTTATTTTTTGCCTTGAATGTGTGCGGCACTATCACAATAATCCTTGAATATATTAAAATTATAAAACCATATCTAAATATGTATTTTGTTAGTCAGTTTGATTCTTGAATATGTCTTCAGTTAATCAGTTTAATCCTCAAATGTATCTATTGTTGGTCAATTTAGTCAAAAAATTACTAACCAAAGAGATATTTGGGATGTATTTGCAATTTGACACATCCAGAGACTATATTGACAACGTCTCACACATTCAGGGACCAAAATGACTGTTTACTCTTAAGACATATGTGATTGTGTCTTTTGTTAGTAATTTGTTGGATCAAATTGACTAATAGAAGACACATTCAAGGATAAAATGAAGTAATATAAACATATCCGAGGAACAAGTTGACTAATAGAAGATACATTCGAGGAACAAACAAACTAATAAAAACACATTTGAGGGCCAAACTGTCTAACAAAAGATGTATTTATGTATGTTTTCGTGATTTTTAAACATTTAGTGACTATTGTGACTGGCACATTAAGAACTAAAATGAGTACTAACATTTTCAGTTAACTGACACATTAAATGTTTTTCAAAACAGAAAACAGTGTGACATTTTATTGAAGGTGACGACAATAAGAAATGAAAACAAAAATAATTTCTTCAAACCAAATAGGTGCTAACATTTTCAGTTAACTGACACATTAAATGTTTAATATTCTATTACACCTACCTTGTACCATTGTAGCTGTTTTTGAGTTTGTAATTAATACTATTGATATATAGAAAAGGACCAATAGTATCCACAAAAAGGTTTTGTTCCTATAAGTGGTCCTTCACTGGTAGATGGTAGATTAATTTCCTATCCCTTTCATATTTCATATGTCATTCATTATATGCACTTTTCCAGTAATTTGTATTTTCATACAACTAAGGCATTCAAACAACAAAACTATGAGAAAATTAATAAGAACTTCTTTTATATGTATCAGATGAGATATGATCTGAAAATATATTTTTATAGAAGAGACACTCCTCATCTTACAAATTGATTGTATAAGAGTGAGATAGGTCCAAAACAAAACCTAATATAATGTTAGAGCTATAGGGTCACTTGGGTCACGCTCCAGACATCCATTTCTAGATGTGAGGATGTGATATGACCTTAAAAATAATCAATAGTGGGAAGCATATATCACTTTACAGACCGATTTTGTAGGGCTGAATTAAGTCTGACTCAAATTCTAAGATTATCCATGCATAAATCAACTTAAAATAAGTGGCATACCTGCCCTTGAGAACCTTCACCCATAAAAGAAGTGGTGTCAAAGTTGTTAGTAGCAGCCAAAATCTCTTCCAGTGAGAAAGCTCTATAAGGTGGCAGGCCAACACTTCCAAACTTCATTGGTTTAGATACATACCCTTAAGTAACGAGGAAAAAAAATGTTTGTCATCCATATTTAAGACGAAAGAATACTATGAAATTTACAATCAAAATTAATTTAGCATGCAATTTAACATCGGTTGTCTATGTCATAGGCCATAGAATCAAATCGAGATTCAAATCATGAATTAGAAGACCTATTTTTCGGATCGTGAATTGAATCTTATTATGAATCAAAAGATATATTGCCAATAAAAATGTATCATTTTTAAGTAAAAAACAAGCGAGATAACAAAATTATAAGCTGGTATATCATATATAAATCTCAAAATAATTCAATATTGTAATCATATAACAAACGACAAAAGAAGAAAAGTGGCTGGTTATACAAAGTTGACTCAAAAAGTAGTTGACTTCACTAAATTTAAGTAGTGATTCAATAGATTGAATCGCGATTCAAGATGAGATTCATGTTCAAATAGATACAAACTAGATATTCATATCGATTAGGCTCAGGAGAGTATCGAATCAAGATACAACTCACATGTATCATAAAATACTGATAACCATAGTGAGAGATTTTTCAAAATACTTTGCAAGTGGAAAAATGCATAAAAAGTTAGTAGAAGAATCAGATATGACTCGCATGTATCGTAAGTTACTTACTTGCATCAGAGATTAACTTAGAAGTGTATCCAGAAGAAGCTACATTTTCTGATATTAACTTTGTTTCAGAATTCATCATCATCATGCCTTTTCCATTTACTCTTCTAATAACACTAAAAATCAATGCCAAAACCACAAATCCTCCAAAAGTTCCACCAACTATTCCAAACCAAAGAACTTGTTTAGAAAGTCCTTTGTTCTTCTTTCTCTCATTAGGCACTATTCCAACAGCTAATGCTTCAGTGTGACAAAAGGATTGTTTATGTTGATTTTGATCCTCTAAACAATTTCCATCATACAAGAATTTCCTATCATTGGAATTTGAAACTAAACATTTTGGTAAGTTTCCTGTCAAAAGATTTGAAGACAAATCAACAGCTTCTAGTCCAAAATTACATGTCATGTTCTCAAAAATCATTCCTGATAATTTGTTTCTTGAAATGTTGAGATAAGTAATTGAAGGAATTGAAAATAATGATGCTAATTGTATCGGTCCAACGAACGTGTTATCCGATATATCGAATCTCTCGAGTTGATAACATGAACTCAAATCATTAGGTATACTAGACCTAAACTTGTTGTTTCTTAGGACTAAAGTAACCAATTTTTTACCAATTCTAGGAAAGTTTGGTCCAAAATAATTATCATCCAATTCCAACACTTGAAGATTAGTCAACCGGCTTAAATCTGGTACCGATCCATTAAAATGGTTACCGGAAAGCGAAAGAACTCGCAGATTCTCCAAACTAGTTAATGAATCAGGAAGGGAACCGTTGAATAAATTTCGCTTCAAACTCAAAACAGTTAAAGACGGAAACGAATCAAACCAATCAGATAACTTGCCTTCGAGGATATTGTCATCAAGAATGAATGCTTGAAGATGTGAAAGCAATGGAAGTTCTTGAGGAATGGAACCATATAGAAAATTTGAACTAATGTTAACTATTTCTAGTGATGACAAACTAGAAATTTTGCTAGGTAGTGGACCCCACAAGCCAAGGGAAACTAGTGTGAGGACTTTCAAACTTGGAAGCCTTAAAAGGGTTGTGAAAAATGAATCTATTGAAAAGTTTTTTGGAAGAATTTGTGGTTTTGTTGTTTCACCAACTATGTGTAGTTGAGTTATGTTGTTTTCATAGCATACAACATTGAGAGAAGCTTTTGAATCTGTGTTGCAAAAATCTGTATTGGAATTCCATGTGCTTAAGATTGAAGGAAAGTTTAATAAACGTTTGAGTCTTAGAAGGGTGTGAGTGTGTGAAGAGGATTGAAGTTGGTTTGTGTCAGAGGTTGATAGAAAAAGTGTCAACAAAACTAGAAGCACTTTTGGATGAAGCTTATTTTCCATTGGTAAGTTAATGCATGCAATAGAAAGTGGTATGATTTAGATCACAATCTTCTCAAACATTGAAGCTTGGTAACTTCTCCATAAGCCCTGAAATTTCAAGGAGTAAGATATTTAATCATCAATAAGAAAGTTGCATTATGATCTATAGCTTAGTTCAAAATTGCACTTTGTAGCCGCAATGTAAAGTTTTAGAGGTATCTACAATGGCATCGCAACTACAAATGCGGCCACATCGGCTGCATTTTGCTGTAGTATCAAGACTAAGAGCATAACTGCAACTGTGGCCGAAACTGCAATTTTGAACCATGATCCATAGTGTGGATGAACTAAATATTTTGAGTTAATCCAAAGCTAGATTTTTTTTTAAGGTTCAAAGAAATTCATTATTTCATGAGAAAATCACAAGAGTACTTACCTCAACAAAGTGAAGAAAGAAACAAATCAAAAGTGCTATGAGTGAAGAAGTGTTTAGAATACAATGTAAGCTCTTATTTCAAAAACCAAATCTAATTATTGAAGTTTCACATTCTCATCATTTTCTCTCAAAATCCCCTATTAGTCCACCATGAATCCAACCAAGATAGTTAAGTAAAATATGAAGGAAAACAAAATCCATTTTTTTTACACTAAATTCAATGTTTGAAGAACAAACAAAGTAAAAAAACCATTAAAAAAAAAAAAAGAATAAAAGTTCACATACCTCAAAAACTTTGTTGCTACAATACATTCAAAAACTCATCAACAACAAAATTTTCCAAATTTTTCTCATGTGTCAGCTTTCTTTCTCTCTACACACATCAAGTCAAATTGATGTCACGGGTTGAATTAAAAACACAATTCAAAGGACAAAAAATCAGAAACAAGACACTTCACTATTGTTGTCACTTAGTAAATATATGAATGAATGTACAAAGAAAGCATTTCAACCATTTTTCTTCACTTTTGCTTTGAATGGTCTTAAAGGGAGGCCATAGTAACTTAATAAGGAAAAGATAAAGAAAGATTCTTGAAGAGAAGATGACCCTTTATTCTTCATTGTGAATTCTTTCACATGTCATCATTTGGTATCCAATAGATTTGGTTGGAACATGTTTCTATTGTATTTTTTTGTTAAATTTTTTTACATTATCTGTAAATTATAATTAATTATGTGTGTAACTTTATATACAATTATGATAAAATTTAAATATTTTTAATAAATTGACGGCTGTAATTATTTAATAATATAAAATAATTATTCCGAAAATGTAAATAAATTGTTATTTTTTTCATAATTAATTTTGAGGTGATGTTTGAAAAAGATGGCTTTAAACTGACGATAGTGTGACTTAAGCTTTCACTTTCATAATGGACAGATAAGTTTTGGCTTTATTATCTCACTTCAACTTTTTTGCATGGCCCCTTTCTTTTTCTATATGTATCCGTTGCTCTTTAGAGTCTTTCTTTTGTTAGGAAAGAAAAAAGTAGTTATATTGAAATTTTGATTTATTTATTTTTATTAATTTATTGGATTAATTTATTTATTTTAAAATTGATAATTTTGATCTATTTTTTAGATTTTTTTATTAAAAAATATTGACGTGACATGTTATCTGAAACGATAATATAGAATAGTTAATATCTATTGAAATTGCAGTGAAATTTTTAAAAATTTTGGTTTGAAATTTTGAAATAATTTTTTTTTTGTAATTTAATTAAAAATATGTAATTAATTAATACTTTTAGATGATTCTATATCATTATATCGTATTTTATGTTATTTAAAATATATTATATTATTATTTTTTAGTTTAAAAATCAAATTAAAAGATAAAAACTGTCAAACTTTAAAATAAATATATCCATTTCATGAATTAGTGAAAATATATTACACATATTTTTATAATTTTAATACATTGAAAAACTAAGTTTATCACACACTCAACTTACCAGAATCACAGTTTACTAAAAAAATCAGAGCAACAGCTTCAACACTTACGAATTAATAAAAGTCCTTGTTGGAAAATTATTCTCTTTCGTTGTCGAAAGATAAAAAGGAGAAAAAAAATAAAGTAATATGACAAAAAAAATATGTGCCAGCAGCAAGTGGAGTTGCCACTTACCAATAATCTCACTTTTCATTTCATTCATATCTCTTTTCGTTTTTATATTTTTTAATATAATAAATTTTATCATAATTCATTTACATAATTATAATATCTCAAAATTTAAATTTAGGATAAAACATTTAAATATTTAATAATATTGATATTTATTAATTAAATTAAAATTTAAATATTTTTATATTACTATTCATTATAAAATTTATTTTAAAAATATATTTGCTAGATAAACAACTACACACACCAAAAAACAATGCTATTCGTAGAAACAACCCAAACAATATTCTAAATTTTGAAAAAAAAGCGAATAGCTACGATCTAATAGATCAAATTAAAAGGATGTTGTGGTTAGAGTTGCTGTAACCAATTTACATTTATATAAAATTATTTATCATAAACTATTTTTATAATTAAATTTGATTTTTAAGAAGTCAATTATAAAATCGATTATATTTATAATCAGTTTTGCAACAGATATTCTTTAAGATTTTTGTTTACGAAAAAGAATTCAAATTTTTTGACTTGTTTACGAAAGTTGTTTGAAAAAACAAATTAAATTTTATTTCAAAAAAAAAATCAATATTTTTTTATAAAAATTCAAAATTCAAGATTCTTAAAAACAATTAAGATTTTTATTTTTATTTTTTTATCAAAAATTGTTTGGAAACAAAATTCCAATTTTTTTTAAAATTTTGATCTAAAAAAATATACATAATAAATTTTTTTCTAAAAAAGTAAAAAAAAAAATAGAAAAAACAATTATAAAAAGATTTTGCTCGTGATATATATATAGACATTCAAATTAATAACCGGTTAAGAAAATAGATTACCATATCCAAATATATGGATTGGTTAAAAACTATAGTATAAATATCAGATATTTAAATTTTTTAAAATAGGGATGTGGTAAAATTGAAAAACTGATTATTTTGTGCAACCCTAACGGCGGTGAGTATAGTTTATCAATAGTTA
>NC_021161.2:5788680-5791853 GCF_000331145.2 Cicer arietinum
GGATGTATGTAAATATATGGTATAATGAAAAATAGAGAAGTTTTAGTTTTTCAATCGTAGTTTTTTTTTTTTGTTTAAAGATATTATATCTTCTTCATTGTATGTCTTTTCTTCTTGTTTTTTTATTCAGTAGTTATCTTATCCTCATTACTTTGTAAATGTATTTACTAGTTTTTTATATATGCATTACAACCAAAAGAATAATGATTAAAATTGACACTCTATATGATGTATACTATTGGTTGTCCAAACAAGCAATTGGTGTAAATTACGAACAAAATTATGTGAAGCCATGTTCCCATAAGCCACTTGGTTAGTGTGTATGCTCAAACTGCGGAACAAATTTGTTATGCTAATTGACATTGTAAACTATTGATTAAAATGAATTGTAGGATTTGTATATCCATTACATATAGTTGACCTAAAAATCTAAAAGAATAAAAGAATTGAAAATGCCAAAGATCAGATAAGAAAAATCATTTTGTAGTTTAAGAATTCAAAAGTTGTCCATGGATCCAAAAGAATTATTTATAAAAAAAAAAAAAACAAATTATTTGTATCTAAAAGGTAAAAAAAAATACCATAAATAAATCTATTGAAAACATAGAAAAATTTAAGACATAAAGTAATGAGAAAATACCTAAATCAAAAGAAATCGAGTTGTGCATATTAAACTAGAATTGAAAGACATAGAAAAAAAAAAAGGGAAATAGAAATTGAAGAAGCATAAAATTAAGTGGAGAAAGAAAATGATCTGAACATAAAATTTGAACCAGCTAAAGAACATTTTTTTTATTGATATTTGGGATGAGAATTGAGAAAGCATGAAGGAATTGAAAATGTCAAATATCAAATAAGAAAAATCATTTTGTAGTTTAAGATTCGAAAGTGTTCAACATGTCTAAAAGAGTATTCATTAAAGAAAAGCAAATGATGATCCAAAAGTTAAAAAATATTTGGAGTAAATATATTAAAAACATAAAAAAAAATTAAAATATAAAATAAATAGAAAATAATACAGACACATAATAAATACAAAAAACACTTAATAAGATGTTTAAATTTTTTACATTTGACATTTTGGTAAAGACTTAATAAGGAACAAACAAAGAAAACATTACAACTAGTTTTATTATATCTTATCTTAAAAACATTGAAAAATAGAATGTCAAACAATAGCATCAGACAATTATAAGATATATATTTTAAAGAAAATATAAAATATATTGAAGAGAATAAATGACAGAAAGATTTAACTATTGATTATATAAAAAGCATACACTGATATAAGAGTTGAAGATAAACATATTGATTGTTATACACTAAGAGGATGATGGCCATGAATAAATCTCATTCATTGTCATCATATTACTCTTACGTAAGACCGAATCGTTCTACATATATTTTTTATAAGAAAAAGAATGTATGACTTGTTGATGTTTAAATAAATGATGACTCTGCTACAATACAACTATGACCAAAGTGATGCACCTCAATTTTTAGCTACCTTAGAGAATTGTAGAACACTTTATGAAATGTACATGTGGGTGATAAATCATAACAAAAATTGTTTTAGTGGTGGTAACTTATGAGTCGGCAAAGAAAACATAAAAAGATTTTTTTATAATAAGACTAATTAAATGTTCTGTAAGTAATAAAACATCTATTATAATGAGACTAATTGAATGCTCGTCAAACATAATTATTATAATATGTGTGCTAAACAAAAAAAAAAAAGGTGTAGAAGGGAAAAGTTAGGAAGCAATTCTAAGAGGTGATACCTAAAAAAAAATGAGGTTGCACAAATAACTTTATGCGGCGTTCAAAGTGTTGATTATTACAAATATAAATATGTTTCAAGAATTAATATTGTAATATGACAAGATATGAAATATGATGTTATATATATATATATATATATATATATATATATAACATCATATTTCATATCTTGTCATATTACAATATTAATTCTTGAAACATATATTTGTAATAATGATAAAAAAAAAAATATAGTAGATGATTGAACATATAATTATTAAAATCGATCTTAAAACCTTTAGGGAATAGAAACAAACAAACAAATGTCATAATGAAAAGTAAAAGGAAAGCTAAGTGAAGGGGATTTGTGTATATGTTTGTAATATGGACATTTAAGAACATCTAAGAAGGTGTGGTATGGAATACATATTTAAATCTTGACATAATCTATATCTTATAGTCTTATAGGGCACTCTCTATAATTGGAGGACCAAGATATTCAATCCCATCCATTTGAGAGTTTTCTGGCATCTCAATTTCTTCCAACCATGCATAACTTTCATTTTCTTCTTTCAACTCAGCAATCTCTCCATCTACATTATTTCAAATCACAAATTGTAAGAGACTCGATGATAAGAATTATTTAATTTTTAATTGAATTTTTATTTTCAAACCCTATCTGTTAACAAGTTCATACTATTCAAATTCAACTTCTTATAAGAGCATCTCCAATCGTACAATCATAGTAAAATTGTTTGATTAACTTTTAGTGAGTCTTATCATGTTGTATGAAGTTTAACTATGTTTTTACTTCAAAGGTGCATTTTTTAAGAACTAATATAATATTGTAGACAAAATACATTTTGTGGTTCTTTTAAGTTATTTAATTGCATTGTGTTAGTCTTTTAAATTTTCGTTGTCCTACATAGGTCTTTTATGTCCCATTATGTATACTTAGTTTCTCTTTTCACACATTTTGTTGCAAAAATAAACAAATGTATCTTATGTTAGTGATGTGGCAAGAACGAGATTGGCCACTTATCCAACCGGACCCGTTTCCCATCACTTATGTGCAACTCTTGCTCATTTTGGAATTGGGTTAAACAATTTGGGAAAAATATAGTGTGTGAGAGAAAAGGAAGAACAAGTTGAGTAGCCCCTAAGGCATTTGTTGCCCAATGTTCTAAAATCTCAAAGGGAAACTCTCTCAATTCCTTTTCTCTCTCGCACAATATTTTCCCCAAAACATTTTGCCTAAATCTAAAATAGGCAAGAATGCATGTAGAAGATAGGAAAGGGACACACATAGAATAAATGGTCTATCTTGTTCCTGCCATGTCAATAACTTAACAAAGACCGGTGTATTTTGTTACATAATGTGTGCAAAAAGGGTATCATTATACACATAATCG
>NC_021161.2:5791879-5828904 GCF_000331145.2 Cicer arietinum
GTAGGGAAAAAGAAACCCTGGAAATAAGTTTTGCAAGTTGCAAGGCCATAAACTATTATATAAATGTGTCATGGTGACATTTCTTATATAATAGATGACTACAAAAGTGTTTCTTACTTGGAAAAGCAGTGTAAAGGTGATCTTTATAGTATGAGCAATCTCTTCCATCATCTTTGGAATATGGAGGTCCAATGACATCAAGCACAGCACATGGAGTTATGGCTGTGAATTCATGGATGTTTCCTCCAGTCTTTGGATACAACACTGAAGTGTCACATGGTGATGTGAATACCTTGTTAGCTTTTAATTTTGCCATTCTCACTGAAAAACAAAATAGCATATGTACAAGATTAAATTTCTATTAACAATGACCAATGACCACGAAAAATGTTATCAACACACTAACACATTTTTTATTATCGGGTGAAATTCATGTCAAATTCACTAAATATGAAGCGAGGCCTTACAAATAGGATGTGTAGTCTACATAATACATGTGAATTTTATGGATCTGAATTCTTTGTTATTAGGAAATCACACATTTAAAATATTCAAATCAAGATCAGATGGCTCACATTCTAATTTCGATAATCAAGTCTAAAATATAAAATCAAGACATGATTCGTCCAATCTTGATTTGATGGTGTGAATCAGTGGCTACATAATTCAAATTCAAATTTTACCCAATAATAAGCTAGGTGTTGTTTGTACCAAATACAAAAAAGCTAGGTGTTGCAAAGAATGTATTGCTAACATTCCTAATCACATGAATTAAGGTTAATTGAATTTGATGATATGAATAGAGATTAGAAAATACACACATTGAGATGGTTGTTGCAACAAATTGTGAGAGACCTCAGGATCAACCCAATCATATGACTTAATGTGCATTTGTCCCAATAGAAGCTTACTGAAAACAGTCATTCCTGGATGGTTATGAAGAGGAATAACTCCTTTTGAAGGTAGGAAAAAAATGCATAGCTGCATGTACAACAAAAATATGTACCCTTAAGTTAAATAATTATGTTCAAGCTAGAAATTGCATCTGTGTCAGTGTAAAATGCTTTGTACTGTTGATAGATCATAACTACTCATATATATGAATTTAGAAGTAGTTATAGTCAAAATCAAACATTTTTAATGATTTGATTATTATGATTGTCTGACAGTGTAAAAAATATTTATATCAATAATGTATATGAATTAAATTTAAATAAAAGATTAAAAGACTTACTGAGAAATTATCACACTTGTATATGGTTGTGTATGTTACCCTTGGATTCTCTTTGACAATGTATTCTGATTTGAAGAACTGCAAATCTTTACTTAGTCCAACATCTTCTGGCTTCATGTTATCTTGTTATTAAAAAAATTAGAATTCAGAACAACATTTTTTATATGACAAACAGAAATTAATAATTTGTTTTAAATAGGAACTAGAAATTTGAAATGAAACATTTTCTTTTAATTTTTAAATGGTAACTAGAGAAAAAAAGTACCAATAAGTCAAATAATCAACTTAATAATAAAAAATAAAATAAAAATGTATTTTCATTTTTTGTCAACAAAATAGTCCATCAATTTGAAAATGGTAACTAGAGAAAGAAGGTACCAATAAGTCAAATAATCAACTTAATAATAAAAAATAAAAAAATGTATTTTCATTTTTTGTCAACAAAATAGTCCATCAATTTGAAAAGGAAACAAATTGTGAATAAATAAAGAAATAAATAAAACACCTTGATGTAAAGAAAATGAACATAACCCTTGATGTAATGCAAAAGCTAAAATAGAAGCAATTCCCAAAAATATGAAAGGACAAACAAACACACAAATTTCATCTTAAGGAAAAAAATGACTTTCTAACTTTTAATTAAATTCATATAATAAAATTAATATCCACAACTTGCAAATGGAGATAATCTCCAATTTCAAAGACATGACAAAAAAAAATTGTAACACCTAATTACATATGATTGGATATATAAAAAAACTACCAACAAATCAAATTGTCCATTCTCTTATCCAATATTTAATCACTCAATTTCAAACTAATAAAAAAACAATTCCAAATAAATTAATCATACCAAGAATGTGACATAGTTTGTGAACATGTTGTGTTGAAGGAATAGTGTCAGGGCCTTTGAATGTTTCCTTGCATGAGACAAATAGCTTTTGAAGTGTCTTATTAGATACATGCTTCTTAACCTTGTTGCTATGATAAGGTTTTTTCTTTTTTACAATGACCCTTTTCACATAACCAACTTTTTCAACATGTCTAACTCTTTCTCCATTTTTTTCTACCAAACTACCCTCCATTTCTAAAGATACACCCCCAATATCTTCCTTCATATATAAACACCAAAATCTTCTATATCACCACTTAATAAGCCTTTTTCCCTTCCAAAACTCACTTTTTTGTTTCTTTCAACTGTTGTTGTATTTCTTTTCTTTCTTTTTTGTAGTTTTTTTTGTGTTTCAATAAATTGTATATATTTTGTAAAAATGGAATAGGTAAGATTTGACTAAAGGAGGAAGAAGAACTTTGATATTTTCATGTGACAGAGAAAAAGTAATACACAAGAAGAGAGAATGAGAATTTTGGAGATGTAATGGTAGATAAGATTGGAAGAAATTTGAGTTCTTATTATCGTATAAATTTTTTTATATATTTTTAAGAGATAAAAATATATCAAATGTTGAAAACCATGGGCCATTTGGCATGGGATGGTGCTTTTCATTTGACAAATGGCAACTGTATTAGAAGTCCTATATATTAATAAATAATAATCAAAGGGAACCCATAATTTACTTAAAAGAAAAATAAAAAGTGAATAAAGGTCAATAGAGTTAATTAATTTGGTGGAAATATCTTATAACCATTAGTGGAGAGTGTGTTTTGGAAAAATACAACAACATATAATGTATGTTTTAATAAAAGTGAGTTTTTATATATTTTTATATGAATTTAAAAAATAATAAATATTTTTCAATGTAAAAATTTTACTTTAAAAAATAATAATTTTATCAAATAATTTTTAGTAATAATTATCATATATACATTTATTATAGTAAAATAATTTTAAAATTATGCATATTATATACATTTGAGGGAAAGGTAAAATAAAAATTAATCTTTTATTAAAAATATCTATTTATGTTTAAAAGTATCTAATTAAAATTGCACATAATTTATTAAATCATTTTCTAAAAAAGATAATTTATTAAACCAATTATAACTTATTTTATATGTCAATTATTCGAACGATCGTAAAAACAATTTGTTTTTCATAGGTTTCATATTAAATGTAGTATATCTGTTAATAAAAATTATAATTATAATTATAATTTAATTCTTTCATTTGAACCTAACTTATTAGTATAATTATAGTAATTTTAGTAGTTCATTTTTTTTTTGTTATAAAATTATTGCTGATTTTATTCCTTGTAAAATAAATAAATTCATTTGACTAAAGTTGTATTTTATTTCTATGTTGGTTTTGAACTGTTTTGATTTGAGGATAACTATGAAATGAAATTAAAAGAAAAAAAGGAAAAAAAAAGAAAATGAAAACAGTATTAATTGGATTTGCCCCATAGATTATTTGGAAACTGGCGGTTATCAGCGACCCCTGTTTTGAGATGGCGTGGCAACCAAACGTTGAATGACCAAAATATCCATTTGGTTTAGTCTAAAGGGGACCAATAATTAAAGAAATAGATTAATTTACATTTTTAATTATTTTGGGTTAACTATATTTTCAGTTTCTATGAAATATATAGTATTTCTTTCTAGTTCTCATTTCTCATATTTATTTTTTAGACTTACAAATTATAAAACTACTTATGTACCCCTTAAGAAGACTTAAAATATACAAATTTTATAATTTATAAAGATAGAAAAAGTAAGGACACAAACTAAAAATAAAATATGAGATAATTAAAAAATTAGCATAATATCTTTTAAAAGAATTTTAATTATATCTTACACATATATTCAATCAAATTTTAATATATATACAAAGATGAATTTAGATTATTTTTATTATTTTACTTAAATTATTACATAAGTACAACTTAAATAATAGTTACAAGAATATTTAATATATTTGAGGTATGAATTTGAACTCAGGAAAAAAAAAATTTACATTGATATTTGCATGTGTTTGTTTCATCAAACACACTTTAGTAAATAAAAACTAAAAAAAATACATAATAAGTTTTTTAAAAATATAAATAAATATTAATTATAATTTTTTTATATAAAAAACGATATTCTTTCGTTCAAATTGATAAAAATTATATAGATCGACAATAATACAATTTAAATTTGTTAAAACTAAAAATGATAAATTTAAGAACAAACTCGCAACATATAAATTAATGGCATAATCGGTCTAATGCTTACAATTGTGACAAACCTACAAATAATGCATAATTGAAATGTCACGAATACACATATCTCTGAAGCTATAAGTCTATAACATTGAAGACATCAAAGTTATTAATTGAATTAGAATATGCATTTGATCCAAGTTAATATATCAATATTAATCAAACAAATACGACAACATTGCGAAAAATCCAACACCACTTCGAGACGAGAAATCAAACGCTGCATTAAACTGGGGAACAATGACTTTAAATTATCCCTCTATATTATTTGATATATTCTATCTAAATAAAATATAAAAAATATATATGTATTTATTTTAGTCTTAATTTTTAATTAAATATTAATTTTTCAGATACTATTTTTGTATATATTTTATTTTTTAACGAAATATGTTATAAATTTGTTTTTTTTTAAATAGTAGTTAATTATATACAAATAAGGATAGCATATGAAATTTAATGGAGGAATTTTAGTCCACTTTATTTTCTTTTCATTTCATTTTAGAGATAACAAGTATTGTTTGTGATTAATTTTCTATTTTATAGCTCACAATTATTTTGTATATACAAATAAGATTTTTGTTTACAAATATACAAATAAGATATTTAACTGCAAAGTCTTACATGAACAACGAAGTTGTCAATTGCTATATTAATTATTTGTCGTTTATGTGATTTCTTGTCCATTAAAATTCCATCAAGACACAGTTAGTCTTTATCCATGACCATTGACGTAGAACACATAATATCAAATAATATTTTTTTTGCAATTTTATTTGAAATATTACGAAAATGATGTTATAGGGTTATACATAGAAGGAGAAGAAGGTAATTTCGTTGGGATTTGTAATCTCTTTCACAAGTTACGGTAGATTACGGATAAACATGCCAAGTAAAAAGCACTTGGAGTTACATTAACAACACTTAATGCCAAATGCTTTCATCCACTTGATTTTTTTTTAGGAAAAAATGAAAGTCAAGGTATTATGGAGCTACGAAAACTAATTCTTCCAAGCAATTGAAATTTAGAAGGTGACATTTTTAATAGACATATTTTTATATGTATTAGGAATTGAGTCATCGACTAAATATTTAAAGAATTCAAATATAATGAGATCCACCTAAATACCGTCTTAGGACAAGTTTCAAATTGTTTTATTTAACATTGAACTCTAAGTAGGTTTTCTAGATTAATATGCAAAAACGTTATGGAAGAACAAATAAGATCTTTATCAACAAAGGCAATAGAGCATGATCAAACTTATATGCACAAAATACATTTTTTTAGATGTCTAAAAATTAATCACATAATTTAATAGTTTGTAACTAACTATTATTTCTAATAATTAAATATATTGTGCACGAGGCTTAGCTCGATTCGATCACTTCTCATTTGCATCAATTGAAAGTTAAGAATGTCTTCTTACAAAAACAATGGTCTATAATGTTTGTCCCGCAAGGATTTACAACTAACAATAAGGCCAATTAAGTTTACAAACTTATGAAATCATTTTACGAGTAGGCCATGCAAAACATAAAGGTATGAGAAGTTGAATGTAATGCTACTGCAATTAATGTAGGAACACTCGAGTTGTCACATTATAATAGGATTGCTAAATTCAGAATTGTGTTAATTCTTTTCTTTGTCACCGTGTCCTTCGTATAAATTTAAATCATGTACAACATGCAATATTACATGAGTCAAAACAAACTATAGTTCATTTGGTCAATCTTTTATTTCTGTTCAACTTTCTATGATTAAGACTCATCAAACCCAAGTAATTAGTTCTGCAAATACAACTAAAACTTATTCCAACATTATTGGGTCAATTTAGTATAAAATAGTTTTTGATTTAGATTCGTGGTTGCAAAAACTATAATTAAAAATGTTTAGTCTTAGTAATTGTTAAAATAAAATTCATTTAATAATATATTAACATAACAGATGATAATACAAGAGAACAACTCATGTCGATCAAAATTAGTTCCTAAAATTAAATATGAACTAAAATGAACCTTAAATTTAGACTTTTCTAACTGCTACATTACAAACAAATGGTTGGTCGACTTGTTAGCTCCTGTACTTTTTTCATCTTCGTCGTATAAGCAACTATAATTGAATGAAGATAATGATGCTAAGAGCAACATTCAACTTTCCCATTAAACTTGTACATAGCATCTCTTTCAATTGTTTCAACGGAAAGTTGCACTGCGATTCCCAGAAGTAGGAAATGCTAAACGCCTTCTACCTTGTTGAAACTGTTTGGTCAAATCACTTGGCTGTGCCTCTCCAATTGTTGACCGCTTCTTCTTGCCACCCGCATCCTCTTTCTCCACACGACCATTGCTATTCTGGGAGGATGGATCCTTCTTTTTTTCTCCAAACTTAACATGTTTCATTGCTTCTTCATAATCAAATGGCTGCAGCTGTAATAAGCCCCTTCGTTGTTCGGTTTTCTTTGGCAGTCTGGTTTTGTTGTTTTGATTGTTTGACTGAAAGCACTTTTGAAAGTTCGATGACAGTTCGGAAAGAGATGTTGGCTCATCCTCATCTGAAGAGGCACTAGAATTTTTCTCCCTGTTCTCATTGGGGTTTTCTCGATTGTTATTCTGTTCAATATCCTCCTCTGCACCTGTATCAGTCTCAAGCATTATAATCTCATCTAGAGTGGAGGTGGAAACTGGATCGGAAACCGGTTTTTGGATGTCTGATGCTACACTGGGAGTTTCTACTACAGGTTTTGAATCCTCACTGCTACCCGAAAATGAATGGAACGGAAGAGTGACTGAAGATCGAATCTGCTCTAGCTTGATCTCTTCCTTGCCCTAAGAAAATCCAGAAAAAGCAGTGAAGAAATAAGTTAGAGGACATCAATGGCGTCAGATCATACAAAGGGCTAAAAGCAAATGACAGCTTAATAGAGAAAAGAAGTTCCATGTTTACATGTAATATATAAAAAACATGGTTTGAAGTGTTTCTGAAGAAAAGACGCCAACCTTTTTATCAGGACCAAGCCTCCTCTTTGAAGCTGAGTTTCCCAGCAGTGCCCCAAAAGCACCACCAGGCTTTTTAAGAACCTGAACAGTTGCTTCATTTCCCTATTAGCCATATAGAAAATATTAGATTGATGCTCCTCACTACGAGGCTAAACATTGAAATTACATTGAAACATGTAAAAAATATGCAACCTTCAATGTAGAGAATACACCAACATTTGCATCCCTAGCCTGCTCTGTAATAGTGAGACTGTCTCTTGGGAGCTCAGATGTGAGAATATGGGGCTTCAATTTTATTTGTATATCGGTATCTTGATGTTGAAAATTTTCCTGTTTAGGGTCATAAGAAAAAATGTGACTTCAATATATTAAATGATGGTGCAAATTCAATTCAAAAATTTCCTTTAATTGCAATTCCAACCTTTGTGTTCTGTGTTAGGAGTACGGGATCTTCCTTCTGATCAGTAACAGGTGTTGTGTCTAACGCCTGCATAGCGATTGACATATAATTTAATCAACAAACTAAAATCAGAAATTAAAACCAAATAAGTTAAAACAACACACTAGCTGTTGTTTGAGCACTCAGCAATTAAGCATGAATTCCAACCAATCATAACAAATTTAAAATGATTATAGAACAAGTTAATTAGAATTTTTGAGCTTGTGTAATTATCTTTTAAAGATCTAACTTTTGGGAAGAGGTCATTCATAGCAGATCTGTGTATACAACTGACAAATGGAGCCCTTTACCATATCCTAGTTCATAGACAGTACACGAGACTAGTTGATAACATGTGAATGTCTACATGATAATCAATTTATAATCATACCAAGATTACTGATGCTGAATCAGTGTTGTCAATCACAGATCGCAAAAAATAGCGATTTGTTAAAATTTCGCTACGCTATAGTGCTATAGCACTATTATACCTGCTATGATGACACTTTAGTACTAAATAGCATATTGCAGAGCAATAGCGATTTCAAATTTTGCTACGCTATAACACTATAGCGGCACTATAATTGCTATTGACAACACTGTGTTGAATTATAAATACATGGAAGTGAAGGAATACACCAATTAACTCCCCAAACATTCCAGAATGACAATTGTTGAAAATACTACTTACAGTGGTGGCATGTCCTTCTTTCAACTGCTGTGCAACTTCTTCAAAATCAGCAGCATTCTGAATTGAATGCCTAATAATAGTAACAACAGTATCAAGATTGTGTTCAACATACGGATGCTTTGACTTCACCAGTCGCCGTAGCTTGCTTGTAGTGACAGGCATCTGCTTAGCTTTATAAACAAGTAGAACAAAGTAAGTTTACATGCACCATACAGATAAACTGAAACATTTAAATAAATCTTGATATACAAGTTTCAATTACCGATTTCAAGGACAGATTTATTTGGCAATATATATCCAGTACTCTCATCCTCTGCACGGGCTACAATGTCCCGCCATTCACAGAGTCCCTGCAAATCCAATTGAATTAGAGTATGTGAGCTATGATAGAAGTTGAAAATTGAAAATAAGGAAATCCGAAATCCCAATGCAGTATATAATACACCAGATTCTTTTAGTTTAAGAAGTTGGATTGGGCTTCTGTTATAAACCCTGACAATGTATCTGGTTCTTTGGGTGTTGGCAGATAGAACAAGCATATTTGGAAGGCCAGTCCAAACAATTTCATGATAGAAACCAGTATGCTCAATTTAGCAAGATAACTATTCTAAAAATGCCATGTGACAATCAGATGATAGCAAAGTAGTTGGAAGCTGCAGCACTATTATTAAAGTAACTGGAATGGAACAATGGCGATAATCACAGTAATGAAGGTGGTAAAAATAGAAGTAACAGCTGCAACAAGGAAAACATGTCTTTTATACAAAAAAGGAAGTTGCCAGAAGAGATTGATTTACAAAAATTTCATGAGGTCGAAGATTGAGAATCGGTGACAACAATATTGCGAAATAGAGATTCACAAGGAAAGAGTAGATTCCTAAATATCTAATTTGATCCTTAAACTAAAAACAGAATTCAAGACTATTATCACAGAGTTGACCAAAATACTTCAAATTTCCATGGGAATGTTTAGTGGGGAACCATTTTACACAAGCACCATAAAAATGGTGTTGGACAAGTAAAATTGTACAAGTCTTTGTTCCCTATGTAAGCAATTTAAGATCAGTGCTACAAATAAGATATTAAACAGCAACTTACTGAAACAATGGCAAGCTGTTGAGCATTAAGATCAGCCCCTTGCAACCTACACAAAAACAGTTATTGAGTTTTGCTTTACATTTCTTGGCACAAATTATACGCAGAGTGGAACTAAAAAACACACCGCCAAGGTTGTCAAACTTGAGAGTTTAAGTAAACTCGTATAACTTACGTAAAATCGACTTGTAGACTCAACTCGTAAGAGTTTATTTAATATTAAAAAACATGTATATATATATATGACATATATAGATGATATAATATCATTAAAATAATAATAATTCAACATTTCATCTCCAGAATAAATCAAAAATATTTTTAAATAGATAAATGTTTATGATAAACCAAAATAAAATGGTAAAAAAAACAACAAACTCATATCGAGGCATAATAGTTGTCCCTAAAAACAACACTAGAAACATAAATTTACTTTTTAAAACCAATGGATTTTGCAACACATACATAATTAAATCGGATATTGGCTAATATTTATTAAAATTTTATATTTCATAAAACAGTAGTAAAATCGAGAGTTTAGTAATTTTATAGAGCTTTTTAAAACTCGTAAGAGTTTATCAAAAATAAAGTTTACATGCGAGTTGACCCGTTTTCATGACTTAGAATTGTAAACTCGTAAGAGTTTAAGAGTTAACTAAAGAGTTTAACAACCTCACACACCGTCTTTACATAGAAGAGACAAAACAAAGTAATCAACAAATTAGTAGGAAAAAATGGCAATTGAAAAGGAAACAAACCCATATATATGAAGGTAGGAATTTTCTGTCAGAAGTTCTTTCTCATATAGCTGCATGCAGACATCATAACTGCGCTTGTAGACCTGTTGATGACAGGAAATTCCAGTCAATGAGAGCAAAAATAAAAGCTCATTAAGCCAGCCATTCAGTCACATCGTATTGTAAGAAACTAGAATGTACAGCCAAAAAAGGTCAGACAGGTCTAATCAACAACAGCATAACTTCAACACATGTAGTTCAGACAATTGAAACAAATAGTCTTTAAGCAAACAAAGGGCATCCTATATTTGTGGAAAGAATCAATAGATCACATGCTCATCTAGTTTAATCTCAACTTGGCATCAAAGTAACAAAAGATAGTGTTATCAATTGCGGATGATGGGCCATGGAAGAAGGCCAAAAATCAGCCATTTTAAGCACCCATAAAATGCTACGATGCCGCCATCCTTCACAATCTGGTTGTGACGGTTGTCAAAAATTCCGCCACTGCAATCCATCATGGCCTCTATTTGAAAACGCTGGAC
The DNA here is from genome assembly GCF_000331145.2 of Cicer arietinum. Taxonomy (NCBI): domain Eukaryota; kingdom Viridiplantae; phylum Streptophyta; class Magnoliopsida; order Fabales; family Fabaceae; genus Cicer; species Cicer arietinum. The sequence goes on from NC_021161.2 coordinate 5,802,779, forward strand.
CAAAGCAACTAAAAACTACCACAGCATGTATGTTTGGATTAGCTTATTTAGGAGAGAAGATTTAGCAGCTTTCTGAGACACAAAATACTTTGTACAAACTTCCCCAAACATGCACTGTGCCAAAATGAATAGACACAAGAAAAGGTAGCAGAGCTGATAAACAATGTTGCTTCCTGCTTTGCTTAATTAGTATTTAGTAAATCTATCAATGTGCTGAACTTGCAGCAAACATAAATCACTAGACCTTAGTTACATAGAAAGAAAGAAACACAACAAATTTAAACGAGCCAGGAGACATTTATTTACTCTATAAAAAACATTTGAGGCGGATGCTCAACCAAATAAAGTCTGATGGCACACTTAATGTGATTTGGCATAATTTTATTGAGGGTGGTATATAGTTACCTCCACAAGAGGGGAATCGGAACTTTCAGGCATCTTTGGCAAGGCAGATAACTTAATCCTCATTGAATCATATATATACAGCAGATAGTGTGTATCTTCTCTGGCATATCTATCCACAAAACAATTTAATTGATCATTAGATTGTATCACTGCATCATTTAGTTTTCCCGTGACAAAATACCAGTAACTATCAAGCTAAAATATAAGACTATCTAAACTAGGACTGACAGATTCTATAGATTCCTAGATTAATGAGCAGTTCCACAAAGCCGAATTATTCATTGTTTGAATTTATCTAGTGTATATTTTTTTTCAAACCACGGCACATTAAGGGAAAATCAAAGTTATAAGCTGAAAAAACAAGTGTACCTTAACATCTCATCAGGAATAGGGCGTAATCTCCAGTCCCCATTCTGGTATCTGCAATTAATTTATTTGTAAGCCTTCAAGAATATAGATAAATGAAAAATTATATGCAGAGACTATCTAAAAATAAAAACAACATACTCTTTGTTTGCAGTAACCTCGCAAAAATGGTGCAGAAGATACTCCAAACTATTTCTCTCCAATTTTAACACCTTTGAAGCCTAAACAAAGCAATTAAAACAGGTAAGTTTTGCATGATAAGAAATCAAAGGAAGATGAACGTTAAAAGCATTGTTTCACCATTCTTCATGATGCAGAGCAAACCAGTACATTTGAATACATATAAAGCTAAACATTTAAATCATACATGAATAGGCAGCATCAACCAATAAAAGAAACTTATTTACACGAAGAATATGATTTTGTTTCCACGGTAATATGGGAAATAATGTCAATCAATATTGAATTGTCAGAGCTTTTTATACAAACCTGACCAGTGTCAAACAAATTACAAATATAAATGCCAAAGTCTCGTTGAAGCCACAGAACATCTTTATCCGCACCATGCATAACCTGTTTAATCATAAATACAGTCAACATAGTACAAGATATGTGTTTGCATTAAACAAAAAACCAATATTTGTACCACTAACCTTCCTCTTGGAAGGGTCCTTGAAGACTTCCCTTAGATGAGGCCCAATATGAATGCGAAGTTTCAAAGTGTCGATAACAAAATCTTCGGTCCTTGTTGAGATTTGCATCAGGCAAGTCAATCCTTGGAAAGATCGATACTGATTATGTTCCAAATCAACCTAAATATTTCAAGTGAAGAGCAAAGGAAAAAAATCAGAAGAATGTAACAAAAGATGGAGAAGGGAAGTGCTGCAGGGACGGTAGAATATCAGTTCCACAATCAATAACAACAGACAGCGTGCAAGGAAACGATAAATTTGAAGAGCCTCCAGATTGCAAAAAGTAAAATAAACATCAAATACTAAAATGTATCCTCCAAAACATGACGTTTCTGAAAGTTTTGGTCATGAACTGTTCAATAAGCAACAACAAAATTGAAATATTCTTAGAATTTTCTCTCAGATGAAATAATCTAGTTGCATAATTTGTCATGAAGGTAATTTGTCATGAACGAAATTCCTGAGTAAATCATCACAGATAGTTTTAATATTTTACCGCAAATTCATTAACAGAACGCAGCTTAGCAGCCAACTCCTTCAAATCTTTGACTTCTACTACAAGCTTGAAAGGGGTGCTTTCTATTGAGGGAGGCTTTTGTGGCACAACATCCTCAGGATCTTTATCAACAAAATCCAAAACAGAAAGCTTTTCCTGGAATAATAAACTAGTATTTGATTAATACAATTACAAACAAATCGAAAAGATGACATAAAAAATAGAATCCAACTTAAAGCAAAATAAAAGATAACCAAAATGATTTTTTAATAAGCATACACGGGGGAGGTAGATTTCTAAGTTAAAATAAGACCAGACAACCAAGAGTTGTTTTTACCAAGATTTGAATGACAAACAAATCATTGCCACTTGCAAAAGGATTTAGTCTCATACACCAAAAGTTTTTCAATCAGAGTCATCAAATCTACAAAACCCTAGATCATGCAAATATCACAAGAATGAAAGTGCATCATCATTAAGAGGAAAATGTTATTCCAACCAAGTTACTTTCAACTCTGCAATCCCAGCTATATAAATACAACTTGCATGATAAATCTGGACTGGAGTATGCTAAGATTCTAAATGCTACTAGCCTACTAGCATTATCTACTCATAATTGAAAGACCTTGTTAATATTAGAATTGGGAGGATGAGAAGATGAACTTGATGTTAACTAATATCATTCTTCGAAAGTTCAGCACTTACGTCAATCATTTATAAAACATTGTGATTCACAAACAATTCCAATCAATGTTGTCAATAACAGAAGGCCAAAAATCTACCATAAAATGGGAATTTGGGTAATCAGCTTAATTAAGTGTCAATTAAATAAGCTCTTATCATATAAGGGTTTACACTTACAATCGAAGAGAAAACAAACGTTAACTTGAAATAATCTTCATATGATCTGTTTCTACAAGCTATATTGGAAGCTTACGAGTTAAATTAAGCTCAAACCTTGCCATTGCCATCATAAACTATTTTCATAAGTTCTTTCAAATACTTGTAAATACATTAATGTAGCTATGTAGCTATTATGTTCAATGTTAAGTTAGTATTGTTAGCAATTGATAGAATTATATTGTGTGGGAATTGAACCCTAACCACCTTATCACTCTGCTACTCAACTCAGCCACCAAGCCAAACATTATATCCCCATTAATGTAGCTATTATGTAGTTATATTATACTAGTATATCATATAAGCTAGGTCAATAAACTCCTCTAAACACTCCAAAGTCTAAATATTCAAATATATCATATAAAAAAAATAGTAATCTAATAATATCAAGTTATTATGTTATCTATATACAAAAAAAACAGCGAAAGAACTAACCAATGGATGAATAAACCTCTCTCCATCGTCACTTCTCTGCAACCAAACATGCTCAAAGGGCACATTAGAATTATTAACCAATATACTATACTCATCCTGCGGCCTCCTAATCGTCGGTATATGAAACGGAACCTTCGCCTTCGGCCCAACCGTTTTCTTATCCTTCATCGCCACCTTAACACCACCAACCACCGGAATCTCCAAATCCTCCGCCACAACCTTCCCTCTCCCACCTTTCTTCTTCTTCCCACAAACCAACTCAAAACCATCTTCCACCATCATATCATCATTAATCACACGTCCACTCTTCTCTTCCTCTTCCCTAACCCTACGAAACTCATCCACCGATAAATCAAACCGTTCCAAAACTTCGTCGTTTACATTCACAAGCCAATCATACGAATCATCTAAATCAGCCGGAAAAGCCGCGTTCGCCGCCGCTCCGATTGCTTCCAACATCGTTTGCGATTCCCTTGCGATCTCGTTTATCGGAACGTTGAATTCTTCGAAGTTGCGGTAGAAGAAGAAGTCTCTTTCGGAAGGAATGCAACGTGAAGAAGCGGCGAGTTTCGCCACTGAAGACGAGAGTGGACCTGCTGTTAGGGTTTGTAAAGCTTGTTGTGCCTTTGCGGCGGCGGTAGCGGTGGTGTGCGGCGGTTGATCGTGATCGACGTTCATGGCGTCGAAATCGAATCAATCTATTCTTATTTGGTTTTGTGTTTAGGGATTTTTAGGATTAGGGTTTTAGGAATTTGGTAGTAATGAATGTTAAATGTTATTTTTTTTTTTTATATATATATACGAGAAAAATAAGTGAGTTGAGTATGATACTATAGTTTAGGAGGAGTTAGTTATGTTGTGATGTTTATTTATTGTTTATGTTATGTTGTTGTATAATGTTTATTGTCATGTGTCATGAATAAAATTTTAACCTCATAGTAAATTCATGAATGTATGTCCAAAAATTTTAATTCTCATGAATGTATGTCCAAAAAAAATTTAAATTCATGAATGTTAATTTTTTATTAAGTCTGGTCAAAATATTAATTCTTTAATATTATTATATTTTTTCTTTTTTAATCAATTAGTATCATTTTCTTGACTTATAGTAATAAGGTTTTTAAGTTAATAATATATTTTTAACAAAAGAAAAAATTAATGGCCTAATTCTCTTAATTCTTTAATAAAAAATTCCGTCAAAAAATTATTTTTGAATATTAATTTTTTTTCTTTTGATCCAATTAGTATTGGCGTTTGTTTTATATAATAAAATGTAAATTTAATAAATATATTTGATAAAAGAAAAATTAATATATTCAGATGTTCGGATGACATGTATTTGTTTTGAAAAAAAATTACATGAATTTTCTTTTTTAAATATCACTTTCAATTTAATTAAAAAAATTGAGTTGGAATTTGGCAATTCCTATTACCTTAAAATAATTTTTTAGGAAGAACTTTGTTGCTATTTTTCCCAACAAAAAGGGCTTTTTTCTTTTAACTTGAATGTTGTGATGCCAATTTTTTTCTAAATAAAAGAATAATAATATATTAATATTAAATAATTCTTAAATGTTTAAAAGAGGCTATATGTTTTCAATACTATTTTAAAAACAAATTTAATTGATTTTAAAAAAATGTTTATTGCACTTCATTCATAATAATGCCTTTTATAAAAGTTGGTATAGCAATAAATAAGTGTAAATTAAAAATGTGGTCATTCAAATAAGAACATGAGGTAACTCATTTGTTAGTCTCCTTATCAACTCAACTTGAGAGTTATGAAAATAAGAATTTAGTAAACATCTACAATCAATTAATATATATTTCATCTTATAAGAATTTACTTCATTGCATTTATACTTTCCTTTTTTTCTAATTCGCAACATTCATCTGATTTCAAATATAAGAGAAATTGAATCAATCAAAATAGAAGTCTCTAGTTTATATTTTAAAATAGAGTATCAAAAGTGTATGTAAGCTTTTGGAATTTTAGTAATTTAGCAAATTGCTCTATATTATCTCACACATTACAAAATAAAATAATATTTTACTATTTCTCAACTTTTAAATTTCAATTATCTCAACGATTATAATTTTAGATTTCAAATTGATCTTTTTAGGAAAGGTTTATGATAAATAGCGTGAGTGTCAATCACCTCACCACTTCCGCAAATAAATTATAAAAAAAAAGGAAAAATAAAATTAAAATTATGGACAAATGTAGAAGCAATAATTGTATAAACAATAATTTTGGAAATTTTTTAATCCATACCTTAAATTTATTACTCATATCATCAAATTTTAATAAAACTCCAATTTTATCTTTTAAAAAAAAAATCATGTTTTTTTCTACATATTTATGTTTCAAAAAACTTTCTTCAAAGTTTAAAAAAATATTCCAACACAAATGAGATATTTTGCTTTTATAGTTCTTTTTATTTAAATTTTTTCATTATACTCTACATTGAAATTTATATATCAAATGTCCAATTTTTTTTCTATAATCGTTTTTTTTTATAACAAATGAATAATTGTTAATTTAACAATTAAAAAAAAATCTACTAAATTGCATACAAATTAACAATGTTAACAACTCCCTCCTATCTTGATGATAAATTAACAATTTGATTATATTTTATTAACAACTCTATACTATTTAAAGGAAAAATAAAATTAAAATAATGGACACATGTAGAAGCAATAATTGTATAAACAATAATTTTGGAAATTTTTTAATCCATACCTTAAATTTATTACTCATATCAAAAAAATTTAATAAAACTCCAATATTATCTTTTAAAAAAATTAAATTTCATTTTGTTTCTACATATTTATGTTCGAAAAAATTTCTTCAAATTTTAAAAAATATTCCAACACAAATGAGCTATTTTGCTTTTATAGTTCTTTTTATTTAAATTTTTTCGTTATACTTTACATTGAAATTTATATACCAAATATCCAATTTTTTTTTCTATAGTCGTTTAATTTTTTTTTATAACAATTAAAAAAAAAATCTCCTAATCTGTAGGCAAATTAACAATGTTAACAACTCCCTCCTATCTTGATGATAAATTAACAGCTTGATTATATTTTATTAACAACTCTCTATTATTTTTCTTTTGAATCTAATATGATAATAAATAAATTAAATTATATTAAAAAATTCAAACAAAATACATTAAAATAAATAAAAAAGATATTACTTTGAAAAAAATACATCAAGTTTTAATTAATAATTTTTTCGTAAATGTCCTCCAATTCCACTTTAGTTAGTTAAAATTGGAGAACATTTAAGTGATTATCGTTAATTAAAATTTGATGTATTTTTTCTCAATGTAATGTATTTTTTTTTATTTAATGTATTTTTGTTTGATTTTATTAATATAATTTAGTTTATTTTTTTTTTATTTACTAGATCCTGAGAAAATACAGGAGAGAGATGTTAGTAAAATAGAATGAAGTTGCTAATTTGTCTTCAAAATAGAAGTGAATTATTAAAATAATATAATATGTTATTTGTTTTAACACGTCTATTTAACCACATTAATTTTGATGTATTTCTTTTCTACTAAATAAATATTCTGTTTTATGGGAGAGTAATAAATAAAAAATGATATAAAAGCAAAATATCCACATAAATGTGTTTCAGATAAAATTTAATTTTTTTAAAAGACAATTGTGTACCTGAAAAATTAAAAAAAGTTTTATAGTACACAAAGTTCAAATTTTCTAAAAGAGATATGTGTATCAGAAAATTTGAAAAACGTTTGCTTTTACACATAGTTCGATTTTCTAAAACACTTTTGTGTACTATAACACTTACTTAAGTTTTATGGTACACAAAGTTCAAATTTTCTTAAACTTCCAAAAAATCTATAAAAAATATCCGAAAATCAAAGTTAAATTTAATGGAGTAGAAAAAAATTATATTTTTTTGAAGAAAAAAGGTAAGATGGATAGTTTGTATAAAATGTGGATCAGGTATATAAATGTGAGATACAAGATAAAATTTTCAAATTTTGATTAGTAAATTTGTGTCAGGGTAAATACATCTTCAAATACTTTTTTTTTTGATAGTTTTATAAACAAAATCGATCACAAACATATTGAAGGATTATATTTATTAATTAAATTGAGAGCATCAAAATGACTAGTAAAATACATACTTTAATATATGTTTATAATTTGGATACATTTAAAGACTATATCAACAATATTTCATACTTTCAATGACCAAAATATCTATTTATCCAATTTTTTAATATAAAAAATACAACCAAACAAGTAATCATAATTTTTACTAAAAATATGCATATTATATAAAAAATACATAAAAGTTATTTAAGTTCATCAAAAGAATTTACTTAATCCATTTGTTAGTCTTTTTTTATATAAAAAAAAATAATCACTTTATTTAAAGAATAATCAATTTTAGAAGTTTTCTTTTGCTTAGAATATGAAAATAATATAAAATACATCTTTAAATAAAAAAATTGTTTTGAATAAATTTTCATAAAAATAATTTTTGATAATTTTTTTTATTAAAAAAAATGACTTTCATTATGGTGGTAAAACACAAATCAATTTATGTTTTTATTTCAAAAAATTATAACAAAAAATCTCTAAATTGAGGGGAGGAGACCAAAACAATTTAAAAATCATTTAATAATACTCTTTCGTTAAATCAATCTACAAAACCATTAAAAAAAATTATTCCATGATATCTTTAAATCAAACATGTCTTTATTTTCCTTCAATTCATTCCTCCTATTGAAATCTATCTTCTCCTTTCACGAAGAAAATAAATCTCAAGTAGTGAATGAAATTAGTATTAAAAAAGGTAGTGAATGAAATCGAATTTTGATGTAATCAAGCTTCAATCTAACCTTAGATTGAAAATATCACATGTTTGCATTTTTTTAATTAATTATTATTTTTTATAATGAAATAAACACAATATAAAACAATTTTACAGTGTCATTTGGTCACAATTCGGTGTGACTTTAGATAGTTAATTTTAAAATTATAATCCAATCACAACTTACCATGACTTTAGATAGTTGATTTTAAAACTATATAATACAATGTGACATATTAAATGTTTAGGATTATACGAAAATATAAAATTATTTTATATTGTATCTTTACACTCATGAAATAAATACATTTTTATATTGATTTTAATTTCTATACATTGACAATATAAAATATTTATACGCTGTCCGCAAACACATTACAATCGTTCAATTGCTTTTAAAAAGTAGTTACTATATAATTCAAACATTTTTAAGTATGAGATGATTGTGTAAAAATTATTTAAATGTATAAAAATGAGATATTTTTATATATTAAATATTTTTAACAACTACATGTTCTTAAAACATTTATCATTTCATTTGATAAAAAAATACATATTTTTTTAATTATATAAGTATATTTTTGTACTATGTTTTGAGCATTCCTCGTATAAATACATTAAGGAACAAAAATAAAAAGGAACAAGTGACGACATATCAAAGAATCTAAAATCCTGAAAGAAAGAAACGAAGTTTGACACTCACTGATCAAATGAGGTTTATCCTTTTCTTTCTGTCTTTTTGTTTTTTCTTTCGTTTTACTTTTGCTGAAATCTGAAACTTTTCTATGTTCTGATGTTAAAATAACATGATTACTTAATTTTATCACTACCCCATTTCTATTTGATGTTATTATTGCCTTTGCTACATTTGTTTCAACCATCAAAATCGTAGCTTTATCTTAATAATGAAAAAACCATGGAGTTTTTTGAAATATTGTTGACCCATTGGTTTGTAACATGTAAAATTTCAATTTTTTTAGCCATTTAAACAATATACTATTTTATTAAGTAATTGAATGTTAGTTTTAAATTGCCATATTTGATATTGTGGAGAATCACAGTTAAATATGCTGTTGACATTATGTCAATGATGTTTGTTACGGATTCTAAAAAAAGTTTTTTTGGTATTCGGTAATTTAGAGATTGTGATTTTTAAAGCAGAAAATGTTTTGGTTTCAATGGTTGTGGCGTTGTGGGGTTGCAGAGACATTATAAACTTTGATGTTGCGGCTCAAATTGCAGTCACAAAATTTTATGAAACCCTGAAATTGAAAAATTGTTTTTTCTTTAACTTTTTGTGTTTTTCGGTCTGTGTGTAGTCGCCATCCGGAAGTTCTGTGGGCGCAGCGGTCTGACAAGGTTTACCTGACTGTTGCTCTACCTGATGCCAAGGATGTTACTGTGAAGTGTGAGCCTCATGGTTTGTTTAGTTTCTCTGCTTCTAGGGTTCAACATGAATCTTACAGCTTTAGTTTGGAACTTTATGGATCAATTGAACCTGGGGTGAGTAAGCTCTTGTTGAATTTTGTTTTGCTGTGCAAAATGACATTTGAAAATTGCAATGCTTTTGTTTGATTCTGTGCATGCTTTGTGGTTGTATTCTAGTTTTAAATTTCAAATTGTTGGTTTGCATTATAAAGGTTAAGGAGACTTCCACGAGCACATCGCAACTGCAATTGCGGCTGCATTTATCTGCATTTTTTTGACTTTCTTACTTTACAAATTGTTCAGTTTTATCGATTGCGGATGGTTGACCATGGCGAAAAGCCAAAAATCCGATGTTTCAAGTTGTTGAGAGTCCCACACAAAATGAGATATCGCCTGAAAATATGTTTATGATTGGAAGGCATCTTTCACCTTACAAGATGATTTTGTAAGGTCTGAGTTTGGGCCAACCCAAGTTTTAAGATTGTATCAGAGCTTATCCGCAATTGGGCTACTCATGGCATGCACCAAATGTTCAGTCCTGTCGTTAGAGGTGTGTGTTGTGAGTTCCATATCAGATGAGATAAGACTTGGAAATATGTTTATGTAAGTGCGAGACATCCCTCACCTTATCACCTTACAAGCCGGTTTTGTAAGTGTTGAGTTAGGTCCAACCCTAATTTTAAGATAAGCCTCCAAATCCGCCATGGCCGATATTCGAAAACACTGCAATTGCGTGAAATATTTTTCCATATTTAGTTTTGAAAAGGTTGGATAGTCCTGTATGTAAATTTGCCATTGTGGTCTGTAGGGTTGTAAAACTAAAACTAGCTCAAGAAACATACTATGCTCAATCCAGAAAGGACAAAGAGGTTGGTGGAAAAGGCTACTGAAGTCTGAAGAGAAACCTGCACCATACCTGAAGGTTGATTGGAATAAATGGTGTGATGAAGATGAAGAGTCAGATTGTAAGTTTTCATTATCATAATTAATTTTCTGATTGGCATTTCAAATTTTCATACTCTAATTCATCATGAGCATTTATATCTATATGGACATCCATGTGATTTCTACATGTTAGTTTGAAGAATATTCTCTCTTACAATTCAACATGATCATTTATCTCTGTATGTACATTCTCTTCGAATGTCATGAATTATCTACTTCAGATATGTGATAAGTGAAAACACGCACAAGAACACAAGCGATTGATCCCAAAGTTCGGCTAATTGTGCTTATGTCTCTTACAATAGAGTGACTGTTGTGATTTTTGATTGAGCAAGATTAGATTATAGATTACAACTTATGTTTAAATTAAATCCCTGAACTGTACTACTAGGGGGCTCCGCTCCCTGCACCCCTGAACTTCCTCTTAGTAACCCAACAAATAGACGGGCCAAACCCAAAGAAAAGATGCTCTCCTTGCACTTTCCGCTCCATTTGCTATGCGGGAGCGATTGTCCACCATTCATGTATGTATAAGTCGAATCATACACAACAAAGGCGATATTACGAAAAGTTGTCAGAAGTTGAATAGGAAACCTACACAATATCGAGGCCAACATTATGCTCTCACGTAGTCAGTCAAAAGTACCTTATCTCTCCGAGACCCACTCCTATGACCTTGCTTTCAAATATTACCATATTAGGCACTAATTTGATGCCTATACTCGGATTCCAGGCTTTACTAGATATTGTCACTTTCTTTCTTCACTACTACTCTTGTTCTGTCAGGTCATTCGACTGTTTGTCTCATATCTTCTCCTGCAACTGGGTCATTGATTTAGGTGCAACTAAATTGTCATGCATACTGTCTGTAGTTCGATATTTCATGTAAGAATAAAGTATATTGTGGTCGATTGTCATTTTGTGCATGAAAAGATTCAACAGGAGCTTCTTCTTATCATGTGTAGATTGGAGCAAAGCTTATATTCATATTCACCTATACACTTAACAAGAATGAAGTAATAAACTGTATTTGTGAAAAAACTATTTCTATCTATACTTGATTAACTTGTGTTAGTTTTAGAGAATATTGAGCTGAAACTATCTCTCATGTCTTGTGCTTTATTTTTTATTAATAGTATATAGAGACAAGGAAACTAACAATAAATGCATTTCCATTCTTCCTGTTCTTTAGGCTTATTTTTCCTCATAAAGTGGTTTTTATTCATTTTCCGTTTTCATTTTTTATTAAAAATAATGTCATAGCATTCCTATATCATGTTTTTTCAAAGATTTGTAGAAAAACAATGAAACAACTTATTGTTTTCTGTACAAATCTCTGGAAATGGAAAAAAAGGTGAAAATCAAGCAACATGTTTGTAACTTAATGCAAAATTAAGAAATGAATACAAAATAATATTTTTCTCAAATTGAATAGACTTTTACCTTTGGTGTCATATTGGTTCAACAACCTTGCTTTGTTATTTATATAAGTTCGTCAGGATTAAAATTAAATCGATTACTGGTCAGTATTTTACTCGTCTAATTTAAGTTTCTTTTGGAATTATTACAGATGAGTTGATATCTGACGACGATGGACGAGTAAGTTAATTTTTTCACTTGTCAAATGTAATTTTGAGTTGTAGAGTTTAACAAACCTCCAGGTACTTGATCTTGTTCAATGCATGTTGTTGTTATGCAGTTTGCTGGTGAAGATGATGAAAGCAGTGATGATGAAGGAATGTTATGTGAGTAGTGAATTCATTGCATCTTTGCTTTTAGTGAGATTGATTCTTTAAATTGCTTACCAAAATGATATATTTTTGGCAATGTTGATGTCAATGTAGAATATATGCTATGAGATACTTTAATTTATTTCGTAGTACAAAAATAGTATTTTGACACACAAGTTTGATAAAAAATTTCAACAATAATTTTGGATGGTTAACACAGTTCAAATGTGTAGTTAATTACGTTCAGTGGATGGTTAATGAATTGTAACACTTTGTTATATTCACTAACCATCCAATGAATGTAATTAACCACAATTTTTTCAGGTGTTCAAATATATATGTTATACATTCATCATCCAAACTATGTACAAATATACATGATTTTCAGATGTTGAAAGATACATGATATTCCATTAACCACAATTTCAGTTTGTGGTTAATGAGTTGTGACACTCTGTTATATTCATTAACCATCCATTGAGTCTAATTAACCATATATTGGAACTGCGTTAACCATCCACATTTTTGTCTCATTCTGTGTCAAAATAATACATCTCTTCATTGTGTATGGTTAAAATATACCAGTGCATGCCTCCTGATATAACTCTGTCAATATTTTTTATTAAAAAAAAAAGTATGAAGATCTTTCTTTTGTCACAATTTGCATTTCGTCAACAACCGTTACATTTTATTTTTATTTAATCACGAGATATATACGGTCTGTGTAAATCAGTTTTACACTGACATCCAATAAAATGATAGTATGGTATGAAAAAGATAGATCTGTTATTAAATGTCTGTGTAAAATTGATTTACACCGTAAGTGAGTGTGTATGTTCATTAAACCCGAGTTATTTGGTATGCTCATTTTATGTGTCATTTGTGCTCTTCTTTCTTTCCACCTAACATTAATGATTATTATGTGCAGATCTCCCTGACTTGGAAAAGGCTAGAGGAAAGTAACTCTTACAGTACTAACAAAAGTTGAAGAAGCTTCAAGGAGATGGAATCATATGGAACTGTTAGATAGGTGCATGGATAGACTACTTTATAAGAAACATTGATATTATTTGTAGCTGTCCTGTATATAGAATCTGAGTAGTGTTTTGGAATCTGAAAACAATCTTGATCTTCTTTGATGTGAATGATGGTGGTTGCATCACATAGGGCTCGATTGATATAGATTTTAAAAAAGTTTTAAAAAAAGTGATTTTGGCACTTTACACATTTACAAATTATTTTTTTTTAAGAGATTTTTAAGAAAATGAGAAGCAATTTTGTGTTTGTCTTTTGTAGTGAAAATCATTCTTTAAAATAATCAATTATGAAAAATGATTTTTTTGAAAGCTACTAAAAAAACTTTCTCATTAGTAAAAAAAAATTCTCATTTTAAACAATTTTTAGATGATTTTTTAAAAAAACTATTACAAACATAAACTTTCAAAAGAGATTATTATTATCTTTTTAAATTGTGATTATTTCACTAAAAAAATTGTAACAAACACATCCATAATCTAACCTCTTTTATTTTTATTCAAAATCTTTTCTTTTTTTGAGATTATATACAACCATGACATCAATTATTGTCAATTCAAGTTTGCATTTTGATCATAAATGCTATTTTTTTAATCCATTTTTGCATGTATTAAACTTCACCTAACTTTGACTTTGTATTTGAAAAATGATAATTTGGATATAACTCCAACTTCGATCTTTTGATAAAACATGATATCATTTGACAAATGAAACTTTTTCACATATAAACTTGTCTTTATTTAGGCTTTTTTTAGCTTGTATTTTAGTTAACACAAGGAGTTTCCTTGTATAATAGCAAATAGTAAAAATTTTGTGCAAGATTGTACAAAGATTTTGTCACGTATTATTAGAAGGAAAACTTTTTGTAAAAGTGTGAAAAATCAACATGTTAATTTTGAGTTTCATATAGAATTTGTTTGGTATTAACCAGAACTTAGAATATGAAATACATATAAAAAATCAAACTCAACTCGAGGATCTGTTGACAATCACCACCCCACTCCATCATTTCCTCCATAGTTAACAAAGTGAAGGAATCATAGAGCTATCTTCTACTTGCCTTATGTAAACATCCTCAAGTTTTAAACCATCACTAAAGATATTCGCGATAATAATACCCATCTTCTCAAAAATAAGGGAGAATGAGCTATGTAAGGGAAGTGAAGAGGGTAGTGGTAGAAAAGAGGGGACAACAAATATGAATATTACATAGTTTTGGACAAGAAAGTTGTGTTTGAATTAATTATATATATTTTGAAATGGAATAAAATGATATTGTATTTTATTGTTTGATTTTTTTTTTAAAGTTGGAATAGAATGAAAAGTGTCCTCATCTGATTCCATTATTTATTCTCATTTATATTCAAATTTTGTTCTATTTATTATAAAATATTTAAACAATAGAATGTTACTTATGTCGCATTTCACTCAACTCCACCTTGTTCTATTCTATTATGTTCCACATCATTAAATTATATACCACTAATCCAAAGATACCTCAAGAGTCTGGTGTCCCAATTATAAGGGTGTGCACCTTGGGCAAAGTCTCGAATATAAGATCTCTAAGCTTTGGTAACCAGTGAACCTAATTATAAAATGCCTAAAAATACACAATTACCCATACACAAGAAAGCAAACACAATCTCACATGATTATACATAGTTGGAGAATCCGTTATTATTTTTTATTTTAATAGTACAAATTTTCTATATTATATGATATGTTTTATTTTTTATTTCCTAAAATCTCTCCTTATTTCAAGGAAGAGAATTTATTGTATTCTCTCTATTTAAACCAGTTGAGATTTATTCCACTACTTTTTCTTGTATTCTTTCTATTTATTCCACTACTTTTCTCTATTTTTTTCTACATACATAATATAAATAACACAAAAGAAAGCAGTAAAATCTCACATGACCCTATCACAATTATGAGGTTTTTAACCACACACATCATGCTCAAGTGGCATGAGAAACAGAATATGCACAAGATG
The DNA here is from genome assembly GCF_000331145.2 of Cicer arietinum. NCBI lineage: Eukaryota > Viridiplantae > Streptophyta > Magnoliopsida > Fabales > Fabaceae > Cicer > Cicer arietinum. Next base: position 5,818,065 of record NC_021161.2, read on the forward strand.
ATTCACAGATTATAAATGGTAATATTACAATTTTCTTTAACTGGATAAATAAATAAAAAAATTGACAAACCACACAAGAAAATACCAAATATGAACAAAAGCCTAAATAAATGGCTTCTTCCTCATAATGACAGCATGTTGGAGAAGATCATCACAGCAGGCACAACCACAACATCAATCAATGCCAAATACACCACTTCATGAGCAGCAATATTAAGTACTCTCAAGACGCGACAACTTTCAACTTTACAAGTTAACTCATCTTTGAGATTCTTTAACCATATCTCAACTTCTCAATTTTATTATCTTCAGTTCAAATATTATCTGATTGCTCCTAGCAAATTGGCACCATCAAGCTTTGCTCCTTCCAAGTCCTGATTAATAAAATGGAATGAAAAATGTTAGATTATTATATTTTGAACACAAGAGTAAACTTGCCATATTTATCCCATCCACTATTTCCTTGTGTTAGCTTAATTTATGCTAGCCATAAGAAGAGGACAGCCAAAACCAGAAAATAAACAAGATTTCGCCTAAAAACCCTGGCTTTAAAACATAAATAAACAAGAGGAGCATTAAATTAAATCAAAGAGAAATTGAAAACATTCAATGTGATCCTACAAGGTGCGCATTTAACTATTCATTTCATTGCCAAAAACTCAGCTGCTATATAGGAATTATCCATTCTACACGATTAATTAGTCCCGTGCCAATACAGAATGATTTCCCTGTTTTGCGAGGTGCCAAATACTGGTTATGTTTATGAACAAGACACACACACGCTACTTATACTGACACGTTGACGCCAAAGGTAATTTGAAGAAGTGACAAAAATTGAGTGTAACTACATATGTCGCTGTCGTATTGGCTTCGAACACTGACAGACCTTAAAATTGCACAAGGCAATGCCATTAAATACCCCGCAAGTTTCTCCTCAGCCAATCATATTAATGGGAATTGGAATTTTCAAATTAGCAAAAGTCAGGACCATAACAGGTGAACAAAGTCAAATGGAAAATACTGATTAGCCGATCAAGAATATCATAAACATCAAAGACATTTATTTAAAAGAACTAAAAAGATTCAGCTCATTTACATACTGTATTTCGAAGATTGACATGACGCAGATATGCTCGTTGAAGGTTAGCACCCTTCAAGTTGGCATTGTTCAGCTTTGCACCCTGAAATACAGGGGAATTGATTTCAATCAACTAAGCAAAAATAGGAAAACAATATTTCACACTGCCATTGTAATGATTTCATTGAAGAAACTCAACTTAAATAAGCAAGACTCCTATCATTGTGTCTGGGGAATTTTCCCAACTTACCACCATAGCAAAGAGATAGTTTATAAGACAATAACTCATGACATCATGTCTCAAGGCAGAAGCCTCAATGTTGTGCCAAGGTTGATAATTTACGTATGATACACGAGCATGTTTACATGTTGAACAGTAATACATGTATGATGCCCCGTAAGTGCAGCTTAAATAGTAAAAGGTTGTGGAGACATTTGATGTGCTGGGGTGCGAGTTCAAATTCACAATACCCCTCTTCTCAACACTTATTGTGTGTGCGTTTCGCTGCTAAACTATTTGAAACCAAAAAAAAATACATGTATTGAATGCTAGAAATAAGCAAATGTTGCAAGTTTCTAGGTGCTACAAATATCAGACTTGAAACTCCAATTTACATAAATTTATGTTATCCAATACAACCTCCGTCCCTTTTTATATGCACCCATTATTTTTTCACATATATTAGTAAGTAGTGCATTTAATGAGTCCATTTTATGCATTGATGTTCCTACAATAACCTTTGTATTTGAATATATCTAACTTGACTTTTCATATTTCATAATAAATTAAAGTATTAATAAGGGGTGTGTTGGAAAGAAATAATAAATGCACCTAATAATTTGAAAAGGTGCTTATATTTAGCGACAAATTTTTCTGTCAAAAAAGTACTTGTAATTAGATACAGAGATAGTATTTTGCATAGGTAGACAGCAAACACATCATAAATACTTTTCATAATGCAAGGTGATAATCTTCTAGGTGAGTTGTGTAGAAATGATCAACGCATTTGTTTTTCTTTGTTTGCACGAAACATCTGCATCCATATTATATTCACCCATATAGGTTCACATTATCGTACCTTTAAATTAGCTCCTTCCAGAACAGCTCCCTCCAGATTAGCATTAGTAAGATCAGCATTCTGTGAAGTAACAAAGTATTAAGTAATTAATCATCTCAATCTTTTAATCAAGACACAAATTATCCTCTGGAAATATATTATCTGAATACTTTCATTTGTCACTGAACATTTAGCGATTAAATAAAATGTGAATAAAACATTTACCAAATTAAGGTGGTCAATCCACCACTTGATTGATTTGTACACTAATTTTCATTGACTAAAATTGTTGCCTAAGCATTACAACAATAGTCTATGTTGGCCAAATCATTTAGAGCTAAATGGTGTCAATAGATTGATTTATGATGGGATTTTCTCATGTCATTTGATTCATGCAATTGACTATACCTAGTTGATAAAGGCTTTTGTTGTTGCTCAAGAGTTCTAGGAAGAAACAATATTGAGGCGAGTTTACACATTCCACTTCTAACGAAAATGACAGAAAGGAGAATATACAGGAATACACTTTATCCCCAAATTACTAAAAGTACATAAGAAACAAAAAATGACACAAAAATAAAAAGCTTTTAGAAAACAAACAGAACAGCATGAAAAATATAAAAAAAAATTAAATTATTAATTATTATACAAAGATAAAGATTCAAGTTCGGCAAACCTGTAGATGTGCAGATCGCAGGTCTGCTCCACAGAAGCTACAATCTACTAAACAAGCATCTGCAAAATAAAAGTTTTAAAGTTTAAAACAAATAAACTACATTTACAGAAATACTGTACAATATACTACTACAAACTACAAACAAATGCATAGTGTCCTCATTCTGTTTCAGTATACCAAGAAAATTACTTGGATATTGCAAACCAAGTTAAAAATATTATGTCAGATGCTACGAGAATAGAAAGGTAACCTCAAAAGTTGGACTTGGTTTTCACACTGGATTTGTTTCCTATTTGTTGTTCACATAGATAGTAAGGAATATGGATGCTCACTACAATGTCATAGTTACCTATATTCTCCCTTATCTTTTATCAAGTTCATCATTACACCCCAAATGCCATTTTCGATCAAACCAAGCATACTGCTCATTCAAACTAGCCTAAGTCATGTTGAATGAAGAAAAGATAAAATGAAAAGATTTCATTCATAACAGGAAAAAGTTTATGACTTTCTGTTATTATTCTTATAATACAAATAAGGCATGTCTGTTCTGTTAACTGTCTAATGTCGGTAAGGAAGTTACATATCTTCACAAAATACAAAAAAAATAACTGACACTGGCATGCTATGGAATGAAGAAACAGATATATATTAATCCGGTCACAAATTAGTGTGCAAACTCATTGAGGTGTAACAGAAGATTCCACTAAGAAGAAGTATGCGCCGAGACTTGACCAAGTTACATAACCTTTTAATTTGGTATTGGATATACTAACTAGGAAAATCCAAGAGTTATTGCCACAATGCATGTTTCTTGTGGATTATCTTGATTTGGATTTCTTGTGAACTAAGAAACCTTTATTTGAAACCATAAAATTATCTTGATTTAGATGGTTTGACTAAAAAAAATTCTACTTTGATCTACTCCAATAGATCGATCCATGTCATAGTGAGATAAGGTATGGTTTTTATTAGCATTAGAAATTTTCTGTTAAATGCATAAAGCAGAAATAACAAGGAAATACGTGACACTTATACTTCGTATCGACTCCAAACATCAGAATTGATAATAAAAAAAAAAAAAAAAGCAGATAACCATATATAAATATACTAACAGACCTTGTAGATTTGCACTTTGAAGGCATGCACCAGCCAATAAAGCACCACGGAGATTTGCCCCAGTAAATTCACATCTTCCCTAGGAAAGATGAAATAATTAAGAGGCCTGCTAGCATAAACGGATTTAAAATACAAAATTTTCTGAGTGACTGACTTACTCACGCAAAGTTGCATTATGAAAGATGGAGCCCTCAGCATCTACATCCTATAAAATTATATAGGTTATAGGTCAACATGTTAATAAAATTTAAGAGGAATGCAGCAACACACTCTTTATACTAACAGACCTTGTAGATTTGCACTTTGAAGGCATGCACCAGCCAATAAAGCACCACGGAGATTTGCCCCAGTAAATTCACATCTTCCCTAGGAAAGATGAAATAATTAAGAGGCCTGCTAGCATAAACGGATTTAAAATACAAAATTTTCTGAGTGACTGACTTACTCACGCAAAGTTGCATTATGAAAGATGGAGCCCTCAGCATCTACATCCTATAAAATTATATAGGTTATAGGTCAACATGTTAATAAAATTTAAGAGGAATGCAGCAACACACTCTTTAATACATACTTTCCAACACATTTTATTTGATTTGTTAAAATTTACATAGGTCCCACCAAAATATGTGGGTCCCATATAAATTTGGTGGGACCCATGTGTATTTTAACCAATCAAATAGTGTGTTAGAAAGTGTGTGTTAACGAGTGTGTAGCTATCATTATTGAAAATTTAAATCTAAATGGTGATGTGGTTAATAGCTCCCAAATATATAATCTCATAACAAACTAAACAATAAAAGCATGCATGCAATATTAAAGGTTTCAAAGAGCAATCCAGACAAAAATCAGTGATCATTAAGTACTACACCACTATCAATCATTTACATCAATATATTTTAGGTTTGTTTGGATTGACTTATTTGAGTTTATCTACTGATATAAGCACTTGTAAGAATGTTTAGGAGAGCTTATGTAAATAGCTTATGACATGTTCATAAGCTGTTTTAAGCCTATTTCCATAGGTTTTCCAGGATAGTTATTGAAAACAGGTTATAGCTTATATGAAAAACAATTTGACTTTATTTTATTTTTTGTTATAGAAATAGCTTAAACATAAGTACTTATTTGATAAGTGTTTATACTAAAAGCACGTAATTAATTTGTTTATTTATGTTGAGGACAAGTATCTTTTGGCTGGACAATAAAGTTGGACTATAAGCTGTGTGCAAACTATTGAAAGCTTAAACCCACGAACAGCCTGAACTAACTTTAGCTCAAGCTTCAGTAATTTTAAACCTAACTTGCCTTATATTATACATACAGCCTGAATGAACTGGCCAAATTGATATCCCCAAATATGAAGATCAGTTATATTGATACTTACCCGAAACTTTGCGCATTGAAGATTTGCTCGTGAAAAGAACACATTTTTAAGACAAGCATAGCTGAAATCCACAAATGATAAATCCTGAAAATCATAAATTGAAGAGATCAAGACTATGTCAGGGATGATGTTAGTGAGCATATTATCTTCCCCAAGTTTATCAGTTAAAAGTTCTATTGAATATGATGACTTAGATCTCTGTCTTATATTGCGTTAACTTGAAGAAAATGGTAACTGAAATAAGTTTCTCTACCCAAGGTAGCACATTAATTCATCCTTTGGAGCATTCTTCAATTGCCCCAATTGTATAATATATAAGATTTAAGATAAGAACACACATTAATTTGAATAATTTTATTCACATATTTGAGCTTACAACTTCCAAGTATTAACATAATTGAAGTTACTGAGATATATAAGAAAATGCACAACTTTCTCCAAAACTGAAATTCAAAGTAATCACAACCTTAGTATTGCAAGTAAACTGAGATATATTTTATAAAATGTATGGTTCAAGAATTTACCAGTTTAGAGAGGTCGATGCCAGAAAGATTAACCCCTCGAAACCTGACTCTCTCAGATTGTATACACTTGATGATGTCAGTACGTGTCAACTCTGTACGAAGCTCATCGTCTTCCTTCCTCTTATAAAGGACAGTTTGGATTCCATCAATAAGCCCCTATCATTTTCCATGTGATCATAGGTTTTACAAGTTCATTTTAGACTTAAGTTTCAGTTTCTTTTCCATTTAGTAAAGTAATTGGAAAAAAATACAAGAAGAAGGTATATAAGAAACTTAAAGTTTAACATCTGTCAAGTGTAAGTATGCAAATATCTGTTTATGATATAGAAAAGGATGGTTTCAAGTTAAGATGGAGAAAATTTCCATTGCAGAAACCTCTTCATGATACAACAATCACAACAAACGTGATCCTTGCACTCTAAGTTTTACTACGGGAAAAAAAATTGAAGAATTACAAAAACGTATTCCCAAATTATATATTTTGAGGGGGAAAAGGGTTAAATGACACTAGTTGTCTTTAGGGTCATGCAAGTACAACTAACCTAAAGCACATGCTACATTAAAACAATAATAAAAAAATTAAAATGAAGTCTACTCATGCAAGTATTGCTATTGCACACTTGAAATAAAGCAAAAAATAATAAAAAGTTGTGCTCACAAGTAGTTGATAGTACTCAGCCTCTCTTAACAGCTCTGTATATTCAGCTTCGTCAAGAGTCGGCACCACGCCATCCCGTAACCAATTGAGAATGTGTCTGAAGTACTTACCATCCCTATCAACAAACACATACCCCTGCAATGCAAACACACATTGCCACTGTCCCCAAATCAACAAATATAACAAAATCCATAATTTGATGATTATACAGTTTTATTTTATAGATAATAGTAATTACATAACCATGAGGCCTCATATCATAGTCTTGTCAGTTGTCATATACTTTCAATTTAATTACCATAATACTAAGCAAATATCCAAACTACTCCTCAAATTGGTCATGACAAAAAACATTGAGACCTATTTAATCTCCAAGAAATAAAAATATTAATTTGGTTTTTAAGAATCTCAAATGTAGGCATGATTAGTTACTAATAGAAACAACTAAAATGCTATGAAGCACAAACATGAACACTAAACATGACACTGACACATAGACCTGATAATAATTTAAAAAAATAAAAGTGATTAAGTATAATTACTTGGAACAGTGTGGTGTCAGTGTCAGACACCGACACGGGTCAAACACTAGAGTCTAGACACAAGGACTAATGACTATTGGGCCGAAAGGTAAGTAAAGATCAGTCAAAATTGTTCCATAACCCGAGATGGAACTCGGGGAAAGGACACATGAACTAATCTATATTGAGTCAGGAGGTAAGTAAAGTCTAGTCACAATTTGTTCCATCACCAGATATCGAACTCAGTATCACCCCAGCCTATACCTTTAATGTATGTTTGGATGGACGTTTTGGAAGGGAGTACTTGCTACTTATTTTTCTTTTTTGAAATTAAAGAAGCTATATAATATTTCTAAAAATGAATTAAGGGTGATTGAAATGTTATATAATCATTTATCATGTTATTCTTTCAATTTTTATACAAATAAAGAAGTTGCTTCTTCTTCTCCACCAATGAATCCAGCCTCCAAATCCAATAAAAACAAGAATGATTGTTGTATGGACAATTGTTACACAGCACTCAAAAAGCAAAATTTCTTAACCTATAAAACCCAAATTTGGGAAATGAACAAAATTGATAATAGTAATAGTAATAATAGGAAAAAAGAGGGATTGTGTGCCTTGTGAGGATCTTGAGAGAGAGTGTGGCGACCACTGAACATAGCAGCGAGCATTGAATCAGGTTCACGCTGTGTAAGTGTATCCGTCGTTGTACAGAATTTCTTACCTCCTGCAAACGATAAAATCAAAATCAAAATCAAAACCAAAATCAAAAAGTGTAGTGTGGAAAGAAAGGAAAAGATTAAATTGATTGAATGAACCTATGTTGAGACGAATCATGGAACAGCAATCGGATTGAAACTCCTTCATTGTTGCTTCCTGTTCATGCTAGACTGCTCACCGGATATACTGCAGTTTTGATTTCATGGAGTAGCCAAAATTCATTATGTCATTTTCTTACTTATTATCAAAATAAAAAATTATTTTAATAAGAGTAATAATTGGAATTGGAATTATTTTAATAAAAGTTAAATATATCTAATGATGTGTGATTCAGGAATAATATAAAAATTCTTTATACGGCATATGTAAATTAAATATTGTAATAAACAATAATTTAGAGATATTTTAAAAATAATAAAGAAATTTTATGATTATTTTGTGTTTGTTTTACATACTAAAATTAATTTTTTTAAATCATCCTTGAAACAAGTACGTGTAAGAATGTTTAGATAGGTTATCTCTATTTCATAAATAGCTTATTTCATATCTTCAAACAATTAGATTCATTGATGTTGTTTTTCAAAAACTGATGCCAAAGTGAATAAATTGGTTCAAAGACAAAATAAGGTGTATAAATGACAAGAGTCATAATTGACGAGCATCATGTTAATAAATGTTTTAGGAACACTTATTAAACAATAAAAAAATTAAAAAAAAATCACTTTTTACAATTTTATCGTTTGAATTATACAGTTTTTAAGTTTTTTTATTTATATTAATTGTTAGTATTTCTCTTCATTCAAAATGGTATATTTTTTATTTTCTCTCATATATTTCTCCTCTCAATATTCACAAAAGTGAGGAGAAAGAGAAAAGTCATGAGACCCACTATTTTTATCTCTTTGTTCTTATCTTCTCTTCTTGCCAATCAAGAGAAGTTGGTTAACTCTCTCTTCTTTATTTCTCTCTTGCTTATATATCTCTAATCAATCAAAGGGTTAAAGTTGTTTCGATAAAGTGATATTGATCTCTTTCGATTTAATTATTGTTCTCAAGTTTGAATCCTATGAATATAGTTTTATTAAAATTCTTGAGAGAGAGTTTTATGGTTCGTATAATCTTTTAACACCAAAAGCTTATTTTTTATATACCTATCACCACTCCCCTCTAACTAGGTAGGACACATTGAAAACAAAGTCTTCTCAAGTGTTTTATAACCTTATTGCATTCCAAAATTTAAACTTTAGAATTAAACTAAATAAGACATGGATATCACATCCAATTGCTTTTGGATTCCTAGTAGGGTGTTTAAGATATGTGTTTGTATTAAGCATTTATATGTAATTTGATTTAGTTTAGAAAAAAAAGTACGAAAATAAATTATTTTATGGGTCATGTTATGTTAAATTTTACTATTGAGTTTAGCCTAATTGACAAGTGTGTTAAGTTGAGGAGTAGGATCTAATGGGCTTCCTTTGAATGCTTTCTCCTCCAATTAAGAAGCATTCAGACCAAAGGTAGGGAGATCAAGTAGAACATATTGTGTGTGACGTATACATGTGTGTACGTTCGTCCGACATCACATATTTGTTCTGATGAAATGATGTCTTCGAGAGGTATGTCAATTTACAGTTGTTTAAATCATGAATGTGATGTTCTAAATTTTGGTATAGATTCAATAAATCTTGTATGTATTTCAAAAGAAATAATTAATAAACTAATTAAAGATGAGGTTTTGCTTCATCTAGATTGTTCAAACATTGAACAACATGTTAGTTATATTAGAAGGAAACTTACCAAAACAAATAGAAAAATGTTATACTCGTAATTAAGATTTTGGAATTTATTCATATCGACATTTGTGGTCCTCAAAAACCAATCTTGTCTGGAACACATGTATGATTATTTATTATATTTATACTAAAATTTAGATCACCACATTCGTGATATAAACAACAACAAGTCGACATACATCTCAAAGACGTCCCCGAAATAAATTTGTAATGCAAGAGGAACCTATCCATGTGTATACGCTAAAAATGAGTTTCTTCCACTTGATCTTTACACCCTTTTGTTTGAATGCTTCTTCAATGAAAAATAAAGATTTCAAACGAAGTTTTTACATAGTCAAGTGGAGGTATTGTGTTTTTAAATAAAACTCAATATCCACCCGTTAAAGATATTAGGTACATTAGACTCAACTTTAACTTAACACACTCGTCAATTTGGATAAACTCTATAATAAAATTTACATACGTTGATTAATATAACCATACAAATATAATGGACTAAGAGGACAGGCATTATATGATACATTCAACCCATTTTATTAAAACAACAATGTCAGTCAATAGAAGTCTAAAGATAAAAAATTATAACATTCTTCCACTTAGACTATATACTTCGAGTTTTATTAAGTTTAAAATACATATTGAAAACCATCTATTGGTTGAACATATGTGTCCACGTGACAAACTAAATATTTTCAAAATACATTATAATAGTAAATGAGATGATTTTATAGTTTGGTAATATAAAATATAAAATTAAAAATAAAAAAGTGGAATTTCTTATTATCTTATATGATTGAATAAAATAGTGAGAACTTTTATGTAAAAAGAAAAAGTGAGAACTTTTTATGTTTGAAATAGATATTTATATGGATTTAATTTACATGCATGATGACCGTAAAAGATTTTATATTATTAACACGTTACAATCAATTATTTACGTGATATTATAAGTAGTTATGATAAAAAATAAATATTTTTAATGATTTAATATTTGTGATTATTTATTTTTTTATAAAAAATCAATATATATATATATATATATATATATTAAATAAACATTACTCAAAGCAATAGTGTCTTAGAAACAATACCACATCCAAAACTAATACAATAGTGTCTTAGAAACAATACTACATCCAAAACCAATCACCAAAAACAAAATCAAGGAAAATTAGCTCCCAAACATAAACAACCTAAGGGATTGACTAAAATCAAACACAAATCTCTTTAATTTTGCGGCAATCCAAGACCAAGATAAAATTTTCATTCGATCAACAATTTGTGGCACCACAATGATTGCACTCTT
>NC_021161.2:5828965-5848903 GCF_000331145.2 Cicer arietinum
AATTGATCCCACACATCATTCAAATAACCTGAAATTTTGCCTTTTTTTATTTTTTATTTTTATACAGAAAAAACCTTCAAATTGTTAAGCATGAATAACCGCATCACATTGTAAAGCACTTTGAACACCTTACCAAGTCAAGATATGTGATCAAACATTGTTGGAGAGCTGACATTGAAAAAATAAATGCACTAAAGATTCCCCTGTTTCATAACCACCATTATATAACATATTTTGCTCGATCGAAACTCTTTCTAGCCAAATTGTCCTTCGTTGGGAGTTGATTAACCATAAGGTCTCACACAAAGAGAGACACTTTTAGAGGGACAAATTTATTCCAAATGAATTCAACAAAAGAGTCAATTGTGTTAGCATCCTCTACTAGATAATTGTACGCCATTTAACTAAGTATTGATCTCCAAAGGCATGACACTACGACAACATGTCCACAATATCTTTCGCCAAAACAAAATTATGCAACAACATATTGCACTCCAAAATCAATTTTTTTTTTCTAGACAAACAAATTTCTCCTCCACCTCCACGCCTCTCTTCCAGCCCCTCAATCACAACTAAACATTTCCGCTACCAAAATATGTTTATTCACCGCTAAACTAAACACCTATTGAAGCCTATCACACCACTGACCTCTATAAGGGTCACACCAAAAGGACATGTTTGTACCATTACTCACGACATGACTCAAATTAATAGAAAACCAAATTACCCTCCCATTAACCACTCTATCATACATTGAATTTAGATCTTTCCGCCAACCAAAAGCCCAAGACGAATTCCTCCTAACCACACAAAGCACTTTGAACCACAAACCTTGTTGATCTGTCTTTATCCTCCAAACTCATCTACTTAATAAAACAAATTTAAACTCTCTCAATCTACGAACATCAATATCATTCTCAATAATTTTGCACTTGTGGAAGGTGAGACTGACATGCTTGGAGCTTTTTAAAAAAAAATTGTGAAGGCATGTGACATCACCAGCCAACATGCATATGTGTTGCGTCCAATACATTGCTCAAAACTTCATGAGGGAGTTCAAATATGTCATGCTTCAGAAAAAAGAATTGCAAATATGAGTAATAATCTCTTTCTAACTTATTAATTAGTTTAAATTTTACTTATTTTCTCGTACACAATTTGACACATTTTTACTTATTTTTAATATAGGTTACATATCAAATGAGTCTACACTTAAATATTGCCCTAGTGAAATCGTCGTGACAAACCAAGAGGATTTAAGGAAAATATAATACATTATTATTATTATTGTAGAAATGGAGCATTATGTTTAAACTGAGACAATTTGATATTTTTTTAAAATAGAATATTTATAAAACAAATTTTTTTATAAATAAAACAAATTTTCCATCTTTCTTTTTTTTTTATATAAAGGAAAATTAAAAGGAAAACCTAAAAAACAAAACAAGGAAAAGACACCCTTATACAATTATCGTCCAAGAAGAGCAATAAATTGGGAGGTGGAGTAAGTACAACAATGACACTGAAATATTCACTAAGATTAAGATTAGCCCGTTTGTCAACACACTGATCAACTTCACGATGATAGTCGTGATTAATTTCACAACTCCATTCTCCATGACCCATAAGAGATATGACTTCTTGAAGAAGAGACATACGGTAGAGATTATCCGTCTTACTTGACTGAAATATATTGACCACAATAAGAGAGTCTATCATTATGAGATCATGAACCAACCTCCAAAACTCAGTTAGCACAAAGGTAGCTCGACCAAGATTGCAGAAGAAATTATGAATATAAACTCCTCTATGGTATTTGATAAGCCCTCCACAAGCAACGATGTTTGTTGTGCCATAACAAGAACCATCAATATTGAACCTGAAAGAATTTACATAAGGAGGATACTATTTAATGTTTATCTCACTCATGCGACCCTCTATAAAGAAAGAAGAGCTAAGGTAAAGGTGCTGATGAATGTAGAAAAATTATCTATTAAAGGATTGCAAATATTGCTCAGGTTATGTAGTGTTCCTGAGAAAAATATTAGATTCATGTTCGTCCACAACATATTTACTATTATACCAAACACTAGAAGCCAATGACCTTTGGTCGAACAAATATCAGTTAACGTAAAATTGAATCTAATCCATTGAAAAATCCGAGGTTAAAAAATGCTAACATTATTTTTTATCATTTAATTGTGTTGGATTTGATTACGAATATATATTATTTTTAATCATTTTTATATACTCAATTATATATTTTATTTTAAATAAACTCTTCACATGGTTGCATTTTCAAGATACAACCTCCTACAAAAGTAAAAAAATAAAAATCGATTTTAATAAATGGTTTCATCTTATAGATACATTATTTTTTTAGGAATCTATATATAAAATGTTATAATTACGAAGAAAAAAAATCATAATAAATGCAAGACATTAAGTTTACACAATATTTAATTTAATAATATTAACATTTTCTAATTCAACTAGCCTAACATTTTAATACATTATTATTTAATTTGAAATGGTACATGATGTTTAATCCGATACAATTTTTGGCATTTTAAAAATAAAAAGGAATTTGACAATTTATTTTATAAATAAAACAAAATTTCCATCATCTAATATATTATTAATAACCATTAATAAAATAATAATAATCTTAACATTCGATAGTTAAAAATCAGGACGTTTTATAAATAAAAAAAGAAAAAGGGAAAAAGAAAAAAAGGACACTTCAATATTATTCCTAATCTGGTGCACGACTCTAGGCATTGGTGAGCATCATTATCTCAATAGCATTGGATGCTGTTTTACTCCACCAACCAAAATATTCCATATTTACTACCACACTCAAAATTGTACTATTCTACTTTTAAAATGTAGATACCCCAAAAACCCAAAAATAAGTTTAGTAATGTTTTCTTTTTACAATATATAGAAGTTATTTTTTACTTTACAATGTATCTTTAGTTCTTCAATGTACGTGGACGGGAACACGGAACTAATTCTACATATAAGGAAATTTATTTAATAGGTTTAAATTTCTAACATGTGTTTTTTTTAGCAAAAATATAATGTAAAGTTATTATATGGTTAGTTTACATTCTAACTATGTTGATGTTTTAAGTCAAATATTCATTATTTGCAATACACTAAAATATTATTAAGAGTAAAAAAAACATATAAGATGTTTAAAGAGACTATACTAACATTTAAGAAAAAAAAATACAAACTAGTGAAAAAAATTCATTCAGATAAAACTATGTGTGTTTATTTATGTCCATTGATTATATATCGAAATCATAATTATATACTTGGAACAACAATATATTAAAGTTATTATACTTTTATCCTATAATAATTGATTTATTTATAAAATAAATTATCTAAAATATCTATCATTTTCAATTTTTAATTATGTGATATTAATAATATTTTTTAATTATACCTTCTTATTAATATTACATCAATCACTCTTTATCGTAACATATTCCACTTTTTATTTATAATAAATAATAATAGAATTTAATTAATTTTTATACATCATTAATGTAAAATATTTTACGTTGATAATTCATTATAATTAATTATATTTGTGATTTTAGAAATGATAAAAGTAAAAATGAAATATTTTTATTTATTTAGACGATTGTAATTAACTAACAATATAAAAAAAATTATATTATCAATATATATAAATTAAATCTATAATAAAAAATAGTAACTAGATAAATGTTGAATAATGGTTATTTTAGTAAAAATGACATTCTCCTTAATTTCTTAATAGGTATAAAATAATCAATGATGTGTAAAGAAATAATTAATTTTAGAATTTATATTTGACTATAGGTTATCAATAAATAAATTAGGATAAGAGAAAACTATAGTATTTTCTACCGACCAATATCTAAAAATACCGCGTACACGTACACACGCACATGGTCATTTCCGTAATTTAAGTCAAAATAATATAATCTATTAAATCACATTAATTTCCATAACTTCTATTTTATGCCTATAAATTGAATATCTTCACTTGTTGATATCACAAAATCAAAACCAAACAAAGAAAAAAAAGAGCCACAAAAAATGTCAGGAATCATCAACAAAATTGGAGAAACTCTTCACATTGGAGGACACAAAAAAGAAGAGGAACACAAAGGTGAAAAACATGATCAACACAAAGGAGAAAAACATGATGAACACAAAGGTGAAAAAAAAGGAGAACACAAGGAAGGTATAGTTGAGAAAATCAAAGACAAGATCCATGGTGGTGAGAGTCATGAAAACAAAGGTGAGAAGAAAAAGGATAAGAAAAAGAAAGATAAGAAGAAAAATGAACATGGTCATGATCATCATCATGAGAGTAGTAGCAGCAGCGACAGTGATTAGATCTTCCTAGTATTGCTTCTCTCTTTAAGGTAATAATGTTTGTTTTTTTGTTTCTAAATTCTCTTAAACTTTAGTTTAATATATACTTAATTTCTTTTTAAATGATTCTTTTAATTTAAAATTATTTTAAAATAATGTCTTAATTTAACCATCATCCCCATCAATGTGTTTTGTTTGTGGGGCATAGACCTAATCTAGTCTAAGAAAAGAAGAACAAAAATTTGGGGCTTAGATCCGACCAAGAGAAAGAAATAAAAATAAAACAAAAAAGACAATTTAAAATGGTAATGAGTTGAATTTCTAAAACAGATATTATATTTTTATATAAAAAAAAACAACTATTAGAAATATCTACCTTTATATTTTTTTATTCTAAAGCATGCTCCCAAATTATATTTTAAAATATTTGGACTAATATTTGCTCTTTATTTATTTTCTGATTGCAGCGGTGTATGATACCGTATGGTGGGGAGTCACTCCAAGGTCTTCTTTCTTATGATCCACTAAGAATAATAATAATTGAGAGAGAAATTATGTGTATTTCTATGTTTCTTTAATTTACTTATTAAAAGTATGAGCTAATTGTAAAACCTCACCGTTTTGGTTTGGCTTGGATGTAAATTAGCATAATAATATATAATCTATTAGTGATATCTTTCCTATATTTTGTAACAAGTAAAAAAAAAAAATTATAAATCTTATCCATAGCATAAGAAATGCTTCTAAAATTTCAATGACCAATAACACCTAAACAAATATGGGAATAATATATATTGTTAAGTTTATTTTAATTAACTCACATCGAAGTTTTGAATTTAAATTTTGAATAAATTTTTTTAATTTAATAATATCAACTTTTTTCATTTGAGTTAAAACTTAAAAAGATGTCATGATTTTATATTTTAATCAATATTAAATTTTATAATCTTTAAAATTTGACTTAGATAACTTCTTAATTAAAAATAGCTTTAATTTACAATTTCTAAATAGATCACATATTCGTCAACCAAATAATAATCTAGAGAATTGAAATGCTTGATCTACATTGTAATTGGATAACGTCGAAATGAAACCTAACCAACTAAAAACTTCATGCCAAATATGTGGTGTTGTGTCACGTTGGATAGATTTAGCTGCTTCACATCTACACATACATAGATAATTGGTTGCAAAACTATTTTGTCTATCAAATTGTCATTCACTATAAATTTATCACTTGATATGAGTAAACATCAACTTAATTCACAAGTAACTTTGATTTATCAGAAGTATTCTATTTAGTTACTCATTATATAAATATTAAATTTCAATTAAATTGAATAATTTTACATTATCTTAATTTTGTTGCAAAGGCATTTTACATTTAAAAAATCATAATAATCATACATACAAAAAAATTATATAAATAAGAAATTATTAACGATTGGATCTTATAGTCTATTATAGTCTACATTTTATAAGTTATTATTTAATTTATATTTTTTTAAAATTACAAGTAATTAATTGTAATTTAAAAAAAAATATAAAGTTAAATAAGTTTTTGTTCTTTTTAAAATTTCAAAATTTTATTTTTAGTTTTTATAAAGAAAAAATTTGATTTTGTAGTTCTTAAATTTTTTTTATTTACTTTCAATTTCTATTTTTAAAATTTTGTAAAAAATTGATACTTTAGTCCTAGAAAAAGTCATTGTAAAATTAAAATTGTGACTAAAAGTGAATACATTTTTTAAAAACTAAACTTAAAAAATAAAACATTTGTAGAAGTTAAAAATATATTTAACTAAAAGATATATTATATGTTAGAATTGAAATAACTTGATAAAACATTAGTTATTTTCAAAACTTTGTAAAGGTTTACAATTATTTTTATGAGATAATGTAAGATATCAAATTCGAAGACATAATATATAACGTTCAACCTATTTAACATTCATCAATTAGACTAAGATTTAAGGATGATTTAGAATTTTTATTTACTCAATAAAAAATAAGGAAGCTAATACATACTACTTGTTGATGAATTGGGATACAATAAGACAAATAAAAGGAGAAACCATGAGCTTAGTGCATCAGATGCTAAAGTTGTTGTGATTTACACTTTATGAACAACTGCCATTGATTCCTGGAATGCGATCGTCTGCATAAAATAAAAAAACCCGCATTTACACTTTTTATATTTTTAGAGTAGTTAGATCAAAATCAAATAATTTATATTTAAAATTAGATATTTTTTTTAATCAAAATAAAGGTCAATCGTTAGATTTTAATTGAAGGACTCTAAAGGTGCTGAATGGAAGAATGATGGATTTTTTATTTGAATATTCCACTTTTATTTTTTTATTATTGAATTATTCTAATTTGAAAAGTATTTTACGTGAATTTTTTTTAAGTAAAAAATCATTTTTCGGGAAACTACCATCTGAAGGAATAATCTTTAAACTGTTATTGAAAGTTGTTTCTTCGTAGAACGATCAATAACTATTAATTTTTTATTTTTTTATTTTTATTTTTAACATTTGTTATTAATTATTTAATAAATGAAAATTAATTAAATTATTTAAAAAATAAAAATACTAATAATAAATTAAAATAAAATACATTAATAAATTATAAATTAATTTAAATTTTAATTATTTATTATAATAAATTATAAATATAATTATAATTAAAAATGATTATAATTAAAATGATTAAATTCAAAATAATTAAATTACATTATAAATTTTAAAAAATACATTAAAATTAAAAAAAAATACATCAAATTTGTTGCAAATAATAATAAAATTAAATAAAAAGAAAATTATATGAATAACATGAAAATGAAACGAAATACATTAAATTAACGATAAAAATACATAACATTTGAGAAGAAAAAAAACATCAAATTTATATTAATGATGTCCACCTAAATGACCTCTAGTCCCACATCTAAGATGTCGTCGAACTCGTCTAGCTCTCTAAACGAGTTGAGGTTTTTCTGGTTCATCCTGATTTTGATCATTTTCCTCAATGTAAGTTGTAGGTGGATTATAATCACTGCCACCTGCTTCCATAAAATTTTGAGATTAAGGATTATACATCGAATCAAACACAACATAAGCCGACTCAGGAGTTGTGCATCGAGTTCCAAACAAATTATAGAAAAACCCATGTTCTATCAGATAACCGGGGGTTGATATTTTTGGCACTGACGGAATATAAGTCGGTGGTGGATCAACAATTTTAGCTACACTTTACAGAGAACTATATCTTGCAACGAAACCCGGTGCAATATCTATAGGAGGATGTGGTTGTTGCAAATTTGGGCATGATATCGTTTGTCTTGTGTCGCTCTAGAATCTTCCAAACCATCAATATTTCCACTTGCACAAAAGTAACTATATTATTTTATATTATTTTTTCTTTTTTTATATTATCTTTTCTTTTTTAAAATCAATTGCTTACCATATTACTAATTTTATTATATTTTTATTTTTGTTATATTCGAAGGGTTTAATTGTGGTGGTCTAAATTTCACTAAAGTTCATCATAACGACGTAGAAAGATACCGAAAAACAATTGATCACACGATGATCGAGAAAGTAATATATTCATTCACATTTATTTGAACTTTTTAAATATTTTTTTTTTATATTTGTTATAATTACTTTAACTTATTTTTACATATCAATTTTATTGGAGACCTTATCTTGGATTCCAACATGATGTTTCCGAATAAGAGATGGTCACTTGGACTGGATGTACTTATCTACTTTGTTATCATATTGTTGAAAAATATCATACAGATAGAGTCACACTTCAGTTCAGTTTCCATCAACAAATATCACAACCACCAGAGGATATGAAAATGTACCATGAGGTCGACATGAGGCGTGAGATTGATGATAATTGGAATTGGGTTTGGAGGAACGAAATTAAACATTGGAACAAGTGCCAAAATTATGTGTTGCGAGGTAACGTCGTACAAGGTGTTTTATGTCATAGCACATAATATATGATTTGGTTTAGACAACACACCAAATTATTATATCTGTAGAACAATATCTCTGTGATCCACAACCGACTCAGTATTACGTCCCGTCAGTGCCAGAAATACCAACCCCCGGTTATCCGACATAACATGAACTTTTCTATATTTTGTTTGGAATTCAGTGCACAACTCCTAATTCGGCTTATGATGTGTTTGATTCGATGTATAATCCTCAGTCTCAAAATTTTATGGAAGCAGATGACAGTGGTTCTAATCCACTTACAACTTACATTGAGGAAAATGATCAAAATCAGGATAAACCGAAATAACCTCAACTTATTCAGAGAGCTAGACGAGTTCGACGACATCTTAGATGTGGGACTGGAGGTTGTTTAGGTGGACATCATTAATATAAATTTGATGTTTTTCTTCTCAAATGTGATGTATTTTTATCGTTGATTTAATGTATTTCGTTTCATTTTTATGTTATTAATATAATTTTTTTATTATTTAGTTGTTATTATTATTATTTGCAACAAATTTGATGTATTTTTTTAAAAATTTAATCATTTTAATTATAATTATTTTTAATTATAATAATTGTTTATTATAATAAAAATAATAATTAAAATATAAAATTAATTTATAATTTATTAATGTATTTTATTTTAATTTATTATTAATATTTTTATTTTTTAAATAATTTGATTAATTTTAATTTATTAAATAATTAATAATAAATGTTAAAATAAAAAAAAATAGGCTAATTGCATGTCGTTCCCCGGAAAAACGACTTTCTGTAACAGTTTAAAACTTATTCCTTCAAGCTGATCGATTCCGAGAAAACGATTTCTTACTTGAAAAAAAAATAAAACATTCACACAAATACTTTTCAAATTAGGACAATTTAATAATAAAAAAATAAAAGTAGAATATTTAAATAAAAAATCCCAAGAATGTGAGCTTTAATTGACTATAAAAAATCTGATTTCTAGATTCCTCTATATGAGAAATCATACAAGCTTACCTATGCTTCACACAAAACAAGAAGGTAAACATTTGAGTGGAAACAGATATCATAAAGTTGATAGAAATTTGGATCTTCTTTGAATAAGTTCATTTTAGGTGCTTGGCTACCCTAAGGTCGTGGAACAATGCATCAACTATGGAAATTATTAGATGTTTAATATATAACTCCATCTATTTCGTAAAATAATTGTCTTAAAATAATTGAAATTTTAATTTTTAAGGTAACATGGTGTAGCTTGTGTCCACTCTTCCTGTTCTTTTTGACAATTGTGTGCGATTGATCATCTACTCTATTCATCATTTATAACTATTTTTTTGAACACATTGTACCACCAACTCT
The DNA here is from genome assembly GCF_000331145.2 of Cicer arietinum. Classification (NCBI taxonomy): domain Eukaryota; kingdom Viridiplantae; phylum Streptophyta; class Magnoliopsida; order Fabales; family Fabaceae; genus Cicer; species Cicer arietinum. Next base: position 5,838,706 of record NC_021161.2, read on the forward strand.
TTTAACCTCTAACATCGAAGATCTTGAGTAATGAATGCCAATTTTTGAGTTTTGCGATTTAAAGATTTTTTAAATGGGATGTTTTTATATCTATAATTATATGAAATTGGTTGATTGATTATGAATTAAGGATTAGTAATATACTTGTGTTGTGAAATTATTGTTAGAGTTTTTGGTTTGTTCAAAAATGGGAATTTGATAGTATTTTTTAAAATTGAGGGATTTAATAATTTTTATAAGGAGAAATTTAAAAACTTTTTCTTACAATTTTTACACGAAAAAATTGCAAACCCTCACAATTTTGTACAGATAAATTGCAACCTTCTCAAAGACATATAATTATTCAAATCCCCAATGCATCCAAAGAACTAAAATTGTTGTGGTGAATAAATTTAAACCAATTTTTTATATTTATAAACACTCTCTGTATCTTTCTTCTTCACTATTTAATACGAAATTGAGATGAGTGTACAACTTTGTAGAACAAAATATCTAAATTCTTATTTCAAATTATAATTAATTACAAATGTAAACTTAATTTTGCTCCAAAATAAATAAATATGGATATTAAAATTGATTTTTTGTCTCTAAAATCAATTTTATCCTCTCCAAAAATAAAATCAATTCTAAATTTGAGAAAATATAACAAAGGATGATCAATACTCTAAAGAGGATCTAATATTTAAGTAGTGAGTCTTTAGGACAAGTGAGGGACATAAAGAATATATATATATATATGCTTTAGCTTATATTAGATTGAGTCTAGTTTAAACTTTTCTTTTAAAGAGACAATGTTAACGTTTCTACAAAAATTTATTTAGTTAAAAAGTTTATGCTACTGATCATATAATAAATCTTTAGGTCTATCAGGTTGACCTATTTAAATAAATATAAATAATATTATTTTATCATTATAATTATTATATTAAAAATTTGATATTTTTGTTAGATATTCAATTTTTAGTAATTTATGCATATTAACCTTTTTTAATTTTTTGACATATTTAAATGTAATATTATAAAATAGAATTGAATTATGATGTGTATAAAGTCATATTTTCTAAAATGCCATGTTAAATATCAAAATAAAACTTAATTTTATTACATATTAATTCGTTAATCTATTTAAAATTATGTTTGATTACTTATTCAAAAATATTAAAATGAAATATATCTTTAAATAGACTCACATAACATACCACACTTTAATCAAAATCAGACTTATATTTAAAAACTAAATTTATGACATACCATATATCAGACTATAAATATTTTGATAGATTAAACTCAAACTTTATAAAATCTAATTTAACTCGTCTATTTCCACTCTACGCAAATACCTCATTGAATAGCTGAAAAGTGAAAAGTCTAATTTAAAGTACAAAAACCCCTTCATGTTCTTGAATGAACTACAGTAGTTTGTAGGTTGACATAATATACGAATTAATGGGTGTTGATAGCAATAAAAATGTTTAAACAATTCCAATGATTAGTAAACATTTTGATTCTTCCTTCTATATTCTACTAAAGGTGGACTCTCTTAATACACATTTTTGTTGGCAAAATTGTGCACAGAGAAATTAAAAAACATAACATGATAACTACAAAAAATAAAATAAAAAAATTATGACTATTGTCAAATGATAAAAAAAAAACACTATATAAATATTTTTACTACATATAGATTTCCCTCAAATACACTTATTTTTAGATACATTCATATCATCTAAAATAAATATTTACATTTCACAACACTCTAAACAAAGACTATAAAATAAAAAAGAAAATCATATACAACCATAATTGTTTCTAGTCAATGCATCTAGAAGAATTAATACCATATATAACTTTAATATTATCTTTCTTTATAATGTTAAATGATACAAGACTATTTAATATGTATTATTTCAATCAAATCTAATACGTTTATAGTAGAATAATACACCACAAATTAAAATAAATGATGTAGGCAAAATTGCTCAAAATAATGTTATAAAAAAATGATAAAACCAATTTTATGTTTTTTTTTACCAAGATCAAAATGAATCTACACTCAATAATTAAAAGATTCAACTCATTATATGGCGAAAAAACATAAATTCAAATATCTTACCTTTTCCTAAAAATTTTGTTGGTGGATAGTAATATATTAATAACTTTGTGAGTATTCATGGAATCTATGATTTTTCTAGTCTAGGGTGCAATGGAGACCAAACTAATTTTCTAATTAAACTTTATATTATATATAAAAAAAGAAGAGGTATATACTTTCAATACAATATTTGTATGAGACCATATATAGTATATAGTTATGCATTCTCTTTTTTTTAGTGGTTATTTCATAAGAGGACAAAAACAACTTATGCAAACAAAGCAGAAAGCAACACCACAAGAATCTTATATATTAGTTTGTGTCGTCACTATAGTTGGCTAAGTAAACGAATGTACTCGAATCATATAATTTTGCACCTTGCATACTCAGAATCACATAAAATATTCTTGTTTCTTGTTGGTCACGTAGGAATGTTTTCCAAATTGCCAAACCAAAAATATTATATACCTTCTTGTACTTTTCAAACCAAACCATAAATAGTATATTTTATTGATGGATATCCAAAATATGTTTGGTTTTACGGTAATAAAAATTAATTTTAAATAAATTGATTTTATTTAAACGTGAATTAAATATAAAATAATTTTCGTTTGAGTAAATTTATGTAAAAGTAAGTTCAACAATAAATTTCAGTAAAAATCATATTCATACTCAAAAATTTTAAATCATTAAATTCTACTTAAGAACAATCAAACATATTAAAATCAATTTTACACCTCCAAACATAAAATCAAATATACTTATATGAATTTCAACCCAATAAAATAAAGTGTATTTGAAAGAATATGTTAAAATATGTGTTGCTAACCTTTTATTTTTTATCATACAAAATTAGACCCTCTATTGCCCTATGCAACAAGTTATACAAGATAGAGAAGAAAAAAAAAATGAAAAAAAATGAAAAACTAAAAGAGTTAAAAAGAAAGTGAGAGAGATCGATGGAGAGATGTTGAGAGTCTCATATTAAATGAGATTTAACTCGAAAACATATTTATAGGTTGATTTTGTAAGATCGAGTTATACCTAATTTAAATTCCAAGATGATATTAGATTACTTGAATCATGCTCTAATCGAATAGGATATGACATAAAAATATATTTATAAAATTTTAACTTTTATTAAATCTAACTTAAATTATAGTGTTTTGATCTTTATAGTAGATCTAAATTTCAAATTCATAGTGAATGTGGAGGATGTAGAGAAAAGTGAGATGTATATGATCCATGTCGCATAGATTAATATCTCAAGCAAGGTTTTTTAACAAAAAAAATCGGTAGCTTTTAGACTCTTGAAAAGTTAATTTGGTACAAAACCAAAGTTGAGACATTTTCATAAATGATGAATCGAAACGTGTCAATTTTTTTTACAGGACAGAAAAAACAAAATTACTATTTTTCAAGGTATCATGATATATATTTAAACCAATTTGATTAATATATTGATATGACCTCGTATAGCTAGCTAGCAACATATAATATTCTAATATATCCAAATGGCTATATAATAATATTCTCACCAAAACAAACATAGGAATATGATTATTAAACAACAAATTTGGCCCTTTCAATGCAAATGCAAACTATCATCATAAAATAAATCAATGAAAGTGTTGAGAAGCACAAACAACAAAGAGATTAATTAATTATCTTTTTAACTTATACAACTAAATTATTCAATTTATACACAAAATTCATAAGCCGAATAGAACAAGTCACATTGTTTTTTTCATCACCACTTGGCACATTCTAGTTCATAGCCGGCACCTATAGTTTCATATATTTTCATTCATTCACACGTTACCTTAAAATAAAAACAAACCTTCACCAAACCCCTTCACCAATTCACGTAACTTTCTTTCATTTTCTCTTCTTTTTCCTTATACTTTTCCTTCCAAACTCACCAACATCAACAACAACAAAAATCCATCATATACCAAAAGTGTTGTAAATTGTGAAAAAACAAACAAAAAATTCACATAACTTTCTTTTCATTTTCTATTGTTTTTCTAGCTTTTTCCTCATAGTTTTCCTTCCAATCTCATCAAAAACAACAACAAAAATCTATCAAACTATAAATCATCATAAACCAAAAGTGTTGTGAATTGTGAAACAAAACAAAAAATCACATCACTTTTTCTCTTTTTCATGCCTTTTCCCTATGTTTTTCCTTCCAAACCCACCTACAAAAATCTACAATAAATCATAAACCATAATCAAAAACCAAATTTTTTGTTGTTGTGAAACATCAAACAAACAAAAACCAAAACAAATCCTAAACCCAAAAAAAAATGGATAGACTCATAAAGTTAGAACCATCAAACATAGTACTAATAAAAGTTGAACAAGGCCAAAAATGTCAAGGAAAAATAACCTTAAACAATGTCATGTACACTATGCCAGTTGCATTTAGGATTCAACCACTCATCAAAACAAGATACACAATCAAACCTCAATCAGGAATCATCTCACCATTAGCATCACTCATCATAGAAATCACATATCATCCTCCACAAGGCTTAAACTCAAATCTTCCTCATTCTTTTCCTTACTCAGATGATTCTTTTCTTCTCCATAGTGTTCTTGCTCCTGGTGCAGCCATCAAAGAACCTTCATCGATGTTTGATTCTGTTCCAAGTGATTGGTTCACAACAAAGAAAAAACAAGTCTTTATTGATAGTGCTATCAAAGTTATGTTTGTTGGATCACAAATTTTGACTCAACTTGTTGAAGATGGAAACTCAATGGATGAGATTAGAGAAGTTCTTGAAAAGAGCGACCCTTTATTGGAATCTGTTAATTCTAAAGACTCAAAAGGCCAAACTTTACTTCACTTGGCAATTTCCAAAAAAAGACCCGATCTTGTTCAATTGTTGTTGGAATTCAAGCCTGATATTGAAGCTACTAATAGTGTTGGATCAACTCCACTTGAGGCTGCATCTTCTTGTGGTGAAGCTTTGATTGTTGAGCTTCTTTTAGCTCATAAGGCCAACACAGAAGGATCAGAATCCTCGACGTTTCAACCGATTCATCACGCTTCGAGAGAAGGACACATGGAGATTCTTAGACTTCTTTTACTCAAAGGAGCAAAAGTTGATTCTTTAACAAAAGATGGAAACTCATCTTTACACATAGCTGTTGAAGAACATAGAAGAGACTGTGTTAGGCTTTTGTTGGCGAACGGGGCAAAAACCGATGTTCGAAATACAAGAGAAGGTGACACACCTTTACACATAGCAGCAGCCACAGGAGATGAGAATATGGTGAAGTTGTTACTTCATAAAGGGGCTACAAAATATGTGAGAAATAAATTAGGTAAAACACCATTCGATGTGGCTGCAGAGAATGGTCATTCGCGCCTGTTTGATGCGCTTCGTTTAGGGGACAGTTTATGCACGGCTGCTCGAAAAGGCGAGGCGAGGGCAATCCAAAAGGTTTTAGAAAGTGGTGGAGTGATCAATGGAAGGGATCAAAATGGTTGGACAGCACTTCATAGAGCTTCATTCAAAGGTAGAATGGATGTTGTTAGGTTACTTGTGGAAAAAGGTATTGATTTGGATGCAAAAGATGAAGATGGTTATACAGCTTTGCATTGTGCAGCTGAATCAGGACATGCTGATGTGACTGAGTTTTTGGTTAAGAAAGGTGTTGATGTTGAAGCAAGGACTAATAAGGGTGTGAGTGCTTTGCAAATTGTTGAGTCGTTGAATTATGTAGGGATTACAAGGATACTTGTTAATGGTGGAGCTAGTAGAGAAGGTTTAGGTGAAAAAGTACTATTTGCACCTGCTAAAATTCCAATTGGGAGTACTAAAATTGAAGGTGGAAGTGTGACGATCATGAAGAAAAAGATGAGTAGTAGAACTAGGGTTCTAAGGGGTAGTTTCGATCGTTCGATGCCTTTGGCTGTGCTCTAGTATTAGAGTCAACATGAGGTTTTAAACTGTGGTTACAATTACGGTCGCAAATGCGATTACGATGATGTTGTGGTATTTGATATTATAGAAAATTGCAGATAAATATAGTTGATGCATATGTAATTTAAAACATTGGGGGATTGTGGCTTGGAAGATTTGAATGAGAAGAAATTGAGATGGTTTTATTTTGTGATATGGTTGTAATTTTAATAATTAATAGAATTGTAGATTTGATAAATGAGAAGAAATTTCTTTGTAATGGTGATGATTGTTGCTCAATATTACTTCATAAAAAAATTTAGAACAAAAAAAAAAAAAATTAAATACAACAATTTTTTTGTAACATATTTTAGTTAATTTAATTATTTTTTTATAAAAGATTAATGAGGTGCAGAAACATTACTATAGAAGAAGACATTTCGAACACTCCAACTACAAACAATCATATGCAACACTAAAAAAATTATTGGGGTGATAATCTCCAATAATATAATTGTTTAGAATGAAAAACAATATCTCATTAAAAATTTTAATATAAAAATTCAATGTAATAAAATTACGATGAAAGAAAAAAGAATATCCTAAAAAAAATGTTCATTACACATCTTGATATATAACAATGTTCATCATTTGTGTTCTGGAAGACTAGAGGAATGTCTTTCACTTATAATAGGTTAGATAAAAAGTGGCCCAACAAACTTTGGAGAAACTCTAAAATGATTTTAAAATTTTAAAATGAATTTAAGTCAAACCTTTGTAAGGTGAAATATGTTTTTGTTTAAAAAAAAAAGAAATGTTTCTTTCTTATTAATAAGTTTTTATTCTATATTTTATTTAATTTGACTCTTAGCATATATTGAAAGAGATTAATTATTACGAACTTTCAGTATAAATTTTTTTACATCGTCCACGTATCACAATCATTCATATATATTATTTTATAAATAATTATAAATAAATTTTTTTTTTAATAATTTAATGATTTTTATTAATTAATTAACAATATAAAAACTATTAACACTATTAATGTATATAAATTAAATTCATATTAAAATAATTTTCCCATTTATTTTTCTTTCGTTTGACGGTTTAACAAAATATTCTCTTTTTAAAAAACTGAAACTCTATATTCTATTCGTTAAATTTTTCTAAAATAAATTACCTATGTAGTAAAAGGTCGGGTTAGGTTAGGGACGTGATTGAAATATTGTTTGTTTTATATATATTTTTTGTTGTGAAAGTTTGTTTTATAGTTTAATCATATGCTTTTTGTTGTCATTATGTTATCTGGTCTTACTACTATTGTGTCTTACTTCTTCCTTGGGGCAATTAAGGTTGGTTAGTCAAAATTCCAATAATGTTTTACTTTGATTTGGCAAAATTGTATTAATAATCAATTATCATACCATAATTTATGTTAGGATTATGTAGAAAATCTTACATCAACATAATATAGTTTCAATATAATAACGATTAATTATTAACATTTGCGATTTAAAAAAAAATTGAAAAAAATTTAAAAATGTATTTTAACCAAACTTGTTTGAGTTGCTTGCACTACTAAAAGTAAGGTAGCAGTCGTTGGTTGGTGTCCAATTTCAAAAGCTAGCTAGCCAACCATATTATGTTATTGACCGATACCAACCACGCATCATTTCATATTAATTGGATTCTTTTTATATATATTTTCCTTATATTTTTAAGTATTCTATTTTTTTTCTTTAAAATTAAAGGATCAAATATTTTTTATGTGAAAATATTATAAATTATTTCATTTATTTTACTACAAACATTTATAATATTATAGATTATTTTCGACATTATCCTTAATTATCTACTCTAAGTTATCCAAAGTACAATATTTCCTTTTTTTCTTTCCATTGTCTATCTACCTTTAAATTCTTTATTTTTGATAACTTTGATAATTTTAATTAATCATTAGTTTCACTAAAATTATCGAAGTTATAAAATTCATTTCCAAAAAATCTTAAAAGTACAATATTTTCTTAAATAATTGATATATTAAAAAGACTTTAAACCATTAAAGATTAAATTAATAAAATACTCTAATCCAAGGTAAATAATAAGATAAGTGGGTATAGTGCACAAATAATTTTAACCTTTAAATTATTAATACATATAGATTCAATGATAAACTCTCAATACATCATTTTTTTTTTACTTTTACTTCTATAAACTCTATTAAAACTCTCTCGTCAAAACATCATCGATCGTCACAACTCATCCATTTCTGAGAGCGACATAAATTTAGAGATATAAATAGATAAATAGATTCTTATGTTTTTCAAAAACTATTAAAAAAATAAAAATCCTAATAGTGATTATTTATGATTTTTGTAAAATGAAGTGGTGGGTTGAGTAAGAAAAGATATTGGGTGGGGCTATTAGAGGTAGTTGGAAAGCAATGAAGAAAATGAGTGAGTACTATAAATAGTCCTAAGTTCACTCCAATTCTGTCGCGCCATTTGATTGTTAAGAAACTCAAGAACTGGTCTCTCTCTCCATAATAAGGGTGCGTGAGACTCTCACTCTCATTCATCCATTTTTAACTCTTTTTCATTATATTTATATTCTTCATTACTTCCTCATTATCATCTCTTCTTTCTCTATTCTTCTAACACTATCATTTCATCATCATTTTTTTCTCTTTATTAATATTATTAACCGGTAATTATTATTTCATCTTAATCTTCTTTTTCACGTATCAAAAGTTTGCAGAAAATGGCATCACATATTGTTGGATATCCTCGCATGGGTCCCAAGAGAGAGCTGAAGTTCGCTTTGGAATCATTCTGGGATAAGAAGAGCAGTGCTGAGGATTTGCAGAAGGTGTCTGCTGATCTCAGAGCATCTATCTGGAAACAGATGGCTGCTGCTGGGATCAAGTACATTCCTAGCAACACTTTTGCATACTATGATCAAGTGCTCGATACCACCGCCATGCTCGGCGCTGTTCCAACAAGATATGGATGGACTGGTGGGGAGATTGGTTTTGATACTTACTTCTCCATGGGCAGGGGTAATGCATCTGTGCCTGCTATGGAGATGACCAAGTGGTTTGACACCAACTAGTAAGTCATCATGGTTCATGTTTTTCTTGTATCAGTAGAATTTGAACAAACTGCTATTTTGTGCGATCTCTAATTGACTCATTAGTTTGTTTTTTATGATCTAACTATGAAACTTATGTGTATGTGGATTGATGCAGCCACTTTATTGTCCCTGAATTGGGACCTGATGTGAATTTCACTTATGCTTCCCACAAGGCAGTGAATGAATACAAGGAAGCTAAGGCGGTATGCATTTAAAGTTATTTTTTACTTTGTATGTCAATGTGAGTGATGCATTTAATTGTGTTAGAGAGATGCATTTTCGGAAATACTGAAAACAATGTTTTTTTATTTTTTTCTAAATTTTTGGAAATAGTCCGATCTATTTTGAAAATGCATTTTCAAAAACTTCCATACTGCCTTCTCTTTATCAGTGAAAATGCATTGTTTTGTGTGGCAGGTTTTCATGTGTTTATCTATCTATACATTTGTTTCTGAATATTTCATTTTTCTTCCAGCTTGGAGTAGATACAGTTCCTGTCCTTGTTGGCCCAGTAACATATTTGTTGCTCTCAAAGCCTGCTAAGGGTGTTGATCCATCATTTGATCTTCTTACTCTCCTCCCAAAAGTCATTTCTGTCTACAAGTAAGAATCTAAGTTGTTGATATTTTGTGCTTTATGATTATGAGCCTGTTTGAAATTTGAATCGGTTAAGTTTATCTATTAGTATAAGTATTTGCGAGATTGTTTGTAAGAGCTTATGAAAACAATTTACTACATGTTAATAAGCTCTTTTCTCCTTATTTCCATGAACTCTCCATGATGGCTTATAAAAACAACTTATACATAAGGACTTAATTAAGTTAAGTTGTATATCCATGTTACTTCTCTAACTTCCGTATTACTATTAAATCTCAGGGAAGTTGTGTCTGATCTTAAGGCAGCTGGTGCTTCATGGATTCAATTTGATGAACCTACCCTTGTATTAGACCTTGAATCTCACAAGTTACAAGCATTTACAGCAGCATACTCAGAACTTGCTTCCACATTATCTGGTTTAAATGTTATTGTTGAAACTTATTTTGCCGACGTTCCTGCT
>NC_021161.2:5848993-5879381 GCF_000331145.2 Cicer arietinum
TCCTGCTGAGGCATACAAGACCCTCACAAGTCTGCCTGGTGTCTCGGGGTTCGGATTTGATTTAATCCGTGGAGCTAAAACTGTCGATTTGATCAAGGGTGGATTTCCAACTGGAAAATACTTGTTCGCCGGAATCGTCGATGGAAGGAACATTTGGGCTAATGATCTTACTGCTTCTCTGATTACATTAAATGGTTTGGAGGACATTGTGGGAAAAGGTATTTTTCAAAAACATGCATTTCATGGTTATTGTGGCAGATTTTTCCTTTTAATAATATAGTCACTTGATATATCTATTTAATAAAATGTATGCAGATAAACTTGTTGTGTCAACCTCTTGTTCACTTCTTCACACTGCTGTTGATCTTGTTAATGAGACCAAGTTGGATAATGAGATCAAATCATGGTTAGCTTTTGCTGCACAAAAAGTTGTTGAAGTAAATGCATTGGCCAAGGCATTGTCTGATCAAAAGGATGAGGTAATTAACCCTTCTTTCCTTTATCCTATATCAGAGAAAACTATATGTTTCATTCCTGTTTGTTTCACTATTTTTATGGTTTCATTTGCAGGCCTTCTTCTCTTCTAATGCTGCAGCTCAGGCTTCAAGAAAGTCCTCTCCAAGAGTGACTAATGAGGCTGTTCAGAAGGCTGTGAGTGTTTCAACTTCCCATTTCTGTTGAGCAGAATTTTGCAAATTCATTCTCTTTTTACTTATGACATATTTCCCTTTCCCTCATAGGCTGCTGCATTGAAGGGATCTGAACATCGTCGTGCCACAAATGTCAGCTCCCGACTCGATGCACAACAAAAGAAGCTCAACCTTCCTGTCCTGCCAACCACTACCATTGGATCCTTCCCTCAGACTGTTGAATTGAGGAGAGTGCGACGTGAATACAAGGCCAACAAGTAAGATATACTCAGAGCTGATAAACTCGCCTTTCTTTACCTTTTTCTTCTTGTGTTGAATCTAAGCTTGTTTTATTTTTTACAGGATCTCAGAGGAAGAGTATGTTACTGCAATTAAAGAGGAAATCCGTAAAGTCGTTGAACTCCAAGAACAGCTTGATATTGATGTCCTTGTACATGGAGAGCCTGAGGTCAGTTCTCATCTTCATTTAAGGACCAATGTTGTCAAATAGAAGCTATTGCAGCCTTATAAGTTATAACACTATAGCGTAATGAAATTTGAACAAATCGCAATTGTACTTCTGACTAATTGTTGCTTCCTTTCATTGCAGAGAAATGATATGGTTGAGTACTTTGGTGAGCAGTTGTCAGGCTTTGCCTTCACTGTTAATGGATGGGTGCAATCTTATGGATCTCGCTGTGTGAAGCCACCAATCATCTACGGTGATGTGAGCCGTCCAAAACCAATGACTGTCTTCTGGTCATCTACTGCTCAGGGAATGACCAAACGCCCAATGAAGGGAATGCTTACCGGCCCTGTCACCATTCTCAACTGGTCCTTTGTTCGAAATGACCAGCCTAGGTATAAACAAGGCTCGTCATTTTCTTTTTTTTATAGACAAATGTTAGTAGTTAGTTTGTTACGGAGAGAGGAAATTTGTCAACATAAAAAATCAAACTCTAGACCACCTTTTCAATACTCCTTCGGCGTCCCAACCTATACTATTGGGCTGTACCTTGAGGGACACGCAACACACTTTATTGTTATTTCTAACGCGGTATTCAACCTTTTTACAGATCTGAGACTTGCTATCAGATTGCTTTGGCTATCAAGGATGAAGTAGAAGACCTTGAAAAAGCTGGTATTACTGTTATCCAAATTGATGAGGCTGCTTTGAGAGAAGGATTACCATTGAGGAAATCAGGACAAGCTCACTACTTGGATTGGGCTGTCCATTCCTTCAGGATCACCAATGTTGGTGTGCAGGATACTACTCAGGTATTAGAATGTTGTTTGTCTTCTAATGTATGATAAAGTCATAGAATGTTACATCCATAACTTGAATTATTTAACAATTTGCAGATCCATACTCACATGTGCTACTCTCACTTCAATGATATCATCCACTCAATCATTGATATGGATGCTGATGTGATCACCATTGAGAACTCTCGTTCGGACGAAAAGCTCTTAAGGGTGTTCCGTGATGGAGTTAAGTATGGAGCTGGAATTGGACCTGGAGTTTATGACATTCATTCTCCAAGAATACCACCAACTGAAGAAATTGCTGATAGAGTCAACAAGATGCTTGCAGTGCTTGAGACAAACATTTTGTGGGTGAATCCTGATTGTGGTCTCAAAACTCGCAAGTATGGAGAGGTGAATCCAGCTCTCACAAACATGGTTGAGGCCACAAAGCTCATCCGTAACCAGCTCGCTAGTGGCAAGTAAATGGTAGTAAGATATTTGAATCCAAGTAACCATACAAGGTTCTGCTTGTGATTTACAGAGAATGAAAAATTTTCTGTTTTTTTCTTTCTTTCTTTTCTGTTTTTGCAATAACTGTGTGTTGAATATTTAGGTGTTTAGTATGCTCTTGTGAGCAAGGGGTCCTTCTCCCTACACCACAGCTTTTTTTTATTTTTGGTTTTCCAAAATATTTGTATTTTTTGTGGCATTGCCTCAATTATATAATGCAATTGATGTTGATTGTATTTTTATTGTTTAATTTCTCCATGCAAATTTCTTCCTTCATATTTTAAGCCAAGTTGTTTAATGAAAGATGGGAGGAGAGGAGAGGAGAGGAAAAATAATACTCATACATGTAGTTTTTTGGAAGGAACAATTAAAATTTGTTAAATAAGTGATTAAATGATACGAGGTAGGTATCGATGACTGATATAAGTTGAATATTTTGGAATTATCAAAAGCGGAACACAAAAGAAAATGAAAATAGATAAATAAGAAAACTATATCAATGGAAATAAATAAAGAATAATAATATTTTTCCTTAAGTTGGAGCAATATGTATTCTTTTAAATTCTCCAAAAAAATTATTTCAGTCAAAATTTGAATTTGAATCCTCCTAAACTATATATATTACATGAATCCTCCTAAACTATATATATTACATGCATCCAACTTGTTACATATATTATAATCAATAATAGTTCTTTAAAGAAATGAAGATATGAGTTTAATAAAGAGGTTTTAATGATGCCATAAAGGATTTTCTTTCAAATAAAGTAATAATCAACTTCTATATATTTAATCCTTTTATGAAACATTTCCGGATGAATAAACAAGTTTTTTTCTTAGATAACTTTTTAATGTTATACTATTTCGATCTCTAAAGATTTTAAGCTTTTTACCGAACCGCACAAACAAAAAATTAAAAATTAAAAATTTATCAAAAATTTCAATTTAATAGTATTTTTTATACGTTATGAATAAACATTAGAGGGGGATGAACAACCACCACCCTTTAATATACCTTAACATAATAATCACAAAATTCCGATAACTATGATAAGATTAGTTTAGAAATTGGCTCACAATAACAAACAAAATATCTTGGTCGATCTTAGTTAGTTAGAAAATTCAGATTATAAGTTAGGATTATATATATTAAAAAAAACTTACCAATATATACCTTGAAAAATATATAATAAAACGTCTATATTTTTTACCTTCATCCTACCCTGCGACTACTTGAAGGATAATTTTTTTTGATGCAACAGGAGGTCACATCTCGATGATGCGACTATCTACAAGGTTTTATTTATTTTAACAATTAAATGATTATTAATTTAATAAATAAATAAATAAAATTAAAATAACAAAATTATATTAATAAGATACATTTAATATAGAAAATAGTTATATTTAAAGCTGTCAATTTCACAAATCTACTAATTATTGGTATTAACCTAGATGTTGGAAGGGCAAACAATTTCATAGTTTAAATGGCTTCAAAAAAGGAAAGCCTCCAAAACCAAAAACTCTTAAAATTTTGTGGACTTAGATGGGCCTATAAGCCCACTTTTTCAAAAAAAAGAATATTTTTTTGAAAAAAAATTTTAATTTTTTTTCCAAAAAATAAATTTTGTTCTCAAAACTTTTTCAATTTTTTTTATATAAAAAAAGATTTACAAATTTTTTAATTCGAGAAAAAAATTGATTTTTTCAAAAAAAATAATTTTTTGATTTTGCTCACAATTTTTTTAGAAAAAAATTATTTAAAATATTTTTTGAGAAAAATATATTTTAGATTTTTTTGAGAATTTTTTCTGATATTTATGCGAGGAAAATAAATATCGAAAATGTTTCAATTTTTTTTTTTCGATTAACAAAATATTAGACTTATGAGTCCCTCACTTAAGCCTACAAAAAATAATGAAATAATGGATTGAAGCTTTAAAAAAATTATTTCGAACTTAATATTAGGAGCTTAGTATCACATTATTGAAGAGGGGTTTAGAACTATGGAGTTTTATTGATAGTTCTAATTGTACCATAAATCTATGTTGTCAATTGTGAATTGAAAAAAATAACACTTTATTTAAATTTTACTACGCTAAAGTACTGAAATAGCCGCTATTTGACAATATTTTTATTAAATAGTATTTTGCAATAACTATTTGTTTAAATTTCGTTATGCTATAGCGCTATAATGGCTTTATATCAACGATTTAACAATACTGAAACCAAGTCGGTTGTATCATAAAGCTGACAACAAATGATCTATTTTGGGTTATATGCTACAATTTAGGTTTGGATTTACTTGAATTTCAGTTTGGTTTGGTCCCTATATTTGTACATGTCTTGTTTTATTTATTTGTATTAACATAGAGGCGTGCTGCAGATGATAGTTACGAGCTGAGATGCTAACTTAGTTAGAATCTCAGCTTCCTATTGTGATAATGATACTTTTGCATGTCTTTTCTCCTTTTGATAAAAAGCAAAGTTTAATCTAAGGGAAAAATTCAGACCATCACACTTCTTGAGGATGTTTATAAGTTTTACAAAAATATCCCTAATTTATATTCCATGATTCCATCAAGTATTGTCCTTTTTCTATTATCTCTCTAATTTTTCGTTGTACAATGTTCAAGCACCTTATCCCAATATTTCTATTGATGTAAAATCTGTTGTCTTGTTAATTGTTATGAGTTTGGTTTCTCTTTGGTGATACGAAGTGCTCATGAAGAAAACTTGTAATGTTAGCCTTTAAGGTCCAATTTGATTCTCGATCTATGAAGCACAAATAGTAGATTCAACATTGACATCGGAAATAATTTGAGAAAACAAAAATTATTAAATATAACACAAGTATCGACATCAAAAATATCAGACACACTTTCAATCTGAAGTGTCAGTGCTACGTGGTTTTTGTTATATTAGCGAAAATGAATTTTAGTGTTATTTTCAACTGTAGTGCTTCTAGATGATATTTTTAGATTGACTCTTCCTCCCTCTTATTTATTCGCCTTTAAGGGTTCTTGCCTTGAACGGGCAAGAAGCAATAGAAGTAGCAATCTAAATTGATTCTTGAATATTTTTAAAAATAAAAATGAGAAAAATAAAAATTATTATTAATGAAAATGACATTAATAGTCATTTTACAACAACATTAGATAAAATTTAAACTCCGTCGTTTGAGGTTAAAATGTTAAATTCTTACCATTAAACTAGCAACCTCATGCACATAATATATATATTTTTTATAGCTAAATTTTAGTAAGTTAGTGATATTATTAGTTTTTCAAATTTGATCAGGTAACATTCTTGTTAAATTAATTCTTGCGGTATTCCTTAACTCACTAACCAGCTATTACCCGTGAGCTTGAGCAAATAATATGTGCCCCTGAGTCACTAAAAAGTGTATACTTTTGCTGTCCTAATATTAAGTACTTCTTTTATATTTTAATGTGTATTAATTAGTTTTTTTTTTCCTTCCAATTGTCAATGATTTGTCTATTGAAAATTGATGATGAGGATAATGACAAGGTTGAAAATAGAGAAAGAGGAGACATACTTAACCATCTCATGATGGTAGTTATTTGGTTCATGGTTGAGCTTTGAGTTTTTTTCTTAAGGTTGCACACAAATTTGATGACCTATTATTAGTCGATTATGATAATAGTTTGCTTGATAAAAAATGTAACTTTTTCAAAGTTAAATCTTATAGTTGTTACTCCAAGTGCATAATGTGGAAGCCTCAAGTCTCTTAACTAAGGTGATATTCAAGTTGGAGGACCAATACGAATATAGCCATATAGTTGCTCATATTTTGGTAGGGATGATTACATATATTGGATATTGCTATAGTCTAAATAAAATTTTGATGAAGTTTCAATATATTACGAATTGAATTATTAATGAATTTTTTAAGTTTTATTTTCACAAAAAAATGGAGAAAAAAATGAGGAGTAGATCTAACATCAAAATCTAATTAACAAATGAGTTACTTTATTAACTATTCTTTTAACAAAAGACACGAAATTAACATAAATAGAAACAATATCTTTCCATCATGGATGACAACCCCAACTCAAATACAAATTTGGATTATTACTTTTGACTGTTTTATTTATTTATTTTAAGATGAGATTGAATTTTCTTTTTGTAATAATAAAAATTAACTAATAACATAATGATTAATATCTAATAGAAAAAACATAAAAAATATTAAGTTAATTAAAGGAAAATTTTTAGATTCTATAAAAGTTTAAACATTCGTTTTTAGTTTCTAAAAAAATACATTTTCTATTACTAACATTTTTTAATCATCGTTGAAATGTTAATATATATTTTTGACTGCATGTTTATAATATTATAAAAAAAATTATTTATAAAAATAAGTTTAAAATTTAATTTCTATATTCATATTTTTGTTATATTTATTTTAAATTTATGAAATTTAAAAAATTCATATCAAATTCATGACAGGTTAAAAATTTCTAAATTCTTTTATAATATTGTAGGTATATCTGCAAAAAAAATATTCAAAATTAAATTAAATCTATACACACAATAATTAATAATTGTAATGGATTACAATATAAAAACTCTTTATATTATTTGTATATTATAAATTAAATTTTCAAACTCTTTATATCAATAATATATTATAAATTAAAATTTCAATTTTACAAAGGATGAGAAATATATTTAAAAATAAAAACTACAAAACATGACGAAAGAAACAAATAAAATAGACAATAGCTCAGTACCGCACTGACAGAATGAGATATATAAAAGTAAAAAAGTTGAATGAACTGTTGACGCCAGAAAAAAGCAGATACAATACAAAACTAGTAGATTTGAAATTGAAGTTTGTTCCATAATCCGTTTTCAAAAATCATCAACAATGTACAAAGTCAAATTACAAGAACTATGTCATAAGAAATCATGGAGTTTACCCGAATACGAAACAACGAGAGAAGGACCCCCTCACAATCCTCGCTTTACATCAACCGTAACCGTCAACTCCATACCGTTTACAACCGTTTCACCTTCCAGATCTGTTAAACTTTCCCAAAACGACGCCGCTATGATTGCGTTTAATCATTTCTCTCAACTAAACCCTATTTCTTCTTCTTCTTCTTCTCCTTTTCTCCCTAATCTCTCTTCTTTTCCTCAACCGCATCTTTCCACTTCCTCCTTTTCTCCAGGTACGTCTCTGCCACCTCTTCCTCTTTTCTCACTTCTTTTCTTAACCACCATGCACTTGTAGTTTTACATCATTCACTTCATTTTCTTCATGTTTATTTGCGTTGGACATGCAGGTTCACCTGTTGCCAGACCTCAAGTTCATGACATGCTTCCCACAAACCGAGACTTGCAAAACTTGCTTCCCACAAACAGAGACTTGCAACCAAAATCAGAAGTTGCATGCCCAACTTCTCAGATCAGTAGCACTGTTACAGATGGCGTGAAAGCACAAGATACAAAAAGTAATTCAATTTCTCTCTTTTGTTTTTTGATTAATCTGACACTCAATCGGTTGTTATACTTATTATTTCTAGTTGAGCGGTACAAATATTTTTATTTCGTAAGAGAGTGGGAGGTTTTTGCAGCTGGAGGTTCGTTTAAGTAATGGAGTTTGAGTTACTTTTAACATGATTTATGAAATCTAAAAGCAGAGATTTTTTTCATCTTACATAAGGTAGTGTCCTTTATGCTATATAGGTTCTCATTTGAATGATAGGAAAAAAGGTAATTATGGAATTTGTAATATTCCCTAGCATTACATATTGGCGTACCCTTAAGGGATTTGTGGAAATTTACCATGACTGAAAATCTGTTTGAAAATTTCCTTGCTATTGGTGCCACTGAAATTTACCAGCCTCGATTCCATCTTGAATTGGCCATAGGAACTGTCTAATTCAGAGTTCATTGCAGTGATTGTTGCTATCAACAGACATTATGCCGGGGCATTATAACTTATAAGTTTAAGGGCCCCCATTTTCATTTATAATTTTTGTTTCTCATTAATTTATCTTTAATATATCTAGTTACTTAACGTCTCTTTGCATAACTGTGTAAATGTATTTTTCTTTTCATCTTCTTGCTCCATTTTGTATTTCATATTTTATCACTCTTTGCATAACTGTGTAAATGTATTTTTCTTTTCATCTTCTTGCTCCATTTTGTATTTCATATTTTATCATAATAATCATGTTATTTGATTCTATATTGAAATTTGAATATGTATTTAATATAACTTGTGAAGCATTGACATTGACTTGGACAAGTAAAAAAATAGACATGGAGAAACATAAAATTTCAAATATTTTAGGACATGGTGTAGTGCACGCACACATTATTGAAAAATTTAGAATAAAAATTCACGATGCATATATAGACACCAACCTAACATGCACCTAGCTTCAAGATTTACAATATCATGATACATGTCCTGTGTCAATAATACTTGGTATTCTGAAAAATTCCCTCCAAAATTAATGGGAATTTTCCTGATCAAACAGGTCATAGTAGGATTAGCCATGTATGAGTTTGATCCTAATTTTATTTTTCAATTTTAAATGGCCACGTCGAGTTAAAAAAAGAAACAAATACATGTTGAACATGGGGACAGTTTTCATGTCAGTGTGTGTCCTTGACTTATAGAATATACTATATAGCAAGTGTTATGCGCCATAAAACAATGGCTAATATCCTTCAACTACCTTAGTTTACTATGGAGTCATCTCTTATCTTTTCCCTATTGGTTTGATTCAACTTTCATGCTTTAAGGGTTTAGATTTTTGTTCTGGGAGGTCAGTGATGACGACAAAATGCAGATACAAGTCGATCTGTGGAATTTTCAGTTTCTTCTTAAATTTTATAATCTCAATGATTTGTTGAATGACAATGTAGATCAATGGAATTTATAAAGCAATAAAAAACAATGGTCCTGATTGCATTAGGTTGGGTTGGACCCATAGATCAGCCAAGCCATAATAAGAGAAACTGAGAAAGAGGAAGTTGATAATATCAATATTACATATTTGGTCTTTTTTTGTTACTTATCCTTTGTCTATGGCGGTTTTATATTCTTTTATTTCATATTTGATTGTATTACATTACTTATGAGTTATGATTTTATGTCTTTCAACTTTGTCATAGGTATCATACATTTGTACAAGAACCAATTGCAGAACTATGCTCAAAAGAGAAACCTGAATCTTCCAGAATATTCTTCTGAGTGGGAGGGTCCTCCTCACGCCATGCGTTTCAGGTGCAAAGTTACAATTGATGGGCAGACCTTTGAGTGTCCTAAGTTTTATTCTACATTGAAGGACGCTGAACATGCAGCAGCGGAATTTGCTTTTATGTCATTATCACCAAGTGGAGTTCAAGAGGCAAGTCTTAATCACTTGTGGCCAATTAGATAACTTTCTTATTCTATAACTCATTCTTTTGTTTGGTTCTCCTTACATCCATATGATTGTCTAAATTTCAGGATGATATTGTGGTATACAAAAATCTTTTGCAAGAATTAGTTCAAAAGGAAGGATTTCATTTACCAGTTTATAGTACAAATAAATCTGGTGAGGCTCACAAGCCTACATTTACTTCACAAGTGGAGGTAGAAGGAGAAGTATTTACTGGACAAGAAGCAAAATCCAAGAAGCAGGCAGAGATGAGTGCTGCCAAGGTTGCTTATACAATTTTGAAAGAACGCAAAGGTATTTTTATAATATTAGTGTCATAGTTTACCATTCTGACATATGCCCACAAATATGGATAATCATAAATCTGAGTCCCTTTGTATTTGTTTCTTGAAAGTTGACTTTAACGTATAGTTATTGGGTGAAGGATTTTGTTTGCATCTCAACATGCATTTAGCTGTTGATCTTTTTCTTAAACACAAAACAATGTAATAGTTCTGTTGAAGTTGTGGGATTTTAGAGAAAAGGAGGAGAAAAAATAATAAGGGTTTGAATATTATTGATAATAGCTTTATGCTAACTTTATTACAAAAGACTCAATACTAATCTATATTTATAGAGAAACATAGACTCAATCCTAAATCAGGAATAGATCATAATAATAATGAGAGATATTCTAAGATATCTCTATGATTATAAATTGATCCTAAGAAATAACTCAAGATACTCTAATATAATATAAAAGATCTTATAAGATATTTTCTAATATTCTGACACTCCCCCTCAAGCTAAAACTTACTAAGTTTTAGCTTGTTACAAGAAAACAATGTTTTGCTCCGTAAAATAATTAAAAAAAAAGGTGGAAAGACAACTCAGGGATGCAGGTGAAGTCGGAGAGAATTGCTATAAATACAGCTAGCCAAATAGCTGGAATGATCATCAGCATGAGAGAAATTCATGGCAAGCAATTGAACAAAACAAGGTTCGTCCTTCTAAAAAACTGCATTTGGAAGCTTCAAACCAATAATATGAGAGACTCAAAATATTTAAACTTGAATTTGCTTCAAGGAGAGAGAGAGAGACATGCTTGAATGAGAGAAAGGCAAGACCAGTACATCTGGGACAAAGATGGGGCCAATGTATCTGGGATAAATTGCCAAGTTGTATGCATGTGGTTCGAAAGAAAAAAACTTAAAATAGATCTGAAACCAGGAAGGAAAACTTAAAACAGATCTGAAAACATTATGCCGGAAAGCGGACAGGCGCGCCTGAGCTCGAGGCTGTTGGTGGCGGCGCGTGAGATAACACGACGGATTTTGGAGGCACATGAGCGCGTGTGGAGCAACTTTTGACCTAAAAGAAAATCTGGGTTGTGTAGATTGGGAAATTCCGCACACAATGGAAGTGGTTGTGTCAGAAAACTTTTCTAGCAGCGACGACATGCAGCAACAACAGATGGCAGCAGTAGGAGACGGGACAGCGGCAACGACAGGCAGTAGCAAACGGCAGCAGCGACGAATCTAATCGCATGAGAGATTTGCAGCGCGTGTGACGGTTTTTGGCGACGCGTTTTTGGGCATGACCTGATCTGGAGATGACTGTTGTTCGCATGAAAACTTGCTGGAAATAGTGGCAGTGACGGCAGTAACAAATTGAATGGAAATCGAGTGAAACGTGTCGAAATGTTGGAAAAGAGAAACTATGATTATATTCCCTAACTGTTGGGAACTCGACAGCGGAATAGAGGCGGGATCGTTCAAGGAGGATCGAAATAGGCTCTAGATACCATGTTGAAGTTGTGGGATTTTAGAGAAAAGGAGGAGAAAAAATAATAAGGGTTTGAATATTATTGATAATAGCTTTATGCTAACTTTATTACAAAAGACTCAATACTAATCTATATTTATAGAGAAACATAGACTCAATCCTAAATCAGGAATAGATCATAATAATAATGAGAGATATTCTAAGATATCTCTATGATTATAAATTGATCCTAAGAAATAACTCAAGATACTCTAATATAATATAAAAGATCTTATAAGATATTTTCTAATATTCTGACAAGTTCATTCGCCGACTTTATTAGGTCAGCAATGAATCTGCAAGTTCTTAACGGTGTTGTTGACTTTGTTTAACAAAGTCCAGTTTACGGTATTCAACTCCCTTCAGGTAAACCTTAAGATGACAAGGCAATTTATAAAGCTGCTACTATTTTTAAGTAGGATAATAAGTATGACTACATTGAACTGTCAGAGACGATTAGAACAAGTGCACCTTTCACTCTAGTAAATTTATGACTGGAGTCTTGTTAATTTTTCTCTTAAAGATCAAATAACAAATACTCGACTTGCAAGATTCTTATGTTATTCATAAATCAATTAATATCGATAAATTAATGGTTAATTTAAAAGTCATAATAATAGATAACTAAGGGAAAAGAAAACATAAAAAACTCGAGAAATTCATCAATCATGAGACCTAAGGGTTCAGTCTTCACTTCTGATTGCTATCAGATTCTTGCAACAGATTTAATGTGGTTTGATTCAACATGCATACATCCATGGATTGAAGGTCATCAAATCCGCTGCTAACAACATAACATATAACTTTTCATGGAAATGATGCAAACTATAAAGTATAGACCCTCTATTGCCCAACTTATGATATCTGTTTTGTTTTAGTACCATGTTATTAATATGCAATAGCCCAGTATATTCCAATCTACTTAGAAATGCTGGTCATTTCGTCATTGTTCATGTGCTTATTTTGTTTTCTGTTCAGGCGAGTCAGAACCAAGTTCTTCAGTTCCTTTGTCAGCTCGTCAAGGACAAGCCTCTTACTTCCCCTCAGACCATTCTGAATCAAATGTCATAACTGATCTGCAACACGATGCCGATCCAAAATCACTGGTCAGACTTGGACTAGTCACCTGTAATCAACCTAACAAAGATAAACGTAAGCTCTCAAAATCCTACTATTTATATTCCCTGTCCTGTTCTGAAACAATTTTGTGGAATTCATATTAAAAACATTCCTTAATTTGATTGGTTATCTAGTTTGTTACCCTTGTTCTAAATAATAGTAATTGGAGATTAGATACTCATGTTGAAGAAAGAAAATTTTATTTGCGTAGCAATGAATTTTTAGACTTCAACCAAATTTTGTATAAGGTAGTTGAACTCCCTTCACATGGATCTTGGAAGATGACATGGTAGTTTATTAAGCTGCTACTACTTGTAATGAAGATAACCAATACATAAAAAACCAATATTAAGTTGTGTAAGAAGTAGAACAATGGAGAGGCATGAATGTTTGTTAACAAGGCCGTCCAATGCCGAAGTCTATGTTTGCTCTAAAATAGTAAAAATATACGAACAACATGCATGCTTAGGATTGTGTAAGCCCTCTTAGTGCCCCATTTGATGGTAAAGGTAGGTTAGAGGCGAATAGGATAAATATATGATATACTATATATATATATATAGTCTTATCCTATTATGTGCTTGATGTGCACTTGATTACAAACTAGATTATATATATTATTTCATTATATATTTGAGATAGACCAAATAATGATATAATATATATCATTTAAATTATCATTGTGAGAAGTTACATTTAATTTTGTAAATAATTTTTAATATTAATTTTAGTTTTTATTTTATATATTTTAAAGTTTTTTGATTAGGTGACATAATTAGGTTATCATATCTTGCGGGCTCATCAAACACTAGGATGAGACAAAGTGTAATAACTTATTCTATCATATTTGTCTTATCCTGATCATCAAATAAACTCTTAACCTCTATGTAGATGTTAAGCGAGGGTTAATGATAGTTGGGTCATTATTGGCTAAGCTCCTTCACAACTTGTTAGATGAAATGAGAGCATTTGCTAGTTGGCCACTGGTGTTGTGTACGCTAGGATGTGGATGACCAAGATGGTTTCCAGACGTGAGAATATGACCTGTGTCCCAGCAGAAGGCTATGGAATTAGGTGGCATAATGTCTTGAGAGAACATTCCAATATGGAAATCCAACTTATTTGGGGCGTGACATGGGTTTAAGCTAGGTTAGAACAATTGCATGCTATCTCAGTGCTCTTTTAAAGGGGATGCCAAGATGCATTGACTTAGTTGGGTGAGGTCTCTGGCTTGCATTTAATGCAGATGGAGTGTCCTTATTCCAAGTTGCTTCGTCTTCTAGCACTGAAAGTAAGGTTCATAGTGTCGAAGGCGTTTGCTTTTCCTCCAAACTATCGTTGTACCTTGTCATGTGAATAATCTCGGCTATCTAGTTTGGACCTTTGCATCATTTTGACCATTGTAATTCTTGAGATTAGATGACAAATTCTCTGAAGCAGAATCACTTTTAAGCCATGAGATTAAAAGTGCTTATTAAGCCATGATATTCTCCCACTTAATGAATTAGTTTTTTGGGTTGGTCTCTCCTTATGTGCTTAAGTCTTAAGAGAGAGGATGCTGGTCGTGAGGAAGTTGGTGCACTTTTCTTTTGATCTTGACTCATGCTTGGACACCAACTCCACCTTGGTCTCTGTAGGTACTCACTATCAAATATGCGTTTATTGGAGTGATTTGACCGAGAGAATACAAACTTCAAAAAAGTTTATGGTGTATTGACTTAAGTGTTCTTACATTATAATAAATGTCATATGAAATGCTATAAGGGTGTAAAAAGTAAATTAATATTTTTCCTTCATTAAAATCTCCCCTTCTCCTTGTGAACCAAACAAAAATAGTGTTATTTCTCTTCTCGACTCTCATCAACACTAAAATCTCACCCTTTCATTCTCCTTTTGAACCAAATGGACCCTTAATGATTCCCCTCTCAATTTCTAAACTCAGGATGGATAATAAATCTCGACGATGTGTATGAACAATTTTAAAATTAGATGTAAGTGTAAAAAGAACATAGTGGTGTTCGCCGAGTAAAAATGAAAGTATTAGTTAAATGTTTAAAAAGTAAGAAAGGAAGCTAGGAATTTCATACAAAATTGTTATGTACCATAAGTTACTAAGGATCTGATAATGCCTTAAGTTGGGAAATATCAGCGACACACAAGAAAGAGTTAAAAAGAGGTTCAAGCCGAGCTGCCCTCCTAGTCCTCTAATACCTTCTTCTCGTTCTTATACGTGACACATTTTTTGTAGTAATGAGCAATTTGGTGTATTGCAGCCCCAATAATCTTAAACCCTAGACCCCAAACAGATAGTTGAAGCACAACATTTTCAAATTTCATATGTTATTTAACCCCATAATTCTTGAATTAGAGAATTCTCAACCTTCTCATCCAATAACTTCTTTTAAAACAACATTGTTATTGACTCTCATTCATAGTTTTAATTGTTCAGTTCTGCAATATACTTCTCAATTTATTTTGCTCATGTCTCAACCTCTTTGCCCTTATTTATATTTGCTTAACTTTGGCCTCTTTAGTTGCCAAGGCTGCTGGCAACTCTTTATTCTTCATTTCTTCAACTTCAATCATCGTGGCAGCCACCGTGGCCTCAACCTTGGCTTTTGAGAGGGACCCTACGCAGTCTTGTAAAGAATGTAGGCTTCGAGAGTCCATGTGCCTTGAGGTGGAAATGAACAAACATGTCTTGAACTAACTTGTGGACTTATACATCTAACATATACTAAGTATTGACTCTTCAAGTTCTCATTAGTGTCTAGCAAGTGACATTGGGTAAGAAAGGTGATAGGAACCAACGGAGAATAGCAAGCAAAATATGATATTGATTGGTAGTTCCAGTAAAACAAGAGGAAGCGTCCCCTGTTACAATGGAAAAATGAAAAAAAACTATAGAAATGAAGCTTTTAACAATGGCTGGAGCTAAGTTCTTTGCAATATGTAATGGTGATGTATGTAAAAAACAAAAACAAATACCCTTGCTGATGATAGGACCTGCACCTGTGCCCAACCCTACATAATTCCCACTTCTATATTTTCACCCCTTCTCTCATTTGGTTTTACCCTTTATATAATCCACCTGTGATTCATTTCCTCCACACCACTAATGCCACCTGTTTACTAACTTCAGCTCGTCCGCTCACCTTTCTCACGTGGTATAACATATTTGTCTATCAAAAGGTTATATTCCATTTGTCAATATGGTTGATGCAGTCTACATCCACAATTTCCTATTTCTTGAGAAGAGCTAGACATTTTTTGTCCACAAGTCTATTGTGATGATAATGACTTGGTTGGAATCAACCAAGGAAGCTACCCGAAAAGTTGGGGTAGGGTCAATTCATGGCAATGGTTTGGACTTCGGAGGAGGTCATGAAGAAGTCAACTGTACAAACTTGGAAGTTGAGCCAACTTCTTGCGCGTTTGGTGCATCCTTAGAAGTTCCTTTTAGGATTGTGAAAACACACTTTCTGCAAAAAGAAAAAAGCGAAGAAAAGTTAGTGAAACTTAATAAGCATTTAAAGATGTGTGTTCTAAGGATCAAGTTTCCAAGTAATTCTCCCCCATATTACGATCCAAACTTTAAGTTGGGTGGATATCTTAGACAAACATACACACTTGTTCATTCGACCTTGAGACGATGACAACAAACATGTTTTCCTCCCAATGTTAAGATCTTCCCTTGTGCATCGATAAGTAGTCGCCCAAACTCTATGTCTTATGTTTCACGGTGATCCATGTTGGGGGTATGATACACTCATCTTGACAACAATGTTCGAGCATCAAAAGAAATTACTCTCGATACTAGAATCCTACCTTTTGGTTGGGATCTTTCTAAAAACTACCGGGGGAAGTATGGTTCGTGTTAGGTACTTGAAAACTTCGTTTTCAAATGCACATTTTTCATACTTACGAACTTTCTCTAACTTCTCTTTTTCGTTTTTCTTTTGTGTGTGCGCAGAAAATATGTTTTCACAATCTTCGAAGGAACTTTTAGGGATGAAGCACCAAGAACAAGAACTCGACTCAACTTCCCAGTCGACTTCTCAAAACAATCCTACCAAAGGCCCCCAATTGACATTAAGCCCAACGAGTTGTGTAGCATCCTTAGCTGATGCTCCAACCAATTCATCATCAT
Organism: Cicer arietinum; assembly: GCF_000331145.2. Lineage (NCBI taxonomy): Eukaryota > Viridiplantae > Streptophyta > Magnoliopsida > Fabales > Fabaceae > Cicer > Cicer arietinum. The sequence continues at coordinate 5,865,877 of NC_021161.2, forward strand.
CATCGTGGAATACTTGTGGACAAAAACGTTTATCCATTCCTACCACAGGGAAAGGGAAAGGGAAAAAGAAAAAGTAGTTATAGAACCCATTGACCTTTCTTCCACGTTGTGGCTTGCTAGACACTATTTTCTACATAGAAACTAGGACCAAGGTACCCGGGGCACGCGCGAAACAAGTTAAGGAGGATGTTGCAAAGCTTGCGACAATTAAAGGCTAAGCTACAGGGTAGAGTAGCAAACTTATAAAAGAAGTTATAGGATGAGAAGGTTGTGAACGCGCTTGATTCACAAATTGTGGTATAAAACGACCTATGACACTTTTAAAAATGTCGTGGCTCATTTATCTATTTTTGTATTTTGGGTTAAAGGTTGTTGGGGACACAATAAACTAGTTTACTAATGAATGAAATTGATAGTTCTTTGACATTTTTGCTATTTGGTAGAGTAATTGGATAGAATAATAGTTGGATTGTTCTTAGTACAACTTATGCGAATAATTTCCAAGAGAAAACTTACATAAAGAGAGGGAAAGTACAACAACTGTAGTTAAAATAATAACCAACACATCCTTTAGGAATTAGAGAGCCTCTACCAACCTAATCCAACATAAAACAACTGAATGGTAAACCTAATGTCATCCTTATTCCATTTAATAAAATTATATTGGGCCTTGTGTAATGGGCTTGCGCCTCACATACGCATTCTTGATAGGAAGCCTACTGAAAATACTCCCCCTAAAAGTTTCACCTTGTCCTCAAAGGTAAAATGTAGGAAATGAATGGTGAGTTGAAGCATATGATTCCTAAGTGGCTTCAAAATCCGAAATGGATTAGCATTTCAACTTTGACAGAAGTAATTCAATCAAATTTTACATCAAGGGGTTCTACTTGGAGTTCCATGTCTTCAGATAGCATAGGGGGTAAATGCCGGGGAGTAACTTCTTCCTGAACAACTTTCTTTAATAAAGACACGTGGAAGTTCGTATGACTTTTGCTCTTAATAGGAAGATCAAGTTTGTAAGCCACTTGACTTATGACTTGAATAATTTTGTAAGGTCTGTAGAATCGAGGACGGAGTTTCTCATTCCGTTTCTTAGGCAAATATTTCAGTCTATATGGTTACAATTTGGGGTAGACCCAATCTCCTATAACCAAAGTTACATCCCTTCTATGTTTGTTGGCCTGAGTGCAAATCTGATCTTGTATCTTAAGCTGATTAGTGCTAAGATCATTTGATATTGTCTGTTTCTTGAGTCAATTGATTCACTTCTTCTATTGTTGATTGGATGGTCATGCTTTTAAGTAAATGCGGAAGATCTCGCCTGTATAAAGCTTTGAACGGTGTAGACTTAGAGTCGTGGTAGTTAGTATTTAACCGAAATTCAGCCCACCTTAACCACTTTGTCCACAATTTTGACTGGGTACCTGTTAAACATCTCAAATAAGTCTCAAGGCACTGATTGACAACCTCAGTTTGGCCATCTGTTTTAGGGTGATAGATTGTGCTGAATTTAAGTTTGGTGCCAACCAACTTAAATAACTCTGTCAAAAAATGGCTCAAGCATATCTTGTTGTCCCTATTGGAGACTATGGTATTGGGAAAATCATGTAATTGGACAATCTCTTCAAGAAAGATCTCTGCTATTGTTTTTGGTCATGAATGGGTGACTAAGCAGAATAAAATGAGCATATTTAGTGACTCTGTCGGCCACAACCAAAATAGCATCTTTATCTTGACTCTTTGGTAGTCCTTCCACAAAATCCATGGAAATGTCACATTCCAATATTGTGTAGGAATACAAAGTAGCTGCAAAAGGAGTGGGTGGTGGGCGTGGCCTCCTTTGATAGGTGCGTAGGGCATGGGTGGGGATAGAGATCGGGGTGAGTGCAATGGAAAGATTAAAGACCTCTGAAGAGAAAGATTGTGATTGACCATGATCATCGGAATCTTCTACAGTAGAGGGAAAATGTGTGGTGGTTTGAACTTGTGCCTTCAGCTTAATGTACTCATTATACTCTTTGGTAGAAAGGTAGACTTGATCACTTGTCAAAGGTATACTTGATCACTTGTCAGAGGGCCTCAATTTGAGTTACATTCAACACTTTTGGGTTGCAAGATTAGCTTTGGTGCGACATTGTTCGTCAACATGGCAAAAACTGTTGCAGCGAGGTTGAGCTCAATTATGCCCATGTTCTCCTTCTCTACCACATCGCTGATAAGAATTAGAGACGAGTGCATTGGAGTCAACTGACACATTGAGAGAAGTAGGGTTGGAGCAGAAGCTATAAGGGCCGAAAATTAGTAGTTGTTTGCAAACAGTTTCATATGAGGGAACAATAGCACTAGAGAGAATTTGATTGCGACCTGAGTCAAGGTCTAGTTTATGACCGACAAAAGCCAAAACCATAAAGAATTTTTCACGTTGTTGAGCATGTGTTTCAGCATAGTCAACAAAGGACATAGGTGCATCAGAGTCAACAATTGCACTATACTATATAGCTTTGCAGTGCATAAACGATTGACGTCGTTGGAATATGTTTTCTTCGCCTTTGCCTAAACATCATAACATGTCTTAAACGAGCGAAACTGAGAGTGAAGTCTGACATCGATTGAGAACCAAAGAACACTGCATATAGAGGCATCAATCCGTTTCCAATTGGCTTGAACCTTGGCGGCTATATCACCTTCTTCTAATCTCTCAATTTTCTTTCACTTTCTCTCGATCTGAATCTTAACATGGTATCTTGGAGTTTTTTTTCTTCCAATCCTGTGCCTATCAATGGCTTCCTCAAATCCTTCTCTTGGTTCTTCAAATTTTATGCGATAACCTCAACACTGTATCTCTAGCTCATAATCCTACCCTACATAATCGTACCAAGCATATGAAACTTGATATTTTCTTTGTTCGACAAAAGGTGCTGACAAAAGGTGCTAAGCAAAAGCCTCATTGTCTCATGTTTCAGCTCAAGCTCAATGGGCAGATGCTTTAACAAAACCTCTCTCTGCTGCCAAAGTTTATAGCTCTGCGTGACAAGGTCAGGGTGTTTGACAAACACCCCTTCATCAAGCCACCCTCCAATTCTAAGGGGAAATTAGAGATTGAATATAGGGCGGGTCTATAAACCCACACGTTTGTAAAAGCTGTTATGCAACAACTTCAGTTTTTAACTAACTAGACTTCTAGAATATTCAGTTAGAATCAGTTGTAAGTTAGATAGCAAACTTGTCAACTAAGCAGCCTATCCCACTCTTTATTTACCATATATCCTTACTACACTATTTATTACATTATATCCCCTTTTTTTCCTTATCAGTCCTCATTCCGGTTTCTATTACCTTACACTAAATACCAACTTGAATCTTAATATCGCTCACTCTTCTATGGAAAGGTTTGTACAATTATTTATATACATGAGAGATGCTTTCTAGATAGCTCTTCCAAACAAGGCATCTGCTATAGAATTCTCCCTGTCAGGCTTGTAATGGATTTCAAAGACAAATCCAATTAATTTGGTAGTCTATTTGAATTTTTCCTCAATTATCAATTGCTGTTCTGTCAGAAACATCAAACTGCGATGTCTCCCTAATAAATAAATAAATAAATAAGGTCTATTGACTGCCATGACCATTTTCATGAGCTCTGTCAATAACGGGTTTCTGCTGTGCTCTATCTGATAGAGTTCTACTCCAAAAAGCTAAGTGCGTTGGTGCTTATCATGGTGCAACCAACATGGACCAAGCTGGAACATCCATAACTTTAGGCTGTAAACGTATCAGTATAAGCTGTAGGACTGACCAAGTTTTTATATAATTCGGTAAGGTATCTTGAGTTAGTTTTCAGGGAAACTCACTATTATGTACATATTTTATATAGATTCATCTTATTCTTTTATGACTCACTTATCTAAAAAATTCCCTTGTATTCACTTTATTGTTACACTTCTGCTAAATGGCTAGTCTGGAATACATTTGATAAATCAATGTCTTGCTATTATTATCAGTTTGAAAGAGAAAAAGTTAAAACTTAGAACACATGATACTATATTTCTGATCTTGTTGCAGTGGAGAAAATGTTGTCTTCATCTGGAAGTAGCCGCTCAAGGGATTCTTCCTCATTAAAGTGCAAGGCTATTCCATCATTCTCTGACAGCAACAATGTTGATTTTGAGGTAAGTAATACGTCTTCAACTGCAGTAAGCACCCCATCACGCCGAAAAAAGGTCGTTATTTACTCACGCAAGACAAATGTTGAAATTGAAAATGGTGGTGCTATGATGCCGATTAATGATGACAAGTGGATTGCTTACTCGTATTCTCATTGAGATGATTGGAAAGCTGTAGGTCAAGCTCCCTCTGTCTGTATCATATTTTGTAATGCATTCGTGTAGAAAGTGAATTGGAGCAGCTTAGTCAATTAAGTTAATTAACTATGATTAACAACTTAGGATTTATGCTTATTATCACACTGATAATTATTAACCATTTCTTTTTGTACTTATTTTCTTGAAGGTCTAAATGCTAGCTCGTTAATCGAGTTAATATACTACATCCGTCCGTCGCTAAATATAAGATTTTCTTTACTATCATTGCAATTAAGAAAACTGATGGTAGTATTGAATGTGTAAATAATTTAATTGTTTTTACAAGTTTGCATTTTAGGAGAGAATATTAATTTATCTTCTACATCATAGTATTTATAGTTGGTTATAGAAAATGATGTATAAGATTTATGTATATTTTGATAGAGAAATCATTGTAGCAGTTCAAAATTTCAAGAGGTCCCATAAAAAGTGAGATAAATTTTTCAAAAGGATCTTATATTTAGGAATAGAGATATTAATGAATATTATCATACACCAACCCAACTTGAGAATAGCTTTAACATAGTTTTATGCGAGGTTGATTCAAGCTAGCAATCAATGATCATTGTGTATGTTCATTAATAACAAATGTAGAAAGAATTTGGTGCGGTTCTTTTGATAGCTAGGAATACCTGCTTAACTTGGAAGTTGATTATTTTTTCTGCCTGGATGCTATGGTGGACCATATTAATGGTGGTCTGCCATGCTTTAATGTCACTTGAAATTTTAACAATGGACAAAACTCCTAAAAAATGTAATAAGTTAATGGTCATTTTGGTCTCTATGTTTGGGACAATGGCTCAATTGTTGTTAGTTTGATAAAATAAGATAACACAAATGTGTCTCTCAATATTCAGGTTGTAGAAATGACACTAATTAAGTAATCGTCTCAATTGTAAAGACAAAAAGAGTCGTTAACTTATATTTTAAAAGAATGTTTAATTTTCATCAAATTTTAGATGACTTTAAACTCTAATATATAGTGGTATGTGTTACATGGTCCATGATTGGTGGTCCCTTAGAATTTGTCTATAACTAATTAGGTTGAAAAGCAAGTGAGATCAAATGAGATCCCACCACCTAACTTCTTAGTTGTGAATAAGTTAAACTCAAAACGACATGGACAAGTAATCTATGAATTCGTTTACTTATTATTTACCTTTTGGTAAGACATTGACAAGTAAACCCTTATTAACCAAGCAATGTGTATGTTTCTGACTCAACTCTATATATAATATAGTTGCATATAAAGAACTAAAAGGAGCAGCAAAAAAGATATAAGAACAAAAGTTGCAATATGGTATCCACATAAAGTATTTTAAATATAGCAAAATTGCTTTGCTTCTTAAAAAGAGACATCATTTTTCAACAATGTCAATTATATCAGACAAACTATGATACAACTTATTAAGCTGAATAAGCTTTTCAACTCACAAAAGAAGCTCAAAAAAGCTAATATGAATTACACTTTTCTCAATAACTTTTTTTTGCTAATTGCTTTAGATGTTAGAATTGGTAGAAGATCTTGTAGCCAAAGCTACTAGAAAGTCTCTATAGACCCCAGATGGAATGCTTTCACATATAACATCACCAAGTTCCTTCTCATACTTTTCCTTGAAAACTCTTCTAATCTCATCCATGTCAATTTCTGCCCTGCTTACAAGTGTTCTTGCCAAAGTTCCTATGTCTTTTTTCCTTTTGATGCTTGTATACAGACCCTGCCATTATTAACAAGAATTGTAACTTCATTTCAAATATCTAATCAGATTAAATATGTTTTTGTTCCCAATAAAATTTACAAAATTTGATTTTGATTCATGTAATTTTTTTATTCATATTTTATTGAGTTTCTAATATAGTGTTTCAAGTCATACATCAATCTCTTATGGGAAACAAATCAATTGTAATTGTGTGATACAACTTTAAATCTTGAGCGTTCGATCTCAAATTAATGGTCAAAATCATTTTATACTAATTTTATTGCTATCTCAAATTAGTGGTCTAGATCATTTATTATGTGTTATGTGTAAATGTGTGATTCCCTTAAACACAATTAATTTTTTAGAGTCTAAAATTAAATTTTGTGGAAGAAAAACAAAGTATAAAAAAATGGGTTACCTTTGCATAATAATATGCTTGATTGCAAATACATTTCACAACCACCATTAGAGCTTTACCAAAATGTCCATAGTTTCCTCTCTTGATAAACTAAAACACAAAATGAATTTCAAATATATATCAAATAATGAAAATAGATTTAATGGGGTAAGAAAGGAAGACATAGGATAATTACTAGCATAATCTTATTATTTAGTAGTTGATTAGTACCTTTGTGTAGTCATGACCATAAATGTGTTTATAACTAAAAAATGTTAGCTTTAGTTGTTGAATACTCCTCTTGCTTAAAAGTTCTAGTACAACAGCTTCATCTACAACTCCTAAGCTTCCTTCACCAGTTTCATATAGTCTCCTTGCATCACACTTAGAAATATGATGGCTAATATCTGATTGGTGAGCTTTATGTGATGCTGACAATGCCATGAGAATCTTCATATTCAAAATCAAACCAAAATTTCATTAACTTCACAAATATTAGTGGTTAATTTGTTAGATAAAAAAAAGAAAGAAATATAAGTAGTAGAGATTGAATTTTGGACCTCCTACATAATACTGCTTCGATGTCTCAACCTAAATCACTAGACTAATCCTTCTGAGACAATTTACAAACAATTTTTTTGAAAACCTCACCTTTTGAAATGGATGTGGAGGGTCCAAATTTATAATATCTTGATCTAAATTTCTTCTAAACATTTTGTGATATGCTTGTGTGATGAGAACAACATGACTTGACTTCCTACCTACAAAAATTTCCACAAGAGCCTTGAAATTGGTCTCATTTTGTTGAAGAGCTTCTTTAGCAACAATAGCATCTCTATCATGTGGACAAATCATCCATAAAGACAAAGAAGAAAATTTCATTGAAGAAAAATCATCTTCATATCTTTGTAGTTGACCTATCAAGTCTTCACCATACACTGCCTTATAAGTCTCTCTTAGTCGTTGTCTTTCAAGGAGGGTTAAGCAAGCAAGAGTTGGAATAAGTTGGCTCAAACCACCTAAAGAATCATGAATTTTCTTACAATCTAGCTCAAAATTATGGTTTGTCATGGTTAGAATGTTGGTAGCCATTTGAGAAGAAAAAAAAACAAACAATGTAATGGTTTTATTTATTGAAGTAGATAGTTTAGTTGACAATTTGACATGTATTTAAGCACCTATTACCTGAAGGGCAAGGCAAGAATAATACTTTTTGAAAAGGAAAAATGGGAAATGGTGGACTCATTAGTCACTAAGTGTGTGTTTTGTTAAACATGGTAAAAATTGATTTTAAATTAATTTTTTTTAATTAAATAAGTTACATTAATAAAAGTCCAACGAATAGCGTCATCTCAGTTTTGTGATACAAATAAATATCGAGATGCACCAATGAAAAATTGCAAAATACCTATTTAAAACTTGTTAATACTCGGTATTTATCCTTTTTCATTAAAATTGTTTCTTATAAAATGCGAGTTAAATGCAAAATGTTTCATACTTAGATACATTTATATAATACTAAATTGAATAGTAAATTTAAATTTTAAAATTAATTTTAAAGACAAAATTATCAAATTTTAATTTTATATAAAAAAACAATATTGATGTCAAAATCAATTTTACTCAAAAAAAAATAGTTAAACACAATTATAAGTTATTAGAATATTTTTGTAAAGGTACAATAAATTTAGTAAAGTATGGGTTGAAAGTTGAAAAAGATGAGAAGTGAAGGTTGTGTGAAATGAGTTGATGGTGATGTGTAACGCAGGTTGAAATGTACTTGTAATGTAATGTGCGTGCCATGTGAAGTTTGTTTGATAGCTGAAATTGTAATTGGTTTCCAAGTAGACTATGAGTCCACCATCACACCTTTACACAACTTTTTCACTATGAGTCTCCTAACACCAACCACTAAAGTCACTTCTCATTCAATTTCTTTTTTGTTTTTTTTTACTTAGACACACATGTTCATTTTTGGAATTTCTTTTTACACATTCTTTTAATAAAATATAAAATACTTCGTTTCTTTTAATATATATTAAAATATTCCATTTTTTTTAACTTTGAATAAGTCAAATCACCAAAATGTGATCACGTGAAATAAAGAAAATTGATAGTCGTTGGTCGCAATCGGATGTGATCTTTTACATATATATTTTTGTTTTCTTGCATTAATTGATAAAAAAACAAAAGAATAATTTATAAATAATTAAAAATATATAATAATATAAAATTAATTAAAATTAGTTAAAAAAATGTATTAAAAAATGTAAAAAATTACATAGATCTAGTAGAATAGTCGGTAATGGAAGAGTTCGACTCCTTTAACTGTAATTGTTATTTATAGACTTCTCATTCTTCATTTTCTCCAATTAAAAATTAACAATTTTTTGTCTTTTATGGGAATCAAACTTGGTATTTAAGAGATAAGTTTTATACATTTTATTTTTAATGTCTATTTTATTTTTAATGTAAGTAAGTGTATTTTTTTTCCTCCAAAAAGAAACATATAATGGAGCAAAGAAAAGAACGTGGACATGCTATATTTTTTTAACATGCTACAATCTTTAAATAATTATATATATGTTAATTTATATTTAATAAATAAAATTAATTGTAAAATATGAGAGAGTTGGCACTCCCAATTTATTTGCAATGTCAAAAAAAAATAGTTAATATGTCGTAAAATAGGACGTGGACATGCTATATTTTTTTAACATGCTACAATCTTAAAACAATTGTATATATATGTTAATTTATATTTTAAATAATAAAATTAATTGCAAAATATGAGGGAGTTGGTTGGAGCAACTCTTAATTTATTTGTAATGTCACAAAAGAATAGTTAATATGCCGTAAAATAGGAGAGATTGGTAATCTGAATGTTACCGATAACTCTATTCAAATATTAAAAAATAAAAATAGAAAATACTAACTATTAATTAATAATAATATAAAATTAATTAAAATTAGTAAAAAAATACAAAGAATTGATAAATATTGAGTAGAGTTATTTGTGACATTCGAATAATATTTTAGATTATAAACGAGTAATTAATATAGTCCGTATGTGTTGTGCATCTTATTCTTAACGTATGTTTTACTTTAAAATGTAGGTAATTGTATCTTTTTTGTATTTTCTAAACCGAATTTGAGTATTTATTGGACAAAAAAAAAAGAGCGTTGACATGCTAAAATCTTTAAAGATGCTACAATGTTTAAACAATTATATATATGTTAATTTATTTTAATAAATAAAATTGACTACAAAATAAAAAGAAATTTGTTGAAAATAAAATATTAATATATAAATAAATAGAAAACATGTAAGTATTCATGGAATTATGTTTATTTATTACTCAGAGTCTATATAAAGAACTTCCTATGTATAGTTGAAATACACGAGTTATTCAACATGTCTCTCAATATTCTCTTATCATTCAACATGGTATCCAGAGTCTATTGATAGGCATCCCTAATCTTCAACTACTCTGGGGACCCACTATCTGGTGAGAATTTTTTCCGACAAACCGTGTTCTCAACTCCGGTTTTTCCTCCCTCTCCATGCCACACTACTGTATTCTCATTTTTTTTTCCAGCCACCCATGTTCTCCCGTCGCCGCTCCCTCTAACAACCTTTACGACAAACGACCACTCCAACAACGTCGTACATCCCAGATCAGTCCACCCCTCAACGCGCGTCATCAACAAACCTCTCACAAGCTAATAAGCGCCACCACGCTCTACGCTTGTCAGATACACACGCCACTTGCTGCCACCGCACGCCCGACAACCATTTACGATGCGACTTCTCTCTTTGCACTCGCCACAACCTTCTAATTCCATATTTGCCATGAGTTTCCAGTGACAGATATACGCATTCACGTTCAAACAACCCTTGTTTCCTCGATTCAAACACATTTTCTGGCTCTTTTTACCTACTATAATGTCTTTGTCTACTACTGAAACAAAGGACATATTTACCAACAACATCACCTCTGATATATGTACACAAATTGAATGGATCAAATTATGATAGTTGGGTCGCCGACATCAAACTATGGATGATTGGTCAAGGTTACGAGGACCATCTCACTAATACAACTGAAACTTCAAAATGGAAGCATATAGTGAAGGTGCAAACACGAGAATGAGGTTGAATTGTATTTGCCAAAGTTGACAACTTTTTGATAATTTATAAATAAATAAAAAACTAGTTTTATTTTGGTGACTTACTTGGAGTAGAAGCAATCTGATTCAGAGATAGCAAGCAATGAATGCATAAATAATTCGACACGTAGATTAATCTTGGTTCACCACTAACTTGGCTACATTTAGTCCCCTCATTCAGAAGACTTTAATCCACTAATTCAAATATCTTGAATTACAAAGCACCTGACTCTCCAAGTCAGTCTTTCCAAATAGCCTGACAACCCCAAACTTTTGAGAAACTAACCACATTGACCCTACAAGTCAAGTCTTCTCCTAACAACCTGACAACTCTAGATTGAAGAAAGAACTAAACCACTATCGAGGTGAATATAAAATATTGGAACTTGAGTAGTTGCTTGTAACAAAGATGATAATAATAATACTCTCACACTCTAAGAAAAGAACACTCAGAAAATATTTTAAACCCAGACAAGTGTTTCTCTCTTTGAACTCTAAGAAGAAATGAGAACTTTGAGCTTGAGTTACTATTTTCTGCTTTTCGATACTTTTCTCCTTCAGTCTTGAGTGTTTATTTATAGTGAAAATTTGGGATTCAATTTAGCCCTTGTTTAATGCTGAATTGTATCTTGTTCAGATTGAGTTTGTAAATTCTTCAGATTGATTTTGTTCCTATTTTGTGTAGATTGAGTTTGTAAATTCTTCAGATTGATTATGTTCCTATTTGTAGATTGACTTTGTAAGTTCTTCAAATCTTCATCAAATATTGATAAAATATTCTTCAAATCTTGACCATATTATCTTTTCAATTTGGTCAAATATTTTCTTCAATTGTAAATATGAACTAGATCTTATTTTAGATTTTCATCAATTATAAATTTGAATCAAATCTTATTTTAAATTTTTTTTCAATTATAAATTTGAATAAAATCTTATTTTAGATTTTCTTCAATTATAAAATTGAATTAAATCTTTATTTTAGATTTTCTTCAATTATAAATTTGAATCAAATCTTATTTTAGGTTTTCTTCAAAAATATGAATCTTCTTTCATACATTTTGAAGTCAAATATATTGTTTTCATATAATACTTTTGTTAACATCAAAACTCTAAATGTAAAACCAACTTGGTTCTAACATATAGATGTTCAATTATGTAGTGTCATTAAGTTCACACTTCATCCAAACGTTAAACCGATTTTTCGTCCACATCTCATGTGTGAATTGGTTTGGAGTTAGGCAAAAGCACTCTACACTAATGACATTCAACGTCTCTATGGAGTTTGTCGCCGCTTATTGAATATCATTATTCTAAAGATGATAAATGGTTCTATTGCTACATACCTTGGCACCATTCGTAGTGCACTTCATAATTTTAATGAGGTTCCCCCTCATGTTGCAAGTAATCCAGTTGAACAAAAGAAGGAGCTGGATCAACACAACACCTACTTTATGCTTCTTGCACTATATGGCTTACCCCATGAGTATTCTCCAACTCATGATTAAATTTTGGTGTATGCTATTGTTCCGGATATGTCTACTACCTCAACGATCCTTCTTCGAGTACCAACAAAACATCGAATTATATATTACTTCAGCTTGGTGACATTGTTGCCCTTGCATATCTAGGACATAATTAGAGTCGCTCTTATGGAGGACCATCCAATTCTAAGCCTCGTCTTAAATGTGAGCATTGTAATCGACTTGGACACACTATTGATCGTTGTCGGAAGTTGTATGGTAAGCATTCGTCTTCGATAAATGCAACTCAACTTGATTCTTCTACTATTATTTAGGCTACACCGTCTCCATAGGGCTCTCCGACAAATGATGAAGATTTCCTCCAGTGGGTTCAAAGTCATACGAACTTTGGTTCTACTACTTTGGTTGCATACATCGGTAATTCATTTGTTTGCCTCTCTCGTCCCTTGAGTTCTTGATTTTTGTGTGTCTGATCATGTCACTGGTAATAACGGTCTATTTTATTCTCTCTCTACAATTGGTTTTTTTACCTACTCTAACTTCTGCCAATGGCTCTCAAACCCGGTCTCAAGGGGTTGACACTGTCCAAATTCTCCGTTCAATTTCAGTTGCATTTGTTCTCTATGTACTTGGATGTCCTTTTAATTTAGTTTCAGTTAGTCGATTAACTCGGTCCCAATATTGTATTATTACTTTCACTAATGATAATGTAACCTTTCAGGACTGAAGTTCGGGACGAACGATTGGCGTTAGATGTGAGTTTCAAGTCCTCTATTACCTTTCTTCATCATCCAAGACATGTTCTGCACATATTCCCCTCATACTATCCATGCTCAGCTAGGACACTCAAGTTTTACCAAACTTTAAAAATTGGTGCCTAGTGTGTCTAAGTTGTCCACTTTACATTGTGAATCGTGTCAATTAGGAAAACACACTCATAATCATTTTCTTGATCGAGTTAATAAAAAGGTGTCGCCCCTATTTGCTTTAGTTCACTCTAATGTTTGAGGTCCTTCTTGTATTGTATCTGCTTTGGAGTTTAAGTCTTTTGATACTTTAATTGATGATTACTCTCGTTGTACATGGTTATTTTTAATTAAAAAAAAATCTGAACTGTTTTCTATTTTTGAGAAATTTTATCAAGAAATTAAAACTTATTTTGGTGTTTCTATTCGTAATTTACGAAATGATAATGCTCATAAATATTTGTCCAATCAATTTCAAAATTTTATGGCTTCCAATGGTAGTCTTCAACAAATGTCGCGTCCTCATACACCCCAACATAATGGGGTAGCCAATCACAAAAATAGGCATCTTATTGAAACCACTCGAACAATACTTTTACATGGTGATATTCCATTCCATTTTGGGGGGGGGGGGGGGGGTGGTTTTGAGA
>NC_021161.2:5879426-5902268 GCF_000331145.2 Cicer arietinum
GGGGGGGGGATGTCGTCTTAAAGACTTGCTACCTTATCCATTGTATATTGTCTTCTGTCCTTGATGGCAATATCTGTCATTTAGTTCTCTTTCCCCATACCCCTCTTCACTCACTACCTTCTCGTGTTTTTGGGTCCACGTGTTTTGTTCACAATTTATCTCCACGTGTTTTGTTAACTCGAACACTCAAGTGTGTCTTTCTTGAATATCATCGATCTTCTATCGTTGTTATTCTCCAGCACTACACTGATACGTTACATCAACTAATGTTACCTTTTTTGAGTCTGTATCATATTTTGAACCAACCCATATAGCTAATGAACCCCATTAGGACATTAATCATGAACCTCTTTAGGTAGTTATCCCTATTATGCCCCCTCTTATTCCTTTCAAACTTGTCGAGTTTGTCCCCCAAACTCTACGACCACTACAAACATATCATCATCGTCGCCCACCCTCTGTTGTGCATGTTCATGTTTCCATTACAGACTTTCCTCTGACACCACCACTGGACTCGGCTCTACCACCTGAGCATGACTTTTCCATTGCTCTTTGTAAGGATATTTGCACAACACGTAATTCATCTCCTCATTGTATTGATTTATGTTACCATCATCCTTCTCCCTTGCATTACATTTGCTTTTCTTCTTTGTCTTTGGTTTCTATTCCTAAATCTCCAGGTGAAGCATTATCCCACCCTGAGTGGAGGCAAGCAATGCTTGATGAGATGTGTGCACTACAAAGTAGTGGTACTTGGGAACTAGTCCTTTTACCTCATGGAAAGTTTGTAGTAGGTTGTCATTGGATTTATATGGTGAAGGTTGGCCCTGATGATAAGATTGATCGATTTAAGGCTCGTTTGGTGGTCAAGGGATATACTCATATTTTTGGATTGGATTACAACGATACCTTATCACTTGTTGCCAAAAAATGACATATGTCAAACAATTTTTCTCCATTGCAGCAATTTGACATTGATCTTTCCATCAAATTGACATTATAAATGCATTTTTGTACGTTGATCTCGAAGAGGAAGTTTGTATGAAGAAACCACTTGGAATTGTTGATCAGGGGGAGTTTTCCACCATGGTTTTTTTTTGCTACACATCTCCTTTATGGTCTTAAACAGTCTCCTAAAGCTTGATTTGTCAGATTCTACTTGATAATACAAAAGTTTGGTATGATTCATAGTGAAATCGATCACTCTGTATTTTATAGTCTCTTAGTCCAATGGTGCGTCTATCTTATTGTTTATGTGAATGAGATTTTCATAACTAATAGAGATCAGTAGGGAATACTCCAGTTGAAACAACACCTTTCAAATCAGTTTCAAACTAAAGACCATGATAAACTTCGTTATTTTTTGGGTATTGAGGTAGCCCAATCCAAGGATGGACTTGTAATTTCACAAAGTATGTTATGGATATTCTTGAAGAAACGGGTCTATTAAATGTCAAACCAGTTGGTACCACTATAGATCCAAATGTCAAACTCCTACATAGTCAAAAGGAGTCTCTATCAGATTCAGGAAGATATAAAAGATTGGTTGAAAAATTAAACTATCTCACAGTCACCCGTATTGGCATTTCCTTCGTTGTTAGTGTGGTAAGTCATTATTAAATTCTTCTTGGCAAGAACATATGGATGTTGTAATCCGAATTCTTAAAACATCAAAAGTGCACCTGGAAAATGTCTCATTTATGAAGATAAATGACATACTCAGATAGTTGGTTACTCAGATGTTGATTGTGCATGCTCACCCATTGATAGATGATCCACTTATGGGTATTGTGTACTTGTCGAAGGAAGTTTAATATTTTGGAAGAGTAAAAAACAAAATATTGTTACAAGATCCATCGCTGAGGCATAATACAGTGCCATGACACTAGTAAGATATGAGTTTATCTGGTTGAAACAGTTACTAAAAGAACTTAAATTTGAAGAGGACAACCTAACAACACTAATATGTGATAATCAAGTTGCATTACACATTGCCTCAAATCCTATTTTTCATGAGATGACCAAACATATTGTGATAGACTATCATTTTGTTAGAGAAAATATATAACCGGATGATATCATCACTAGCTTTGTCAATTCTAAATGATCAGTTGACAAATGTTCTTGCAAAGTTATTGTGAGATCTTAGAATTAGTTATATATGTAACAAGTTGAGTGTTTTTAATTTATATGCTCCAGCTTGATGGGGAATATTGAAAATAAAATATTAATATGTAAATAAATAGAAAGTTTGTAAGTATTCTTGTCATTATGTGTATTTGTTACTCAATGTCTATATAAAGAATTTTCGTTGTGTAGTTAAAATACACAGATTATTCAACATGTCTCTCAATATTCTCTTCTCATTCAACAGAATTGACTACAAAATAGGCTACACAATAAGAGAGAGATGCTAATTTATTTACAATGTAACAAATAATATTAAATAATTAACAAGTGAATATGATGCAAAGTAGGAGGGAAAGATAGGAGATAGTTGATAATTTATTTGCAATGTAACAAATAAAAGTAAATAAGTAACAAGTGAATATGCTCCAAGATAAGAGATAGAGTTGTTAAAATATTGTCCAAATATAACCGACAACTTTATTCAATCTCTATAGTATTTTTTATTTTTTTAATAATTTTAATGAATTTTATATTATTATTAATTAATAAAATAATATATTTTTACTAAAATGCTTTTTAGAAACAGAATACAAAGATAAATTTGATCCAATTTTTTTTAAAAAATAATAATGAAAATGAGCTAAGCCCCAATAAGCAAAAACAAAAGAAAAGCCTAAAAACCTCTGGCAAAAGAGACACCACTATTGTTAGCTAACATGACAAGGAGACAAAAGCATAAATTATAATCAACATTCTATTTAGATTAGTCATATGAATATCATACTTTGCAAAAAGCATCAATGAATTGATATAAGACAAGAGTAAGAATCAATAGGGATGTCTAACATAGGCTAACTTCAATCCCCTACAGATAGCCCATAATTCCACCATCGTATGGACCAACAACATGCATATGTTTGAAGGCCCATATAGGATAGGAATTGGTTTTAGACTCTACGTAACATTTATTTGTTTTGTTAGAAACTACTTCCCCAAAAAAATTGTAACTTGTAACAAGTTTTTATTGTTCTTACTTCTTAAGATTATTCCTCTAAACCAACCTTGGTTATAACGAACAATGACCATTAAACATTCACTCATTTGGCTATATATTTTAGGACGATACTAACAAATGTTTTAAATTTTTCTACATTTTATTATTTATATTGATTACAATTAACGAACGAAAATTGACTAATAAATTTTATTTTTTTATCTCTAATTTAGATCAATAATTATATATATTTTTTTAGAAGTGTAAGTTGTTGGATCATGAAGGGAGCATAATAGATCATTTATATTGGATAAAAAACAATCATATAAGTAAGTTGAACACCACATATTTAGCCAAAAACTAAATATATTGAATTTATAGATCATTTTATTTATATATTACTGAATATTTAATTTTTTAAGCAACATGAGACTTTTAACTTACTTACTAGACAACACAGGTAGTCTTCCGAGTAGACTATCCATGAAATATAGAAAATATTTTTCCGACATCAAATATTGGTATCAAACACAGTGTGATATATGGTTTATGGTTAATTTAATATGTTATCTCTATCTCTTTGTCCTTAAAATTTGATTACACACAATCTTAATGTATTTTATACGGTGTCTGATTTGTGCTCAAATAATCAACTCGCGAATTATATATATTATCTTGGTTCTTAATTATAAGCACCTATTGAGAAGAACAAAAATTATCTCTAAATACAAGCATCATTTCAAATTTTAAGTGCATTTATTTTTTTCAAATATAACCCCTTATTTATATTATTAATTTATTTTAGAAAATGAAAAGTTAAAATAAATACACTTGTATATAAATGATATTTTTAAGAACATCAAGATAAAAAATAGACTATCTTTTTTTAATATATGTAAAAAATGTAATTGATATGATTAAGGAAGGAGGAGGAGGTACTAACTTTTAGAATGAAAGATTTTTGTGAATCATTTATTAGATTTACTATTCTGTGTGAATGCTTCTGACTAGGGATGGGAATAGGCTAGGCCGTTCGACAGGGGCCTATGGCCTGGCCTACTTATGGCCTGGCCTGGCCTGGCCTATTTAATAAAAAGACCAGGCTCAGGTTATTTTTAAAGCCTATTTATTTAAATAGGTCAGGCTTAGGCTTATAAAGAAGCCTACTAGGCCTAACAGGCCGGCCTATATATATTTAATTATTTATTAATGTTATTTTTTATTATTATATTAATAATATTATTTCCTATTTTAAATTTTATTAATTAGACAATCACTCAATAGTCATTCCATATTCGATAGCCATTCCATATTTGGTAGTCGTTCCATATTCGGTAGCCATTCAATTAGTCAATAACTCAGTAGTCCTTCTATATTTGTCAATAACTCAGTAGTCCTTCTATATTTGTTTGAGAGGTAATAATTGGTACATTTGTTTCAAAAAAAAAAAATCTATTCTTTGAAACCAGGAATTATGTTTTAGGGTTTAAATGATGTTTGTTTCAGATTTTTTAAAAATTATTTTGTTAGAAAAATTATTTTTTGTTTAATATATATAGATATGTACATTGATATTGGTATGTGGAGAGCATTTAAATATTTTAATATGAATAAGGCTTTTAAATAGGCTTCCAGGCCAGGCCAGACTTTTAAAAAGGTCAGGCCAGGCCGAAAAAAAAGCCTATGATAGGCCGTAGGCCAGGCTTAGGCCTAAAAAATTAATCGTAGGCCAGGCTCAGGCCTTGCAAAGCCTGGCCTGGCCTATTCCCACCCCTACTTCTGACCTTAGTCTATTGTAGGATTGGTTAATGGTTATAGCTAAAGGTCTGTAGTTGCAGTTCCATTATATTATTTGTAATTAATGCAATTAATTCATCAATTGTTTTATTCAATTTTATCGAAAGCTTAACTAACTAGCAGCTCGATGATTTTTGGAGGTATTTTTCAAAAAAATTCTGAATCTTTAATAAATAAAATTAATTAATTTTAATTTATAATTATTTTAAAATATTATATTTTTATTAAATAAAATATTAAAAATTTAAATTATTTTACTTTTTCATCAAAATAAATAAATTACAAATAACATTTAAATATAATTTTAAATTAATACTAACCTCGTAAATGAAGAAAAAATATGAATGATAATAAAAGAATTAAGTATCCGTTTATAATTTTCTATTTTAGAAGTTTCGAATTGTTCGAAGGTTTCGAAAATTATGAAAATTGTTATTTCAAAACTTTAAATTTTTTTGAATATTTTGGAAAGAGAGTGAAAAAATAAAAAAGTTGAAGGTTTTATAAAAGACAAAATTATATTTTTACGTTGATTTAAAGAGTGACAGATTTAGACGTGAAAATTCTGATAGAATTTTCATAACAAACACATTTAAACTTTAATCATTTCAATCAAATTTTAAAAGGGTCAGTTTAAAACTGGAGATCTATTTTCTTCATTACACTTACTTTTATATTTTTGGTGTAAAAGTGTATTTTCAAATGGTAAATGAGCAGAAAAAAAGAAACACATTAAAAAATAAATATATGAAAGATCTAGGGGTAGTCCGAAAACCTAAAAATCAACATTTAATGTGTCATAAAACTAGGTAAGAAATATTGATTGGACCAGAAAATTTGATTTGGTCAAAGCTAACTAACACATATGTCAACACACCAAATCCAAAAAAAAAGAATTCTTCCCACTCCCACATATCTCTTAAGAGTCTACGTGTTGAAAACAAAACATATTTTTTGGGTCCTATTGATGTATATTTTAGTATTATAAAATAAATTTATTTTTTCTTCCAAATATATACTTGGAGTCGAGATTGTGGTATTTTAAAAATATTAAAAGACTTAAAAGTAGCTTTTTAAATCTAAAATTACAAACAACCGCAATTGAACCTATAAACACATTTGAGTGCATTCGGAATTTTGTTCCAAACTCGTCTCTTGTTCACTCTAACTTAGATGCACTCCATCTATACGCGGCTTGCAAATTACTCTCTATATTTCATCATAATTACCACGTTTACAAACCACTATTTATCCCAAAAATAATGTCATATTTTAGTTTTCAATATACTTTAATGATTTTGTTTTTGTTGTACGGTTTAATTAATATTATTTTATAATTTTTACAGTATTATTTTTTACTTTATATTTATAATAATTAAAATACGTCAATAATTAATCAAAATAAAAAATAGTGTTGGAAGCACTCAATCCAACATTCTCTTTCTAAAAAATAGCACTTATTTTCCAAAAAAAAAAGAAAAAAAAACTCATATGATGATACTTATTCAATTAAATTTATCTTATCAAAATAAAACATTAATTTAGTCTCTAAATTATCACTCTTTCTTTAGATTGATCTCTAAATTATTATAATTTATCAAAAGATTCATAAATTATTTATCAATTCAATTATTTAGTCCCTCCATCAATTTTATCATTTGAATGTCCGTCAATTGATTATTTTTTTTTTTATTGTTTAGTTCTTAAATCATAATTTTAAATTGCAGTTGTGATCATAATTGCATGTGTGTGGCTGTTTCAATATCTTCATCGCCACAACTAAAATTCTACACTTGTATCATATGATGTAATTTGTAATTTAAAATCCTACTTTTAACTATGGAAATAAAATCAATATAATCTATAAAGTATCATAACAAACAATTTAATTTATCAACTAAACAGGTAAATTAATAAATGCATGAAACCAATAAATTAACTAAACAAATACACCAACTATTCTCTTGATTATTTTTGTTGAGGTCAAGTCCATCTTCACTCCTTTTAGTAAATTTTAATAATTTAAAAACTAATGTTAAGAGTCATGGTTGAGTAAAAGAATGAGAGAAATAATTAAAGAGTAAAAAATTAAATGATTATTTTTAAGAGTTGTCTTTTATAATTAGAGTATGATGCACTTTTATATAGTGCTATTAATGTAACTAACCTAACAATTTACATTTAACCATAAGTAGTTTTAACTACCTCTAATAGTCCCCCACAAGTTGGAAGTATGTAAGAACATTTCCAACTTGGACAAAACAATATAAGAAAAAGAAAAATACAATGAAACTAATGAAAGAAAATTATAAGAAAAAAATACAAGTCGTAATCACTTCAGCTAAACAACAAAATTCACAAGGAAAGTGGTAGCGGCCGAGGTGCATAACTCTCATCGAAGTCTTCAACCTACTTTGGACTAACTTGAAAATCTTCCGGTGTTTCCACGACACTCACTCC
Organism: Cicer arietinum; assembly: GCF_000331145.2. Classification (NCBI taxonomy): domain Eukaryota; kingdom Viridiplantae; phylum Streptophyta; class Magnoliopsida; order Fabales; family Fabaceae; genus Cicer; species Cicer arietinum. The sequence goes on from NC_021161.2 coordinate 5,886,808, forward strand.
AATATAGAATCAAGAATTTCAATCTTGGATCTTCAAATGTCAAATATGACCAACAAAGTTTAACCATACTAGGATGGAAGCACAAAGAGAATGAGAAATGTCTAATACCATAGGGTAAAAGAACAAAGAAAATTATATTTGCTTTACTACCATACGGTAGAAGCACAAAGAGAAAGTCAACAATGGCTAAAAATAATGAAATCATTATGAAATATATCACTAAAACATCTTCAATCTTAAATCTACAATCAAGTTGAAAAAGAATTAAGAATCACAAATTTAGATTTAAAATGAGAAAGAAAAGATAAAGAAAAGTTGAAAAAAGAATACAACGGAATAATTATTATTACTCTGATACCATGTTAAGAATCATGGTTGAGTAAAAGAATGAGAAAAATAATTAAAGAATAAAAAATGAAATGATTATTTTTAAGAGTTGTTTTTTACAATTAAAATATGATGCACTTTTATATAGTGCTATTAATATAACTAACTTAACAATTTATATTTAACCATAAGTAATTTTAACTACCTCTAATAACTAATTTGAAGAGAACGTAATAATTAAAAGACCAAACTAATCTTAACTCATTCACCCTTAAATAAAAAATAAAAATTCATTTACGACTAACCTCTTTATTACTCTTTTAGTTAACTTATTTATTTGAACCATCAAACTAATTTTACATCATTTGATTATTTTATTCATTTATTAGATAAATCAAGTGTGATTCAACACATTGAATCAATTAAATTATGATTGTCTTGCCGATTATATCTCCAATCCAACTTTTTTAAATCTTTGCTATAAATATCATATCACAAGAATTAAGGATCCTTTAGTCCCTAAAATTGTGTGAAAAGTTGTTGCTTGTGTCATATCTTCGTCAAAATAAAAATCATATACTATACAAAAGCTGTATCCAAATAAGAAAAAATAGGGTGGTGACACAAAAGTCAGTCTCCCTAAGAATAAAAGTGCTTCTTTTTCTGCCCCATCTCCCATTCCTTATTCACTTCCCAATGTTCATTAGAATCCTTTTATTTCAAGGACGGCCAAAAAGAAGAGGCTATGTTTGACAAAGAATCTTCCCTACTAAGAAAATTACGTATAAAAAGCAAAAGTAAAATAAAACAATTATTTCCTAATATGATAAAGTAAAAGAAAATAATTATGGTATTGGGCTGTCTAAAGGTGCTTGCGGATCAAGATAGGCAAGCACCCTTTAATGTCTTTTTCTTAGTCCTCTCATATGTCTTCCACTTCACAATATCATAATATTCTTGGCAATAATAACAATGTACAACTAATAATTCCAATGTGTTATTTTAATTCTATTTTAAAATAATATATATGATTTTAAAATTAAAGCTTGGTTTATATTTACAAAGTTTTTATTATTATTATTATTATTATTATTATTATTATTATCATATAATTAATATTTAATTCTTATCATAATTTTTCTCAATGAAACATAGTAAGTTAGGAGACAATTTTGGTCAAGTAATTTTTTTTGATATGTAAGTTTCAAAGGCTCCCTATTGTAATTAATAAAGAGGTAAAATTGTTTTAAATAGTATTTGGTTTGAAAAGCATAGTCTCATATTCTTTAAATTATTTCAGATTTTATTAAACTCAAACTATAGTTTCGAATTTAAGACATCAAGATATTTATGTTGAAATCCTAAATGTGTAAATAAAAATAAAAATTTATGAGTTTTAAATAAAAAAAATAAACCAACAAATTCAATTAAAGACTTAAAGCAATTAAAAAGGTGTCATTAAAAAAAAAATTGTGTTACCATTTAATTCCAAATTAGAACTCTAATTAAAGTGGTTTCATGCCCATAAATCCATTTTCTCACTTTTGTAAAAATGTATATATAAGTGGCTCTCCTTAACATTATGCATCCTTCTTTCTCCATCATTTCCAAAACCCCAGTCATATCAACGAAATCCCAAACTCACCATTTACCTTATGCATGAGATAACATACACACAACACCACAGTTTAAACGCACCGTTTCAACTTTCAAAACTCACATCGGTTAGAAGAGACAACATTTTTTCGAAATTACCAAAATGGGCACCATTCGAAAACTCATAGTAGAAGTAATAGACGCACAAAACCTTGCCCCCAAGGACGGTCACGGAACTTCAAGTCCTTACATCGTAGTTGACTTTTACGGTCAAAGAAGAAAAACCCGAACCGCGGTCCGAGACCTGAACCCGGTTTGGAACGAAACGCTGTCGTTTAACTTTGGCGAACATAATGAAATTTTCGGCGACGTTTTGGAACTCGACGTTTATCACGATCAGAAATACGGACCGACTCGGAGGGAAAACTCACTGGGTCGAGTTCGACTTGGTTCAACTCAGTTCGTTAGAAAAGGCGAAGAAGCTTTGATTTATTACGAGTTGAAGAAGAAAAATTTATTCAATATGGTTCAGGGTAAAGTTGGCTTGAAAATTTACTATGTTGATGAAGAAATTTCTCCGGCACCGGCGCCAGTGTCGGAAAATTTAACATCACCACCGGAGGAGAAGATAGAGGAAGCAAAGATCAACGACAAAGACGAAACTAAAACCTTGCCGGAGAAAGTGGAACTACCACCAGCACCGCCGTCGGAACCACTTCCGGCAGGTGAAAAGCCTAATGAAGAGTTACCGGAGAAAGAAAAAACCGAACCCCAACCACCACCACCATCACCAGAAGCTGAATCCGAACCTAAGGCCGAACCAGAATCTCAACCGCCAAAAGAAGGTGGTGATCCGGTGGATGCGTTACCACCAGAAGTATTTGAAATGGCAACTGCATCTATTTCGAGGTCAAATTCTGAAATAAGATTCAACGGTCCACAGCCGATAAGAAGATCTGCATCGATGGCTAGTTTTACATCAGAAGCTTCTGTTGATAGCATGTTGATCGAACGATCCTCGTTTGATCTCGTTGACAAGATGCATTACCTCTTCGTTCGCGTAGTTAAAGCGCGTTACTTGCCAACAAACGGTAATCCTATAGTGAAAATTGCAGTTTCCGGTGACCATGTTAGTTCCAAACCCGCACGCAAAACAACTCTATTCGAATGGAACCAAACATTCGCATTCTCCCGCGACGCACATGATTCTTCACCTATACTTGAAATCACGGTTTGGGACCCACAAATAGTTGCTGACGTGGACGGGCGAGATTTACTTGGTGGAGTTTGTTTTGACGTGAATGAGATCCCAGTGAGGGATCCACCAGATAGTCCTCTTGCACCACAATGGTATAGAATGGAAGGTGGTGGGGCCCAACATGGTGATTTAATGATTGCCACGTGGATTGGTACACAAGCTGACGATTCATTTTGTGACGCGTGGAAAAGTGATACTTACAATCACGTGAATTCAAAAGCCAAAGTCTATCAATCACCAAAGCTATGGTACCTTCGGGTAACTATTCTTGAAGCTCAAGATATAACACCGTCAACACCATTAAAAGAAGCATGGTTTCAATTTCAAGTCAAAGCACAATTTGGATTTCAGGTCTTAAAGTCCAAAACAGCCGTTACAAAAAACGGCGTCGTTTCATGGAACGAAGATCTTCTCTTTGTAGCAGCAGAGCCAATAACCGTAAGTGACTATATTGTTTTTAGTTTGGAAAACCGGCAACCGAAAGCACCGGTAACAATGGGTGTTGTGAGAATACCATTAACATCAGTTGAGAGAAGAGTTGATGACCGGAACATCGGGTCACGTTGGTTCACATTCGAAGATCCAAATAATGAAAAGAAAAACGGTTACAAAGGGAGGGTTCACTTACGGTTATGCTTTGATGGAGGGTATCACGTGATGGATGAAGCAGCTCACGTGAGCAGTGATTACCGGCCAACAGCAAGACAACTTTGGAAACCACCGGTTGGAACTATCGAACTTGGCATCATTGGTTGCAAGAATTTGATACCGATGAAAACGATAAACGGTAAAAGCTCCACCGATTGTTACTGTGTTGCGAAGTACGGTAGCAAATGGGTACGAACAAGAACCGTTTCAGATAATTTGGAACCAAAGTGGAATGAACAATACACGTGGAAGGTTTTCGATCCTTCTACCGTTTTAACAATTGGAGTTTTCGATAGTTTTTCAGTTTTTGAATTCGAAACTAACGAATCAACGAGACCTGATTTTCGTATAGGTAAAGTACGAATACGTATATCTACACTTCAAACGGGTCGTGTGTATAAAAATACGTATCCACTATTGCTACTTACTCATGTTGGTTTAAAAAAGATGGGGGAGATTGAGATAGCAATAAGATTCGTTCGGACAGTTCAACGGTTGGATTTTCTCCACGTGTACTCACAACCGATGTTGCCGTTGATGCATCATATAAAACCATTGGGTGTGATTCACCAAGAGATGTTGCGAAATACGGCGGTGAAAATGGTGGCGGGACATCTTTTGAGATCGGAACCACCGTTGAGGAAAGAAGTTGTGTTTTATATGCTCGATGCTGATTCACAAAATTTTAGTGTTAGGAAGGTGCGTGCGAATTGGTATAGGATAATTAATGTGGTTGCGGGTTTGATTGAGATTGTGAGGTGGATAGAAGATACACGTGGATGGAGGAATCCAACGGCCACAATTCTTGTTCACGCTTTACTTGTAATGTTGGTTTGGTTTCCTGATTTGATTGTCCCGACGTTGGCTTTTTATGTGTTTGCTATTGGCGCGTGGAACTATAGGTTTCGTGCGCGTGATCCTCTTCCGCATTTTGATTCGAAGATTTCACTTGCTGACGTGGTAGATATGGAGGAGTTGGATGAGGAGTTTGATATGGTGCCGAGCACTCGATCTAATGAAGTGGTGCGTGCGAGGTATGATAAGCTGCGCACGCTCGGGGCGCGAGTGCAAACTGTGTTGGGGGACTTGGCAACGCAAGGGGAGCGTGTGCAGGCATTGGTGACGTGGCGTGATCCATGTGCCACTGGGATATTTATTTTTTTGTGTTTGATTGTGGCCATGATATTGTATTTGGTACCTTCGAAGATGGTGGCTATGGCTTGTGGATTCTATTATCTTCGCCATCCTATCTTTCGTGATCGATTACCGTCACTGGGGTTGAATTTTTTTAGAAGACTCCCTTCATTATCTGATCGGATTATGTAATTTTATTTTTATTTTGGAAGAGTAAGAAATTAATTCGATGTGAGAGAATTTGATAGTCATATAATATAGTTTATATAGATGTACCATATTGTGTGGAAAAGTAACATAAATTGAGTGAGCTGCTTACATATTTCTCTATTTTATATCGATAATTCTTTAGTTTTGTTAAACTTTGATGGATTGGTTGTTGCATTGAAGAGTAATAGATATGAAGTTGTCTACCAATTATTTGAAGCTGGTTAGATTGATCTTTGAGAGTGGAATTGTCAGCGCATCTTGTGGTTGTAATGTCCACACCCTTGGAAGGATACTTCAATAGCCATTTGTAAGTGGCTATTACCCTTATATTAATAGTCTCTTTATAATGCAGAATTCCGTTTGTGTTGTATTACTTGTAAGGTGAACAACATCATCAATTTTGGAATTGGTGTGTATGATGTGTGGCATTTATTGTCTATAACTTATTCAAGTTTATGATAAAATGATGCATGCTAGGATTTGAGAGATTAACTTACATAAACACTGGAGAGTCGATTTGGTGAGACAGTGAAGATAGCATTGAAGTTGATACATGCATCTTAAATGTGTTATTTTATTTTTTGATTTGGTGTATCTTTGAGATAATGACTATTGAGCATGAGAAATTTAATTTTTCTCATATATTTTTCCATTGGGTTGGGTGTGTTGTAATTTGAGTAATTGTATCTGTGATTGATGTTAATTTTATCCTAGTTTATACTAAATTGTTTGATTGAGGTCAAACAAAAGATTAAGTTTGGATTGTGATAATTCTTCGTCACATAGATATTTTTATTGTTTTCAATTTTTATTTATATTTATTTTAAATTGTTTGTTAATTTTGAGAATTATTTAATATAATTTATTGCTTTTTAGATATTGAATTTAGGATTTTTTTTATCAATATATCCTCTTTTTTGAAAAAAAAAATTAATAAAAATGCTCCAAATTGGAAAATCAAAATATTCTACTCTTTGACACCAATAGAAGGTCGCATCTCTGAGATGTTTAAGAACATTTTTTTTTTCAGTAGGTGGTCGTATTATGCATCCAGCTACTTCCATTTATTTATTAATTTTTTTTTCATTTTAACTTTTGAAAGTTTGTTAATTTAATTAATAAAAAATAATTAAAATATTTAAAAAATTAAATTAAATAAAACAAATTTAAAAATAAAAAACAAATTTAAAAATAAAATACATCAAACTTACTACAGTTGACTAAAACAAATTTAGTAATGTGCCAAAACAAATAACGTCAGCAACACAATTTTATTTTATTTTATTATATTTAAAAATCAAATAAAATACATGTTTTTTAGGAAAACCAAAGATATCCAACTATCCATTACCTAACTGAACTTGAAATGACAAAGGAAGTCGTCCTCAGTTAAACTGAACCAAACTTACTTCATTTTCATTACATTAACTAAATTAACTCAACCAATAATTGCAGCAACAATTGAACATCAAACACCAAACAGACTGAAACATAATCCAGCACCATACCTTCTTTGCAAAGCCTGGGACTTGGATGTAGGTACTACAATCAAAGATTCCATGCCATTCCCAGGGTCATAGGAACGTGCTTTTACAAGTCCAGGAATTAAATAGGTGACGAGTGATTACAATCTAAGACGAGTGATTACCTGATATGATAAAAATATTAGAGTTACTTAAAATACACATAAGCTCACACTACAGGCTTGATTGGTGTTATTGTTATAAGCTCAAATTAAATAGGTGAGCCTCAAGTGTGGAAAATACTATGGTCCTAGCAGACACTGTTTTTGCAGGTACTTGAACAAGGGTGCTGTATCCACCACAGCATATACTGGCCAGGGGTGTATATTGTTATCAATTCAAGAACCATTCTTTTGAAATTTTCATTTTTCGTATCTTTCTCTCTAATTCTGATACCAGGTTTAACAAAAGATGATCATTATACAAGTCATATGTGTCCAAGAGAACTTCCGATGATGAAACTTGCATATCAAGGAATAAGCAATATCAAAGCATGATCATATCTTCTAAACACGCTGAGACCCTAAATGAGGCAACCAGGAACCAGCAATTACTTCAAATTAACATGATCAGATGAAACAGAGTGCTTCAAGAGAATGAATAAAAACCTAGATGGAAATGTCAACTCATTAAAGTTTAAAATTAAAAAAAATTACGAAAGCTAAGTTAAATTTATTTTCCTGTTTTTTCTATCGAATTCTACGCAGAAGTCGTTCAATAATTGAACACAAGATAAAATGCTTAGCTACAGGATACCTTGCGTAATTCAGATGGAGCTGGTGCAAAGGCTTGCATTTGCTGCTCAGATGGAAGAGCTGCAAATATAGGCACAACTAGAAGCTTCCGACTTCCTTCAGGTATCTTTGTAAGACGCTCATTGATAAGCCTTTCAACAGCTTCAATATCTTCTTGCCCATTAAGAAATACTAATATATCACCGGGGCCTCCCCTAAATGAACCTATAACATAAAAAACATATGACTTAAAGTAACAATGATATCAACTTTTTCTCAGACATCACTACAGTGTTATCATATATATATATATAAGCAGAGATATGCCTGAATGACTGATGTAATGCGCAAACATGAATGAAAAATAAGATATGCACGAGGAATGAAGCAATATATCATTGCATACATGGAACCACTGTTCACAGACTGATATGCATTAGGATATAAAGATCTCATAAAATAAAATAAATTTCAAACCACACTAGTAAATTAAATGGACTGATTAAACCAATTACCTGGAAAATCGTTATCAAGGCAGCATCTAGATAGTCTGTTTCTGCATGGCGAGTATAAAATATATCTACCGGGAACTGTCTCCCTTGGATGTGAACAGCTTTAGCACCACCAAAGTACTCAGAAAAAGTGCAGGCATCAAGACTTGCAGACATGATAATTACCTTCAACGGAGAACTCTTATCGTGGTGGTCTTTCTTAAGAAAACTGTCATTGTGACCATTGTCTTTATCCAACGACATGAAACCATTCACAATTAAGAAGAGTGAGGCATACATGTATCTCAGGGAGGACTGGGAGTACGTGAAGTAACAAAGAGGCATACGCGTATCCAAAGAAATGTATATGATGCACAGATACACAAATGGTCTCCGAATTGCCGCTCCAAAAAAGAGATGGACCGAGGGTAATTCGGAGGCCATTTGTGTATTTGTGCATCATATACATTTCTTTGGATTATATATCTTCCTATGGACATCCAAACAAAATTACCCATCCTCTCATTAGCCGGTCATATAGAAAATTCATTGGTTACAATTATATTGGTTGAACACTATAGCAAAGAAGGATTATAAAACTTAACTTGTGTTTGAAAGTATATTTAATTGATCATGATATACAAGTCATTGATAAAATCCAACCTATACAAATCTCACTGACTAAATATCAGAGACAACTGTTACACTGGATATTATTAAGAAAAAAATTGATTGAATTATTCTACCATACGACTATTACCCAGAAAATTAACAATACAACTCATCAGCTTCAAAAGCATTTAGTCAAGGAACAGGAGGAACCGGAACAATTCCCAGTTTTCTGCGAACATCTTCCAAATCTTCATGAAAATGCTGCTCATAATATACACACATGAGATCAGTGCACTGCGTGCCAGCACGAACAGCCCAGGGAAAGTAGTGCTGATAAAACAATTTTCTCTGTTTTTCGCTGAATCTTGTTGTGCCCCCTATGACAGACATCATGCACATAGGAAGATACATCTGTCGAAACTCAATTACCTTCAGTGCCGACTCCCCAATCAAGTTAGTAGGAAGGTCAAAAAGAGTATGCCAGAAATCATGGACTTCACGAGCTCGCATGGCAACATAGGCCAGCTCATCTGTATCCATGAACCTCACAGGAGGTCGATCATCTGGCGAAAAGTTCCTGGATCCCATAAATCTAGCATAGGCGGCACCAAATGTATTTTCTGGCAGGTCCCAAGCATGTCCTACATTTGCAAATATAACACGAGGGCGCTCCAACAGTACTGCCTGTCAAACAAGATTTTTGAAGTTATAACCCTTCAATCTGAAGATGCCTTAATTTAATGTAAAAAGTTTAAACGTGTCCAAAGTGCATTAACTGCATGTTGGTTGGCATAAGATAGAAGTGTGCATATGTAAGTCAGAAATTACAAAATAATATAAATATAATATAACTTGTCTAGTCACTATAGAACTTCGAGAGCAATCCCAAAAAACGACAAAAACTTCATCCCTAACGATCATAAAAACAACAGAAGATGTTTATGTTGGGAAGACATCTCCTGAGCTCTATAAACAGGTAAAACTACGGTCACTCAGTATCAATTTATAGTTTCAAACTGATCTGAACAAAAAACAACAGAACAAGAGGAATAAAAAATGAGGCTGTCATACAACAACACGCTATTACACAAAAAATACATAATTCACATCAAACTGTAGTCCCACATCTTGATAAAACAGATATTCATCAATGCAATTTCCACATCTTTCCCAATACATGTATTCAAGAAACGAAGCAATAATCATCCTTGGATGCGGTCTAGAGTTTTGAAATTCGACTAATTGGTGACGACACATAATATTCCCAAAGGAACCAAGACTGTCTAAAATTCCTTTCTCATGTCGGCATTGTCTTCTGAGTAGTCGCGGAATGTTTCACATTCACAATTACAACACATTGTTACTGACTTACTGCCTAGAATCCCCCTTTCATCACAACAATAGTGGGTTATTATTTGGAGATTAAGTGACCTTTGTAAATCAATTTTATACAGACATCCAATGAGAACTCATTATTTTTCCACCTCATATTATTACTTTTAATATTTAGTTACAAGATTGGCCTGACAATTGACATATCAAAATAGTGACTTCTCATTGGATGTAAGTGTAAAGTTGGTTTACATACACAATGCATCACCTTTAAACTCCATTATTTGCAACTCTAAACTTTTTGTTGCCCCAAAACAAAAAACATTATTGTTAATAAATAACCAATTCCAAAGGGCTTTCAACATTTAACATCATCAACAAGAAGAGGATAGTTTCACATATTGAGCAAGGAGAACAAACATGTCTATCGAACATGAAGAAAAAAACGATAACCATGAAGAAAAAGTGCTGACTGACCCTCCCTTCAGGGGAAGTTTTCATCCTTTGAAGAACTCTTTCAAAAGCAGGCTTTCCAGTTGTTTCACCAAGAGCAGCTATCAAATCAGCTCTTCGAGGATCTAAAAGCGCCCCAACTGCCGAACCCAATGCCACGGCCGCCTGCTGCCATGTCTTCAGCTTGATTCTACCGCCTCCCACCATTACAACTACCTTGTCAAATCTAAAATATACAATCATAATATTATCATTCATTCAATTAATCCATTTTGATTTTTATTATGATTAGGTTAAGAAAAAACAGGATAGAATAGGATTTAAGAGGAAACGAGAGCAGTAGGGACCTTGTACAATGGATCTTACACAAAATATTGTGCGGAGTGGAAAATATTGTTATGAGGTGTTTCTTTCTGAGTTGAAAGAGGAAGAAGAAAGTGAGTGATCGAGAGAGAGGGTTTGTAATAGTCTATTTAACAGTGTCTTTGTTACGACTCCAGCACTATTGGTGCATATACTATCGGAAGCGGCGGAGGAATGAACGGTGAGACGAAGGGATAGTTCGGTGAAGCGGTGGTGATGATGACGGAGACGGAGGTGCTTTGGACTCTGTAAAATTGTGGACAACCGTGGGAGGGAGGAGGGCGAATAGGTTAGGAATAAATAAATTTAGTTAAATTTATCAATTAGTATTTAATTAATTTTTTTTTTAAAGTAATGAATAGTTACATTATATTAATGGTTTCTATTTTTTTAAAAGGAATGAGTAATGAATAATTTCAGCTTAAAACACTTGTTATAACTTTAACTTTTTATTTTTATAAACTAAAATTTAGATGACTCTTTGCATATTGAATAAAGTTATACTATTTGATAGTTTGTGTGATGCATCCTTCCACCAAATTTACGGAGAACGTTTGCGTTGTCTTGCCAAAATTCACGACATGCAAATTGTAGCTCTCACTTTTCATGTATAGTTAAAACATTGAAAATATTATTTGGAAATCTTGGTTTTGTTCTTCGATTGTGGTTTTATGAACATCCACAAATTGTCGAGATCTTATCAGCTGAAACCGAATAAGTATGACAATTGTTAACATTACGTCAAATGCACTTGAAATTTGATAATATTAGCTAGCTTTTGAAAAATAGATCAGGAATTCAAGAAGTATTATGTCACATTATATTATGAATCACATAGTTCAAAGTTCAAAATAATTTTAGAAACTAGAATAGTGATAAATCATGCACCGTAAAGCAATTATATGAGCTGTAACAATAATTTTAATCAAGTGAGATTTCATTTTCCTAAACAGAGACTAAACAAATCTAATTACAAAAATGCAGATATCTGAAAATTGTATATTTTGAACAATTTAGTGCAAATTTAAACAACTTCACATATTGAGAAAAATGTATATTTAAACAACTTCACAATTCTATTTGAACAATTTATAAACCATATATCAATTATTTTGTTTGTTAGTAGTTTTATTGAACAAGTGAACGAAGATGGTGAAGTATAATAAAGAATATTATTTTGTTGTTATTGAGATTTTGGTTTATAACTTTTTATATTATGTATTTACTGTGTTAACGAGAAAAATACTAGGAATGACCAACATAGTCTAATTTATGTTACAAAACTAAGAATGTTTTGGGAAAACCGTTAGAAACCAAGAACGTTCTTGGTACTGAAAGTTTGTGTAATTCAAGTTAAAATACTAAGTAAATGTAATAGCTAACTAACTCATCTCTTAATTAGTTAGTTAGATAGTTAGAGGGCAGTTAGAATGATTATGAATAAACTATGTATAAATAGCACACACAATTCATTCAATAAATAAGTCTTATAACTCATATACTATTTACTTTTCTATTTTCTTGCACTTGAAGTAATAAAATTGAAAGCTAACAATTGGTATCTAGAGCAAAGTTTCGATCCTAGAATGTTAAACACAAGTGAAGTGTGAGGATCAAATACAAGTGAAGTGAGGATGAGTTCAAGTGCAAACAATAAAAAAAAAATTCAGCCCACATACCACATTTTGATGGAAATGATTGGGATAGATGAAGTGTGCAAATTCACACATTGCTTGGATTTCAAGAAGTGTTAGAAATCATAGAAAAATGTTTTGAAGATATGAAAGTCAATCCAGCAGAGGAGCAGCTGTTGACTTTTAAAGGAAACAAGAAGAAAGATTGCAAGGTCACCTTCATTCTTCATCAATGCCTTGACACAACCAACTTTTACAAAATTTCTGATGCAAAAAGTGCAAAAGAAGCATGTGACATTCTTGAGAAGTCTTATTCTAGAAGAACTAAGGTCAACAAAGTGAAGTTGCAAACCTTACAGAGACAGTTTGAATTGTTGCAGATGAAGGAGCAAGAGAATGTATCAGATATGATTTCAAGCTTGAGGAGTATCACTAATCAAATGGTTGGTTACGGGGAGAAGCATACTGAACATAAACTATGTGAAAATATATTGAGATATTTGCATCACAGGTTCATTACATTATGTATGCCATTGAGGAGTCCAAAGACATTGCCACATTGAGTCTTAAAGAGCTGCAGAGAATTTTAGAAGCAAAAGAGTTGAGAATGGAGAAAATGAACATAATGAAACCTAGTGACCAGGCGTTGGCAGCACAAGTGTACAAGAAGGGATACTAGAAAAAGAAGTGAAAGAAGAATAAATTCAAGAAATCTGAGGACAAGTCTGAGTCTTCATTGAAGGAGGAAAATGCAAGTGGTAACTCAAAGGAAAATCAAAGACCTTTGATAAGAAGAATGTTCAATGTTACAATTGTGAGAAATTTTAACATTTTGTTGATGAATGTTGGGCTGGAAAAGAAGGAAAACAAAAGAAAGAAGAAGATGAAGCATGTGTTGCTCAAGAAGATGACTTAAATTAGAAACAATCTTGTTAATGGCTACCACAAACGAAGAACATTCTTCGTCCCAATTCTGATTTGTTGATAATGGTTGTTCTAATCATATGACAAGTCATAAAGAATGGCCGGTGGATGTTGATAAGAAGAAGCAAAATTAGGTTTGCTGATGATAGAACCTTGAAAGCTGAGGGAGCTGGCAACATGGTGATCAATAGCCGAAATGGCAAGACAATAGTGATTGAAAATGTGTTGTAAGTACCAAGAATGAAAAGCAATTTATTAAGCATTGAACAGTTGATTCAGAAAGGGTTTCAGGTGATCATGAAGGATGATGCTTTAAAGATGTATGATGGGTAAAAAAGGATGATACTAAAGGCTCCTCTTTCGAAGAACATAACCTTTGTTATCAACATACATGCTGCATATATTCAATGTTTGAAGGTAGTAAGTTCCATTGACGAAAATTAATTGTGACATTCAAGATTTGACCATCTCAACTTCAGAAGCTTGCAACATCCTAAACATAGACTATGGCCCATAATATATCGGGCACACTACATATTGATTTTTTTTCTCTATCTAAAGAGGGTCTAAGATATAAATAGTTCAAGTTGAGGAAGAATCACAAGTCAATAGCTACTCGTCGTGCGTTTCTCTTTTCTATGTGTTTCACAATTAATACGCATCGAGAGACTACAGTCAATGAATTCATCGATCTATATATTCCTAATATCTTTGATAAATCAACATGTTGTAGATCATCATTTATATGTATGCTCAAATTTTATTTGACTTTCACCCTAAAGTATGGTGATTATAGTTTTATTAATTTTTATGTTCAACATGTCTTGCATGATTAATTATTAAATAATTGCAACATTTTTTTGTTGTATTTCATTATCCATGGATTATTTAAGGTATATTTGATATGACACAAGATCTCTCTCATATTTAATTATATAAAACATGCTCTATTGTATTAAACATTTCATATAATCTTATTATAAAAAAAAATGATATTTCATATAAATAATGAAAACTAAATATAATTTTTTTTATCCATAGAAAAGATGATAAATATTATTTTAGATACTTCAAATCGATCTTAAATCCTTAAATAATTTATATTCATATATTCTTAATATCTTTGATAAAAACATGTTTATAAATAATAATTTATATACATGGTCATAATTTTTTTAAATTATTTTAAATACTTCAAATCGAGATCTTAAACCCTTAAATATCAGTGCATGCGTAATTATTTTAAACTAGAGCATGCATGTATTTGATACGTACAATATTTTCTTTATTGTAAAATTATTTCCACATTATATAATACACAATTTGTTTCGCTAAACTCATTATATCCTTCTTCCTTTATGTTATTGGAAGAAGATTCTATCAACTAAAAAAATAAGCATGGTTCGAATATTCTATGTAGAGGTTGTGGATGCAAAGGATGTTATTCCCAAAGACAGTAGAGGCACTTCTAGTCTCCACGTGGAACTTACTCTCAAGGATGGTAAGAAATTATCAACGAAGAAAACCGAGGTTCGCAATACGAACCCGGTTTGGAACCAAACGTTGTCGTTTAGCATGAAAAATGTAGCCGACACGTTGAAACTTTATAGTAATGATATAAAGACAAAAAGACAACTCACACTTGGCCTAACTCAAATTAAGTTAGATAAATTTGTACCAATAGGTAAAGAGACTTTGAAATATTACAAATTGAAGAAAAATGGTTGGTTCAATTCGGTTAGTGGCGCGATTGGTGTGAAACTCTACTACGAAGATGTGGGGGTGGGGATAGGGGTGCAAAAAGAAAAAATGGAATTTAAACATCTAGAAGAAAATGAGGATCCAGTAGCGATGCCATGGATAAAAGATACACGTGGATGGCAAAATCCAAAGGTTACTATTTTTGTCCACGTGTTGCTTGTTATCAATGTGTGGTTTCCTCATTTGGTAGTTCCATTAGTAGGTTTATGTGTTTTGTCTAGTGACACGTGGAGCAATAGGATTCATTTGCGTTACCGTGGACGAGCAATGGTAAAACGGTGTCGGGATTTGCGTGTGGTTGGGATTTTGGTTTTCTTTTGTTTGGTTGGAGTGTTGACGTTAATTTTGGTTCCTTTTAAAATTGTGGTTATGGTTTGTGGATTCTATTATCTTCGTCACCCTGTGTTGCGTAGATGGTGTGATCGGTGTGTTACCTTTGTCACTAGTTTAGTTGATCGGAA
>NC_021161.2:5902453-5928937 GCF_000331145.2 Cicer arietinum
ATCTGAAGAGAAAATAGATGGAAAGAATGAGAGAGAGAAAAAATAATATATTATTGAAATAATATAAATGTCCTTTAATAAAAAAAAGTAATATTGGTAAAGGAATAAAATGTAATAATCTATTGCATAAATGGTTATGTGTATCAATTTGCTTTATTTTTCTTGTCTTTCTTTCTAAATTGGAAAGAAGTCTTTTGCATGTGGATCCCACACAAATTTTTCATTCTTTCAAGACAATTTTTCTTCCTCTCTTTTCCCTTACCTTCATTATATGCGCTACCAAACATAAGCTTACGAATCCCTCTTTACATAGTTGGTCCCTTCCTAGGATTTGGGATTTATTCAAAGAGGTAAAACTTCTTACTCTAAATTTTTAAGGTCCCACATTTGTTGCAATTGCATGTAGAGGATCCATACGTAGTTAATTCGTGGCATTAGAGAAGACAACTCTTGATCTTTCTTTAATTAAGTGAGAGTGTTCATAACATTGAAAATAATGCATGCTCTCAAATTAAGTCATTTTAGTGGAAAAAAATATTTCATTTAAGAGATTTAGCCCATCTTCCTCTTCAAGGTTTTAAAAAATGGTTTGTGTCCGAGAAAATTGTTGTGACAAAAAGTAAAGACAACGTCTTTTTCATTTTTATTGTTTTTAGGTTGTAAAAAGAATCATGGAAAATAAATGCGACACCTACATTTTAGAAATTCTTTTTTTAGAATTTTGTTTTTGCACTTAAAATGGATAAAAATACATATTTTCTAATGTATCTAGACATTATATTATCTCTTTTTTTTAAGTTCTGATCTTCTTTTATCTCTCAATGAGTATTTATATTATATAGTAATATCAAAAAAAAATTATTAAAAATTATTAATTCACACCGCAACGACCACAATCTATAATGGCTAAAATTGTAAAATCTTTAACGCGACCACAAACGCAATTGAGACCGTTATTTAAAATCTTGATTTTCTCTTCCAACAATTGGACCTTGTCATAGAGTGGTACTCATTGTGAGTCTCTTTAAAAATGTCCTCTCTCAAAGCCTTTGGTAACTCCTTAAGATGCTTGGCAAATTAGAACAACTAAACGGTCTTATCAAGTCCTTGGTAACTTGGCGATGTATCCTCATAAAATTCATTATTAGGGTGAAATATGTTGTTAAAAATGCATTTATTCTGTTTAATAGCAAAATGATATTTTATTAGAACAACCCACTAACACAAAGTGTGCATAGAAGGTCAAGATACATCATCGAGATGAAATGGAATCGCAAAAATATTTCTTGCAATAATATTATATAGGAATGTAATTTTATATTTTCCATTTTATCTTGCAATAATATTTCTTTGTTTTGAAAAATCAGTTGTTTACTTTCTTTTTGAATGGTCCAAATGGAGACCCAAAAATATTGTACTCACCTTTTCATTTTGAAACACCACACACATGCCAAACCAGTTTGCTATTTTGAATCACACTTTTGAGAAGAATGAGCAATAAAAACAAATGACTCATTGTTTTGAGTACTTTGTTACAATCAATATACATTTAAGAGTCTATAGATAACCTCTCACATCATAGAAGAATATCTTTGTAGGAATTCTTTTTTAAATTAGTTGACAAACAAATGTACACACCTTAATGGTAAATATGCACCATATTTTTAAGTTGAAGTTCTCTTCACCCACCTCAACATCTTTCATAAAAAATCTAAATATCGATTTCATGTATACATTTCTGACGAGACTTTTACGTCTATGTCACTTTATCTTTCTCACTTACACTAAATTGAATTCGCTCTAACTCTCTCAATAATTTTCTATATTTGCAACCTTTGTTTTTTATCCAAGAATAAGACAAACAATCTATTAAACTTAACTTTCAAAATCAACCTAATCATGCACATATCCAACCAAAATGAGATTACCTCTTTATTTAAAGTTTTTCATGGACTCTACACATCACTTTTATCTAAAGTATTTAGATTATAGTACTTTACCCATATATACTAGCTTTCTTATTTTTAACTCCGCAATTATTTACCTAATAGAACTAATTCTAAGAAAGAACGTACTTTTACTTAGCCTAATTTTAATCTTTACATATTCCCGGTTTTTGCGGTTTTCTTTTGTATAGATAAATTGCTCCAAATGAACATATATATTTAGGAACATTTATTTTTTATTATTTCTTTTTGCAACTTCTTCAAGCAATGTTTTAATTTTAGTTGAAAATAGATATGAGATGCGTTATAACATGCCTCTCCAATATTGTGAAAAGGCAAATTTCGGCAGTTACCGGTTCTTCTCTTTGATTATACTTCGGCATTCAATATATAATTTAATCAAATAATTTAATTTATATAATGTAAAAAGTTTGTACAGTACTAATTTATTATAATCGTTAAATTATTAATAATATTTAATTTTTATTATAACTACTATTCATAAAATTACATATGATTGATTATACGTTGTTGATAAATAGAGTATGTAAATTAAACTTTTTATATAAATTTGAATATTTTTTATATCTAAAGAAAATTTGTACCTCTTCCAATATTTTAATTGATATTTATAGTATGAAATCGTCTATTTAATTTTACTTTTCTAATATTTTTAAATTTTATCAGTAACTTTCAATCGCTATCATTTTTTTAACATTCTGTTGTTATATATCATATTATTATTGATTTTTTCATAAAAAAATATTATTATTGATTTGATTGCTTCTTTGCACTTTATTTCATATATGCTAAAGTAAAGAGCCAAAGATTCTGTCCAATTGAATCTCTCATTCATTGCTAAGACGGTGGTATATATATTAATGCCGTTATATTGTCAATTGTCGAAATTAATTTTTATATATCGTTAATATAAAATATTTATATTGTTAATAAATCACAGCCACTTATATATAACTTTAAAAATAAATTATTTTTTTAATAATTTAATAATTATGATTAATTGACAAATAAAAAAAATTAATATTGTTCAGATATATAGATGAGATCCTTTACAATTTTCTCAATGGGAGACAAATTAATCAAGCTACGGTTTATAAGTTAACATATAGTATATCCTTTCAATGCTCACACTTAACACATTCTACCCTCTTTGTCTCTCTTTGATGTGGTTAAATCCTAATAAAGATGAAATTTTTATTTGTTGTCCTTGTAATATTTGTTGTTGTTTCACCTTGCATATGTGCTAGATTACTACCATATATAATTCCCAGCTTCAATGTTCTTGACTATGGTGCTGTTGGGAATGGCAAAAATGATGAAACTCAGGTATGTTTCCCTATTTTGTCCCTCTAAATATAACATCTTGCTTGAAAATGTTCTATTTTTAGTGGTATTGATTTAAATGTAAAATTAAGGATAAAACTTATAATTTTCACCATTGATACTTACATTCTTTGATGTGTTATGGGGTTTCTTGAATATTTTGGTCTGATCTTGGGGTGCCTCTATTTTAGTTTTTCTACTCTTAACATAAATTTGTACTTTGGGTAGTGCTCATTTTTGTGAATAAATACAGTTTTGTTACTTAAAAAAAATAAAAATATTTCATATCCATTGTTAGGGAAAATATTTTTTTTAGTTGGGAATCAATTATAACTATTAGATCATTAAAAATATTTGACTTTAATCATAATCACACAAATAAATAATTATGACAATTTGATTATATTCATTTCTTATACACATAATATATAAAAATTAAACTAATTTTATATTTGAATATTGACATAACTCTTTCATTAACATTCTTCCACTAATACTAATACTATTTCTATAATTGAATGAAATGCACTTGGGTCTCACTAAATTTGTAAGCCCAATAATGAAATCAATTTTCAAAGAAAGTACAAATAAATATCTCGGGATTTTGCAAGTTTGATTGTTTGTAATTAAGGTAAATGTTTATCTCCCCTTGATTTTGTTTCTCACTTTCAAATACACTAGAAGCTAGGATTCAGTAGTGTATTAGAAACCATGATTCGATAAAAGCCAAAAAAATTGGTGGGTTGGATGAGCATTCACTTGAGATTAATATATAAATCTCACACTATAAAAGGATTAAAAAAGGACCATGCTAACATTAAATAAAATGCACAATTTATATATTAAGGATTCCATAAATAGTAATTATATCTTAAAAAAATAAAATACACAATTTCTAATACAAAATTTATATCTTTAGTATACTAACATGTATCCTAAAAACACATGTTAACATTTTCCTTAAAAATAAGTTGTAATTCAAAGTAAGTTTTACAAAAAGAACTCAGGGCATTTAAACAAATTACTGCAATTTAAAGTTGTTTGAATTGAAATTACTAAAAATGAGAATGCAAATATAAAAATTAAGAGTTAATATATTTTTAGTCCTTATAAAATAAAGTTCAAAGCAAGTGAGGCTAGAAGCTTATGTTTCAAATTTTTTAAGCCTCAAAATTAAACCTCAAAATAATGTATGTTATACTATCAATTTCATTTATCGATAATTAGCAAGATCTCTAAATATATTATCCGACCCTCAAAATAAAATATCAAGATTTCGTTTTTAGTCATTGTAACAAAAAAAAAAGAAAATACAACTTTTACTTATATAAAATTATCATGCAAACAATTTTAATATGATATTTATTAATTATAATTTTATTGTGAAATCGAAAGTTAAACTAAATGGCAACTTGTAAAAGGCTTTTGTGGATGCATGGAAAGATACATGTAGTGCAATTCATGACAGCCCAACACTTCTCATACCCAAAGGAAAAACATTCATCTTGCAACCTCTATGGTTTCAAGGTCCTTGCAACTCTACAACAGTTTATGTAAAGGTAAATTACAATCTATTTATCATATAATGAATGTTTTCTCTAATGTGTCACGAAATTTCAAACCTCTATTAATCTTATATAGGATATGCTTTTGGACAATATAAAATGTTAAATTGGATTAGTTATTCATTTATTTTTTACAAAAAGAGATTTAATTTTTCGACAAAAATATTAACTATTTTAAAAATTAATCAACGAGATTATGATAAAATATAGGTACTAAATAATAAAATTGAAGTTACAATCATTAAGTTTTTATAGACAATTATAATATAATTTTAGACTTTTTAAAAAAAATTACAAATTTTAGTTAAGAGGAATTAAAATTATTATCTAATCATTTTTCTTTCCTATATATATATTAGTCATTTTGAATTTTTCAGATTCTCATTAAATGATTTCAATTTATCTTTACAAAATTCTAATTAGAAAAACGCCTATGTAATTATTTTTTTTCTTTTCTTTTTTATTTTAACTCTCTTATTTTAAAAGACCTTGATAACTCATAATTCGACTAGAAGTTAAGTAAAGTTTAATTAATAATTATTTTAAATAGAATTTTAACTCGATATTTTTTAAAAAATGTATCTTTAATTAAAATTTCTTAACCTCTTAAGTCCAACTTCCTTTTCTTAATTCCTTGTCACATTTTTTTTTGCAAAAGATTAATTTACCATATAGTTGATTGTATTTATACAATTTTATTCTCTTAGCAATCAATATACATACGATCAAAAAAAAAAAAAGATCAAGATTATACTTTTGTTTTTGTTAGCATTCTTCTCCCATCCTTTTATATTTTCAAAAGTTTTCAGAATACTTTTTTAGATTGGTCAATCTTAAGATATTTTTTCTTTGTCAAAATACATATCTGAATTAATCAATCAAAAAACATTGAAAGTGAGAGAAAAACTCTTTATTTCTTATGCAACTTATTTAATTTTCTATGCATTATTGGAGTTGGCAGCTTGAGGGAACAATCAAAGCCCCAAACAAGATTGAGGCATGGAAATGGCCCAATAACAATGAGAAAGAAACATGGATCCGTTTCTCAGAGATTAATGGGCTCATTATTTATGGAAGTGGACAAATTGATGGTCAAGGTGCTCCATGGTGGGATTGCTATTCCAATACCAACTGTGACAGACCAACTGTGAGTTATAAAACACTAAATAAATCAAAGTCTATAAATAAATGACAAATGAAAAATACTTAATTTTAAAAAGTGAACAATATGATAATTTTATAATTAAATTGAAAAACTTAATTGATCTGAAAACACCCTTAATGTTTTAATTTAGAGATTGAGATTGAAATCTTATATGTGCAGGCTCTACATTTTCATGCTTGTGAAAATCTAATTCTTAGAGGATTGACTCACATCAATAGTCCAAGAAATCATATAAGTTTAAATGCATGTCATGGATCACATATATCTAAATTACATATTATTGCCCCAAATGAAAGCCCAAACACTGATGGTATTGACATTGCAGAATCATCTAATGTCATCATTGAGAATTCAAAAATGGAAACAGGTAATTCACAAAGTGTTTCTTATGAAAATTGAAATCAAGTTGCTACACTCACATTTGTTCTTTAAAAAATTAGTTTTGGTAAAATAAGCATATTATTAAAGAAGTTAGAATAGTATTAAATTTATTAATGATTTTTTTATTTTTTATTTTATTGCTTATATTTTTTTATAGAAAAATGTTAATTTGACCAATGTCTGTATCTTTTTTTACCATTATTAGACTAAACCCTTGGAATTTTTATTTTTGTTTAGTTATTGATTGAAAAATATAAATTAACTATGAATATTTTGCTTAAGAAATAATTAATTCAATTGTAAATTTGAAGGAATGTATATTTAAGGAGGGAGATAATAATAATTTTTCCTTTATTTAGGCTAAAGATGAATTTTTTTAAGGTCCCGAAAAGCATTTTTTTTAAATCTTACAATTATAAAGTAATTGGGCCTTGATAGACTTTTCTAAAAACTATAGTAATGGGTCTTTCATTGACCCATCATTATTTATACATTTTGATTCAAAAACTAAACTAACATTTTTGTTTAAATTTTATTGAATTAAGGTGATGATTGCATTGCCATTAATCACGGTTCTAGTTCCATAAACATCATTGGAATTTTTTGTGGACCTGGCCATGGCATCAGGTTAGTCCAAGTTATTTTTTCTGCTTTCAACATCAATTTAAGTGTGTTTAGATCAATAATTAAATTGTTTGGGATGCATTGTAGTGTGGGGAGCCTAGGAAGAAATGGAGCAGATGAATCCGTGGAAAATATATATGTGCGAAATTGCACTTTTAACGGGACGACAAATGGAGCTAGAATTAAGACATGGATGGTAAGTTATAATTTGAATAGTTTAGTTAGAAAAATAAATATTTAAGGACAAATGTGCGTCCAATGAATTTTTTTACCAAGATTAGTCACTAATTAAACATAAATAAATAATATAATTATTAAAAATATATAAATTCAATTAATTAGTATTGGATATGTGCTTTATTCCTATCACTCAAATTGTGACTATTTTGTGTATTTTTTAAATCAGGGAGGACATGGATATGCAAGAAAAGTCACATTTGAGGATATTATAGTTATTGAAGCCTATAATCCTGTGATTATTGATCAAGAATACAATCCATATGATAGTGTACATGCAGTGAAAGTGAGTGATGTAACTTTTCGCAACATAAGGGGAACATCTATTTCTAAGCATGCAATCCAATTAAATTGTGATGAAGCCATAAGTTGCACTAACATTATACTAGAAGGGATTAACATAACTTCTTCTATTGGAGAGGAAGTTCATGCATCGTGTAAAAATGCAAAGGGAATGTGCACTTCATGTATTCCATATGTTCCATGTCTTTCTCAAGAGTGATAAACTTTTTGGATTTGAATTCCTTGATGTCACAACTGCATTCATGCATACAGTTAGCATTAGAGACCATCCGATCTTAGTCAAATAATCAAAAAATAAAGTAAATTTTTAAAATTTTTAAATTTATTTTCAAATTATATAATTTTTATTAGGCCGTCTTTGATGTGTTGATTGCGCAATTGCGTGCAGTTGTGACTATTCAAGATTTAAATTCAGTTTTTTTGGTAATTTGTGTCTATGTTTGTCTCAACATCTAATTTAGGCTTTTATATATTTTATTTTTAAAGTGTTTCTTCTCTCACCTCCACTATTCTCAAATATACATATAAATTGACTAATTCAAATGTTTAAAATATATCTGAGAATATTTCAGTTGAGAGAGAAAAAAAGGTTTGTTATTTTTATACCTTAACTCACACTATATGGTATGATCCACATAAATTGTGCTACATCCTAAATTAATTTTACTCACTATATTTATAATTATATTATTATAATTGAGAGTTTAGATATCAAATTTTTTTATTTGTAATTATTATTAGGCTTATTTGCAATTTTGATCCTCCTATTTTAGCTGAATCACGAAAGTAGTCCAATCCATTTTATTTGTTCCCAGTTTTGATCTCCAAAACTTGATAAAATGTTATTTTTATAATTATGTGTAAAAAAAAAAAAGATTACGTGGAAGATTTCATGTGGTGAAGAAAAAACATGAATCGTGAAGCGATGAAGAACATGATGGAGTGGGATTAGGGTTGGACTCGCATTTGACTTCTCAAACTAATGTACGTTTTTTATGAAGTCATGTTCTTTAGCTCTCAAGGTATTAGGGATTATAATGGTATTTTCTACATCATCTTTTTTTTGACACATCATTAAAAAAATGACATTTCAATCAAGTTTTGGATTAATATTATGTTTGAGAGACCAAAACTGAGGACAAATAAAATGGAGGGACTATTTTTGTGATTCAGTTAAAATAGGAAGACTAAAACTACAATTAAACTTTATTATTATTATTATTATTATTATTATTATTATTTTTATTATTATTATTATTATTATTATTATTATTATTATTATTATTGTTGTTGTTGTTATTTTTCTCATAATTTCGTATCGTTGGATGATAGTTTAAGCTCTAGACAAATGTTATCTATTTTTTTTAAAATTTCATTTTTTATTTATTTTTCATGTAAAAGTAAAAATACATAAACATAAAAGGAGAAAAATAAGTAGTAGTGTTTTTTTTGTCAAAAAAATTGTAATTTGTTTTATTGCAATGAAATTTTTTGACGTGTAAACAAGTAACAAGAAATAGGATTCTGAATTGTGGTCATTTTTCAAGTGAGACTTTAAACTTGTTAAATTTAAGAATGTTGTGTTAAGACAAACTCTCAATTTAAATTTTGATTCAAATAAATAAAGGTTAATTAAGAACGTTAATTATAGTTCTAAATGTTATGTTAATTTAACATGTGCTTTTGAGTGAATTAATTTTAAGAGGAATCAAGCAAAACAAAGAAATCAGATAAAAACTGTATTGATAAAGAAATGAGAACATTCTAGACAAAATATGTGAAATTGGAGAATGTTCTCCAGGATCAAGACTGATCATCATAGCCTCAAGATCAATCAATCTCCATTGGTTAAAAGAAGATTCTGCCTCTAAATTTCATACTAATGTTAGCAGTACTTGACAAGGATCAAGTAGGATCCATTCTAATAAAAAAAAGCATTTGAATCACAAAGAGAAAATGTCGTGAATCAAGTAAGTTAAAACAAGTCTGAACCTTCTCCAGCTTAACTGTTAAGAGAGTTAAATAATCTTGAATTGTACAAAACATTCAAATTAATCAGGAAGTCATCTAGAATGATCAAGACTGAACCTCCAGATTGATCATCAATCTCCAGTAAGTTCAAAGACTGAAACTCCATATTGATAATCAATCTCCATAATTCTGCAGAAGTTCATCATCATTCTCCAAGCTGTTTTGACAGAATCAAATCTCCAGATCGAAGCAATATCATCAACAAATATATTTGAGCTATAAAGGATCATCAAATACAAGAGAAATCTGATCAAGAACGAAGAAAAATGCACAGTCAAACATATTTCATAAACTGTTCAAAGGCTGAAATATTTTTATTCGTATATATTGATTTTGGTGAAAACTGACAGAGCACTACCAACAACTCTTTTGACCATTATTAATTGCTCTAAAACGCTTATAAAAGAAAGGTCAATGCTCAGGGAAATTGCATAAGTTCAAGTAATAACAAGTCTCATAAAATCATTCACATCCACATACTTGAAATTCTCACTTTCTCAAGAATCGAATCTCAAACAAGAGTTGAGACATCTCAGATTCTATCAAAACAATCTCATCATTATTGTAAAACTCAAACTATAAGAGTTTAGTATAGTTTGGGTAGATTGTAAGAAATCATATCAAGGTTGATAGGTGACCTGATTAAATCTCTTTTTAGGTGGAAATATATTAAGTTTGTAACAGATCAAGGTTGATCTGACCTAAGTGATGTAAAACCAAGAAGGTTCTTTATTTTGAACACTTAATGGAAAATCTCACAGTTGTGATGACTGAACGTAACCCAAGTTGGGTGAGTCATGATACATCCGTGTGTGGTATTATTTATCTTATCTTCTTATTTATTAAGTCTGATAAACTATTTGAGTTAAAAACATAAATTGAATTTCTGATTTTAAGCTAACAAAAAACGTTCTTTGTTTTCTGTTTTCTCAACCAAGAACATTCTTGAGTTAAATCTTTAAGTTTTTCAAGAATTTTTAAATAGGAACATTTATAATTTAAACTCTCATTTCTTGTAAATCGACATTGCTATTTCATGTTGATATAAAAATATTGAAAAATGTTTGTACTCAAGATGTTATTCGAAATGAAATTTTGTAGACTTAAATATATGATTGGTCCTACAAATACGCGTTTTTTTGTTTTAATTTTTGTAAGTTTTTTAGTTTGATTGTTATTCTTGTAAATATTTTTGTTTTGTTTTTTTTTTTTATCATTGTTCTTTTGTTTTAGTCTATGTAAAATTAATTTTTATTGAAATTGGTCCATGTAATTCATTATATCTCGAATAATTGAGAGTTAAAATCAAATATTATATATATTATAAGAACTCATTTCAATAAAAACTAATTTTATATGGACTAAAATAAAAAAATAATGACCAGAAATTAACAAAAATATATTTATGATAACAAAAGTCAAATAAAAAACTTACAAGACTAAAACTAAAATAACATATAATTAAAAAATCAATCACATATTTAAAATTATATAATATCAATATAATAACTTCAAGGAGTAAAAATTAGTCTCCAAATATGCACAAAGAAAATATAGAATGAATCTTTTTCTTTTTCTTTTCATAATGAAAGTTTAAGGGAGTTAAGTTGCTAATACTCAGTATATATGGTGAAAACGTAAAAAGAATTATTTTAACAAAATTGAAAAATCAAGATTTTAAAAAAACTTTGTAGAAATATTATGATATACTGCCTATCCTTATATGATATGAGTCATATCCCTTATCTATTAGAATAACTTTGTTGGTAAAAGCAGAATGAATGAATATACATTCATTTATAGGCTCAAATCATTCCTCATTAATTCATCTTCCTTAGATTGAATTTGACCTAACTGTATTTATAGTTCGTTCTCATAAGGAGTTTTTTTTTTTAACAGATATTAAGATTTGATTATAAATAAATAAAAAATATTAACAATGGTATTAAATTATCTTTATTAATGATTAAATATATTGTTAATTGGTAGTTAGGTTGTATTTGTTATTAGTAGTTAGTGAAGACATATAAATCAGTTAGATATAATCGTTCACTTTAATTTTTCTCACTTATATCATTTTTATTTTTATTTGTCATGTTTCTTAACATTAACAATTGGTTTATTTATTTATTTATTATTTCTATCTAATTGTGTATTTTTTTTATCATCATAAAATTAAAAATAAGATATAATATTTTGAGAATATAATATTAATTAGATGATATAATTAAAAGAAAATAATTAATCTCACATTCAAAACAGAAAATTCAGCCACATATAAATTTTTTACTTACATGCCACTAGTTGTGATATAGATGGAGTATTGTTATTATAAAATCATGTGCAAAATCTAATTCCACTTGACTTTACTATATGGTAATGATAATACGTGGGAAAATCCACATATATTGGTGCTTGTTTAGTTTTTAGTTTTTAATTTTTAATTTTTTATGAATAGTTTTTCAACGTGTGACTTTTGAGTGTTAGTTGTTTGTGAAGTAGAATGAAAATCACAAAATGAGATTTAAATTGTGATTCTTTTAAAATTTAGTTAATGTACTTTAATTGATGTTTCACTCATAATTAGAGTTGGTAATCAAATGTTGATTAATAATCTCTTTAACTAATTAGAACTTTATCAACCGTTTATATGAAGTTAAGAAGTTGTAAATAAAAATAATAACAGTAAAGTGTAATATGTGCGTGCAAATAATTAAAGATAAGGGATCAAAAAGATTATATACAAAAAGTATATTGGTTCACTCTAGTTGGGCTAGTGCACTCTCATAATCGTGAGATTTTTACTGTGTTTCATAACTAAAACGTTATCTTTCACATCTTTTTTTCTTGATCAAGCATTGATCAATTACAATCTTCACATTTCAACCTAGAAAGTATTTTTATAGTCACTTTCTTTCTAGAAAAGATTTTTATAAACACACTCAATCTAACATAAAAAGATAGACTTGAGTTAATTTCAATGTGTATGATAAAAAGTATTTGGGATCTAATGATTTTCAACTCTTTATTTGAGATAAATAAATATAAACTCCATAAATGATAATTCACATATATAATGAATAGATCTGGAGTTTGCTTGAAGAGATTTTTAACTTGTGATTAGTTGAATAAGTGATGGTAGATTGAAAATTGAACTTTTGTTTTCATCTTCAAATCGAACTTCAATTTATAGATGATGAGATGCTTTGAATGTTCAGTTTAAACTGGATATAGCTGTTAGACATATCAATGAAATATCAGATCTATTTTAAAATAATTAAATATATGTTTATATTATTGTTCGGAATGTTCTTGACAAAATCCAAAATGTTCTTACTTTTGAGTCTGATGAAAAACGTGAATAAGTGTGAGAGTGAGCTGTCAACTGTCATTTAATATTGTGTGTGATTAGAAGCATGTCTAACTTTATGCAAAACAGTGCTTGTACAATACACTTGTGTTCTTTGTACTTGCTTCCAGTTAATCAATCTAGAGATAAAAAATGCAGATCAATTTGCATGTACTTTTTGCAAGAGGACATTCATTATTTGACTTCTTGAGGCTTGA
The DNA here is from genome assembly GCF_000331145.2 of Cicer arietinum. Classification (NCBI taxonomy): domain Eukaryota; kingdom Viridiplantae; phylum Streptophyta; class Magnoliopsida; order Fabales; family Fabaceae; genus Cicer; species Cicer arietinum. Next base: position 5,915,617 of record NC_021161.2, read on the forward strand.
TTATTTTTGTGTGGCCCATGTGCGAATTATATCAATCTAGAACATGATTTTAGTGATTCCAAAACTGTTATCATTTGTCTCTTGTCTTTTATTTAAGACAACTAGAATGAATTAAAATGTTCTACAATTATTTTGTCATCAATCATTATATTATAAATGGTCATTTTGATCATTCTCTTTATTATTTGGTTCATAACGATTTGAACACTTGTTGTATTTGATTCTTGAGATAACTTTTGATTATCACGAGCTCATAAATCTCTTTAGAAGATTGTCTTCTAATATTTCTATGAAATAATCTTTTGACGTTACTTTAATTCGTTTATGATTGAGTAAATACATGTGTACTTATTAACGTGAATGATTTCTTATTTTATTATTAAGAAAATAAGGTTTCTTATGTTTATACCTTAATTCACACTATATGATATGGCCCAAGGAAATTATGCTACACCCTAAATTAATTTTACTCACTCTATATTTATAATAATAAATAATAATAATAATTATTATTATTATTATTTATTATTATTATTATTATTATTATTATTATTATTATTATTATTATTATTATTATTATTAAATAGAGGACTCTACCTTAGGACTCTAGATTTGGTCTCGACGACTCTTCTCATGATTTCTTTCCATTGGATGATAGTTTAAGTTCCGGACAAATGTTATCTATCTTTTTATTTAGTTTTAATTTATATTTTATATTAAAGTAAAAATACATAAACACAAAAAGAGGAAAACAAATAGTAATTTTCTTTTTCTGTGTCAAAAAAATTGTAATTTGTTTTATTGTAACGAAATTTTTGAAGTTTTAACAAGTCATAAGAAATAGAATCTTGAATTGTGCCAAGTTTCCAATTCAGACTTTAAAGTTAGCCTTGTTAAGTAGAATGTTGACCTCAAAATATTGAAAAAGTTTATGTACACAAGAAGTTTATTTAAAGATGAAATTTTGTAGGCTTAAATATAAATTAAATATAAATATATGATTGGTTTTACAAATATGCGTTTTTTTTTTTTAAATTTTTTTATTTGATTTTTATCTTTGTAAATATTTTGTTTTTTTTTATTATTGTTTTTTTTTTGTTTTAGTCCTTGCAAAATTGACTTTTATTGAAATTGGTCCCTATAATTCATTATATCTCGAATAATTGAGAATTAAAATCAAATATTATATATATTACAAGAACTCATTCAAATAAAAATTAATTTTATATGAACTAAAACAAAAGAGCAATGATAAAAAAAACTAACAAAAATATATTTATAATAACAAAAATCAAACAAAAAAAAAAACTTAGGAACACTACAACCAAAATAACACGTAATTATAAAGATGAATCATATATTTAAATCATATAATTTCAATATGATAAGTTCAATGAGAATAAATTAGTCTCCAAATATGCACATAGAAAGCATATACTAATTCTTTTTCTTTTTCTTTTTCTTTTCATAAATGAATGTTTAAGGGAGTTAAGTTGCTAATACTCACTATATTATATGGCGAAAACATGAAAAAAATATTCTTTTAACAAAATTGAAAATTCAAGATTTAAAAAAAGTACTTTGTAGAAATGTTGATATACTGTCTATCCTTATATGATATGAGTCATATCACTTGTCTGTGAGATTAACTTTGTTGGTAAAAGTAGAATGAAGGCTTATCTTCCTTGGATTAACAAATATTAAGATTTGACTATAAATAAAAGGAAAAATAGTAATAATTTTATTAAATTACTCTTATTAACTATTAAATATATAGATAATTGGTAGTTAGGTTGTATTTGTTGCTCGTAGTTAATGAAGATCTATAAATCAATTATATGTAATCATTTACTTTAATTTTTCTCATTTGTATCCTTTTTACGTTAATTTGTAATGTTTCTTAACATTAACAATTGTTGTTTTTTATTTAATCTTTTGTGTGTTTTTTTATTATCATAAAATGAAAAGTAAGATATAATGTTTTGATAATATAATATTAATTACATGATATAATTAAAAAGAAAAATTAATCCAAAGGCTCTTATCTCTTCAATTGACATTAGAGACCTTTTTCCATTAAATAATAAAAAATACTATCAACAACTTAAGAGATGAAAATAATAAAGATTCTAACAACTTAAGAGATGAAAATATGTATTCCATGTATGTGCCCTCTGTTTTTTTTTTATTCTAAATTATTATTTATTAATATCCTACATGATATTGGGTAACCAAAAATCTTACCCATGTCATCTTTAATTCGATCAAAATCAAATAATTTGAATTTGTAAAAAAGAGTTAAAGATAGAAGGCTAAAAGTATTAGTTTAGAAATATAAGATCAAAATTGCCATATTTAAAAAAAGTTGAGTGGCCAAAAAGGACATTTAAACAAGAAAATATTCCAAACTGAATGGGAAAATAAAGAAATCCTCACCTGTGTGGAAGTCAAGTATATCTTTATCTGTATAGCAAAAACCGCCACGTGCTGTGTAACAGTACCTGATATGGAGACATAATTATTTTGTAAAGATAAAATACAAAGTTAATGTCACAAGCAGCTTTCTAAATAACAGGAAATCAGAAACATACCCACTATAAACAAGATGCATATGTATCTTGGCAAGTGCATAAGCTGCAGCAGGTAGAACAGATTCAACTTCCTCGTCGCTAATCTAATATACAAAAGGAAGATAACATTGAAAAGTATAAGTCCTAATATACAACGGCCCGTAAAGTGAACTCAATTTACGGGAGTCAAATCCATTCAAGATAACATTGAAAAGTATAAGTCCTAAATAAATCAAGATTAAATGTAGCTGTACCATCCATCACGTGTGCTCTTCAATATTTGCACAGGCCTGCGGTCAAAAGTTATATATTCATAGTCAACAGCAATGTAAAGGATGCGATGCGATGCGATGCTACCACAACAGTTACGACGACCATTATAGAGATACCACTCTAGAAATTGATTATTTTGTATTACTTACGTGTCAACAGGACATAGCAACATACATTCATCTCGATCAGAACTTTTGAACACTCTCCGTATCACACATTCCAATGGAAGGTTACTGATAGGATCAACCTGTTAACAAATGCAATAGTTCACACACACAAGATAACTTATTAGCTTAGAAATAGAACAACCTTCATGTAATTACCAAACGGTAACTGTATCTTATAGACTCTTTTTTTATTTATATACCACACTCTTACTACATTACAAATCATCATATTATTACACTTTTCATACTTTTGTCTTGGAAAAGAACAGATTTATGTCTCTTTCACCCTTAAATAAGGTTGTTCAAATTAATGATTTTTCATTAATGACATGATAATGATTTTTGTTTGACTTGTTGTTGGCCATGATGATTCTGTCTTTAATGTGAGTGTCATATATATACAATACTAACTTTGAAATTTTTGTTGTGATTTCATTGTGAAGTTGTTTCGAGAGGAAGAAATGGCAAAAGCTACAGTATTTTTGGTGGGGTTTTTGATTTTGCATTGTTGGGTAGCTATGGCTGAAGCTGAGTATTTGAAATACAAAGATCCAAAGCAACCATTGAATACTAAAATTAAGGATCTTGTTGGTAGGATGAGTTTGGAAGAGAAAGTTGGTGAGATGGTTCAGATTGATCGTACTGTTGCTTCTTCTAATGTGATGAAAAAGTATTATATTGGTAAGTTTTTTTCTTGTAGTATTTGTCTTTTTAATTTAAATTTTAACAAGATTTTTGAAAATGTTTGGTTAACGCGAATTGAGTTGTGACATCAAAGGTTTTTATATCTATGCGTTTATGTGAGTGTTATCACAACTGATTTAATCCGCATCAATCACATTTATCTGTAATTTAATGTAATATTAAGGATTTTAAAGTAAGTATTGTTGTTATTTTAAACTTTAGTTTTGAATAAAAATTCATAGATATTTTAAATGGATAAATCGTTGTTTTGACTCTCGATATGTGAGGCGAGACTCTGTGACAATAATTTATGAATGTATAAAAATTGAAAAAACTTACCTAAATATTTTTTTTGTTAGTCAATTTGGCTTTTGCATATCTTTTTAATTAATCCATTTAGTCATCGATATTGTGTTTCGTTTGTCAAGTTAATCCTTAAAATTATTAATAAAAAATATACTTGATGATGATGTATTTGTAATTTCAATCCATTCGGTGATCAAAATGGTTGTTCACTATCTATCAAATAGTGTGAATTATAAATATATTTTTTTGTTTGTTAATAAAAATAATAGAAATGAAAAAGTGTGAATTAGGAAGAAAAAAATTATATTTTTGTTTGTTTTTATAGGGACTATACTAAGTGGTGGTGGAAGTGTTCCTAAGCCACAAGCTAGTGCAAAGGATTGGGTTGATATGGTGAATGAATTTCAAAAGGGTGCTTTATCCACTAGGCTTGGAATTCCAATGATATATGGAATTGATGCTGTTCATGGCCATAACAATGTCTATAAAGCAACTATTTTTCCTCACAATATTGGTCTAGGAGCTACAAGGTAAATGACTAAAATTCTTGTATTCTTTTATGTGTGAATTTTTTTTGTTTTTCAATTCTTGAGTATTAATCATTTCTTGTATTCAAAGGTCTTGTCTTGTGTGTTGAAATATTATAGTTTTAATGTCTACAAGAAATGGAAAAAAAAAAAAAACTTTGCAACAAAAACTTTGTCAAATTGTGCTCTCATTTTTTTTTGAGGTTGGTACACTAATATTATACTGCAAGATCTTAATTACTTTTTAAGATTATGAGCGATGTTTATCAAATTTTTACTCTATTAAAGTATTCATATTTTAATTGTTTTAGGTAAATGGAACATGACATTTGTGTTTAGACTATTGTTGAAAATTCTCCTTCTTTTAATTTTTTTAATAGTTTGTCTAGTCTATTATTTCAATGACGTATCAAATGATTTTGAATTTGTTTCAAAATTACAAAGATAATTTATATGATATAAATTTTTAATCCAACAGTTAATTTGATACAATGCATATCGTATAAAAAGTTATTGATCAGTGTAACACTACTCAAACGTTAGTATGATGTAATTTGTTTTTCTATGCTTCTTTGTATTGATGATGAGGTTTATTTTTGAACCTATAGAGACCCTCAACTGGTGAAGAAGATTGGTGAGGCAACTGCCCTTGAAGCTAGAGCAACTGGAATTCCATATGTATATGCGCCTTGCATTGCGGTAATCGAGATAATAACAAATTTATTTCTTTAAGACTCTTCTATTCAGTGTTGTCAAATAGCAGCAATAACGTTATAATGTAGTAGAACTTGAATAAATTGCACTTATTTCGGGATATGTTTTTTGATACAAAGTATTTCGAATAACGCAACTATAGAGGTGCTATAGCATTGTAGTGGAATTTGAATAAATAGCTATTTTCTGATATCTGCGATTGACAACACTTATTCTACCTTATAACATATTTGTTTGTATAGGTTTGTAGAGATCCAAGATGGGGTAGATGTTATGAAAGTTATAGTGAAGATCATACAGTAGTTCAATCTATGACTGAGATTATTCCAGGACTTCAAGGTGACATCCCTTCGAATTCGCCAAAGGGTGTTCCATTTGTTGCCGGAAAGTAAGAATTGATATTGTTGATGTTTTATTTATATCCTTGTTTCTTATCCTTGTTCCATTTTTCCTTTCACAATCCTTCAATGTTGTCTATAACGCTATACTATGCTAAAACAGGAACAAACTACTATTGTTCTATGATAGGTTACTTAGTCTAAACTATTGTTAAATAGTGACAATAGTGACATTATAGCACTTTAACGTAACGAAATTTGAGCAAACCTCTATTTGGTGTTTAATTTTTGCTGTCATTTGCTTGCACAGCAAGAAAGTTGCAGCTTGTGCTAAGCACTTTGTTGGTGATGGTGGAACAACAAAAGGAATCAACGAGAACAACACAGTTGTAAGCAGACATGAATTGCTCAGCATTCACATGCCAGCTTACTATAACTCAATTATTCAAGGTGTGTCAACCATCATGGTTTCTTACTCAAGCTGGAATGGCGAAAAAATGCATGCTAATCGCGATTTAATCACTGGATTCCTCAAGAACACACTCCGTTTCAGGGTAATAATACTTTACCTCATGCACCTCTGATTTCAAAATTACAAATGATTACATTAAAAAGTTTAATTTCTATGTATTGTTTGTGTAAAATTTTTTTACACATATATCCAATGATACATGTATTGCCACATTATTTAATGAGTATGACGAGTCATAGATTTTTAAGTTTGATAAAAGAATTTGTATTCCAATAGGATTTGGATTATACACAACCTGACCCATTAGTCTTATATTTAATTCTCAGTTACAAAATCTGTTTTAAACTATTTCAGTCGTAAATTTGAGATCAGACAGTTGAGATTGAAAGCCGCGTGATGCAATTACTTCACAAAATTTGATTGACAATAAAATATTCTTACACTACATTGCATAGATTTTTTATTATTATCAATCATCAAATATTAGTATATGCTTAAGATTCTATGTTTTTTCTTTAGGGTTTTGTCATATCAGATTGGCAAGGAATTGACAGGATAACTTCCACTCCTCATGCTAACTACACATACTCAATCCAAACTGCAGTCAATGCTGGTATTGACATGGTAAACTATTTTTTGTTTCAAGTCTATTGATTAATGTTATTTGATTTTATATACATAGAATATATGATGTTTGATACTTACCATTTTAATGATGCAGATAATGATTCCATATAACTACACTGAGTTCATAGATGGCCTAACCTTCCTAGTGAAGAACAATGCCATACCGATGAGTCGAATCGATGATGCAGTGAAGAGAATTTTGAGAGTCAAGTTTGTTATGGGATTATTTGAGAATCCATTGGCCGATTACAGTCTTGTCGATCAGCTCGGAAGTCAGGTCATTCAATCAACTCAGAATTAAATATAATTTTAGTCCTTATAAAATTTATATCGTATTTTGATAAACTATATTGTCATTATAATTTACTAGCGCGCAAACATACACAATCTACTTTTCTCGATCACGATATTAGATATACTATTAAAGTGTAGTCCATGATGTTAAACTACTATATTGGCATCAGGATTTGACAGGAGCATAGAGAATTGGCAAGAGAAGCTGTGAGGAAATCATTGGTTCTATTGAAGAATGGTGAAAATGCTGATAAGCCATTGCTTCCTCTTCCTAAAAAGGCTTCAAAAATTCTTGTTGCCGGAAGCCATGCTGATAATCTAGGTTATCAATGTGGTGGATGGACTATTGAATGGCAGGGACTTAGTGGCAACTACATTACTAGTGGTATATAATAATTTCCTTCTCTACTTTTTTTTACTTATATTTTTTTTAAAGAGTCTAGTTGCAAAACTCATACACATTAAATGCAAGAAAGGGATCATTGAGTTCAAATCCACACCACAACACATCAAATGTCTATATTGTCTTCTACTATCTTAGCTGCACTTATGAGACTGTTAATTTTACTTATTGTTTGACACTATCAAGTATAAAAAAATATCAAGAAAAATTGCACTCACCTCCTTAAAATGTTTAAACACAACCCCTCTATTTTGTAAAATACATTAATTACATACACCTCCCCTTTAATAGAGGGTGTGTGTGCAATTTTTTCAACAAATATAAGGATGATTAGTGTTCAATTAAAAACCAAAAGGACTTAGCACCAACACTCCATATTAAAGGTATGTTTGGTGTTTGAAATATATCGGTATTGGACACTAACACGACACCAACACATATGGTTACATTATGTTAGAACAACAAGCCCGACTCGAAAGAATAAAGATACAAAAGCGCACAATAAAAGAACACATGATATTTGATCAAGGAATTCAGCCAATTATGCCTACATCTTTGACTGCAGAGTTGGTGCAATATCTTTCTATTATAAATTAAGATTAAGGTTTATAGCGTACAACTTGTATTTAAATATTACGGTCCAGATTAAAACTTGTTATCGCTCAAACGACTTGTCCACTCATCACTAACTATGAGTCGTATCTAACACATTCAATCCCTTTTATTTTCACAAATTATTACTTGTGTCTCTATATCTGTTAGAGTCGTGTTTGATGCCTGTGTTTGTGCTCACATTAGGAAGGTGAATGCAATTTTTCCAAAAATACAATGCTAACACTGCTCAACTGATATTCACAGGTACAACAATTCTCGGTGCTATAAAAAATACAGTTGACAAGGACACCAACATAATCTACAAGGAGTATCCAGATCTCGACTATGTAAAGTCAAACAACTTTTCATATGCAATAGTGGTAGTAGGAGAGAAACCATATGCTGAAACAAGTGGTGACAGCTTAAACCTAACAATTTCAAGTCATGGATATGACACAATAAACAATGTATGTGCTGGAATGAAATGGGTTGTTGTGTTAATAACTGGTAGACCTGTTGTGATTCAACCATATCTTGACAAAATTGAAGGACTAGTTGCTGCTTGGCTTCCTAGAAGTGAAGGTCACGGTGTTACTGATGTTTTGCTTGGTGATTATGGATTTAGTGGTAAGCTTTCAAGAACATGGTTTAAGAGTGTTGATCAATTACCAATGAATGTTGGTGATTCTCATTATGATCCTTTGTTTCCATTTGGGTTTGGTCTTACAACTCAACCTTATAAGGCTACTTAGGAATTATATTAGATTTTGGTTAATCATTTACCAAATTTGTGTTCTTGAGCTAGGTTTTTGTATTATCTATTATTGTTTTATTTGCCATTTTGTGTTTCTATTTTACATGTTTGACATTACATTGGTGTTGTCATGTATATGTAGCTTGGAATTGTTGAACAATTTTGAGTTTCAATTATTAAATACATTGAGTTATAATTAAATCTATATACGCCAGATTACCCATGTCCATATGTTAATTGTAACACCCCGTTTTTCAAAGCGAGGGTATATTTTTTTTTTTAAAAGTAATTAAACTAAAACAGAGGAATAAATAAAGAAATGTCTTTGGATAAATAATTGAGTCATTATAATTTACAGGCAGCGGAAAAGTTACTCCAATTATAAATCCAAACCATTTACCCAACAACAAATGGTACATGTAACCCATCGAAAATAACATGTCAAGCTGACAATATTAGAATAGGTACAGTCTTCCATTTGAAAATAAATGCAATACAAAAGAAAGACATCTGATCCCTCTATGCCAACCTAATCTGATCATTTTACAACACAACTAAACACCCTGACTGATCTCCACGCGCCCCGTGAGATTCTCCTAACGTAGCTGCAGTCAAGCGTTCCCATCTCCATTTCCGTCCGTAGGGTAAGAACCGGTAGGATCGTCCTGACTCTCATCTGAGGGCAAAGCCCAGATTTCCACAATAATTGTAAAGGTCACCAACCGAAAATAACAGTTAACACATAACATTTAAGTTTTGAATGCTAAAAATAACTTTACAACCAAGCATGCACCTTAGCAGGATTTTCAATATGCGAAAAGTTCATACAATACTTTGCCAGTTAAAATGAAAGTAAAATGAGGTTCTCAATCCCCTAATTATAACATAACAAATCAAGACATGGATAGTTTCATGAGCAAACAATCATACAACTAAAACTGAGGATTTTCACTGAGCCAATCGATTAGGCAATCGATTGGGGTGAAGGATTTTGATGAAACAGAATCCTGGGCTGAAATCAATCGATTGGGAAATCGATTGAGTGAGTACTGAGCCCCTGACTTAATACCAATCGATTTCCAAATCGATTTCCTGAAGGTTTTTAGTGAAATTTTGAACTCTGGCTTGATTCAATCGATTGGGAAATCGATTGACAGGGTAGCTGAGCCCCTGACTTAATGGCCAATCGATTTCCAAATCGATTTGGTCGAATATGGATGAGTCCCTGACTTAAGCCCAATCGATTGGCAATCGATTTCGTAAATGATTTTCGAAAAACTGATTACAAAATCGATTGGCTAATCGATTTTGTCCATTTGGCCAAGTCCCTGTTTACTATCCAATCGATTGGGAAATCGATTTACCTGTGTATTCTTTCAAAAATTCATAAACTAACTCAATCACATTCATGCATAATCCCAATTCTTAACACTTAACACTGATAACACAATTACTACGACATCATGGATTTCGAAATGGTATTGCAATCAAACATGTTATCACCAAATTCCAAAACATAACACTTAGCATTTATAACACATTACTACACAAACAAAATGAACCAACAGTTCACAAATCAACAGGGTGTAGTCTCTCGCGGACAAACACAATTCCCTCAGGAACGTAAGTCGTAAACGTACTACCTATCACGGGTCCGTACCGTTTACCGAGGTGCCACCTATCCCGGGTCAGCACAACTTACCAAAACATACACGAGTAAACGAGACATTAAGAGATTCCCCATTCTTAATTCTCATCTAACTTAAACCAGGGCGTAGTCTCTCACGGACAAACCCCTGCGCAGTCTCTCACGGACAAACGCAATTCCCGCAGGAACGTAAGTCGTAAACGTACTACCTATCACGGGTCCGTACTGTTTACCGAGGTGCCACCTATCCCGGGTCAGCACAACTTACCAAAACATACACGAGTAAACGAGACATTAAGAGATTCCCCATTCTTAATTCTCATCTAACTTAAACCAGGGCGTAGTCTCTCACGGACAAACCCCTGCGCAGTCTCTCACGGACAAACGCAATTCCCGCAGGAACGTAAGTCGTAAACGTACTACCTATCACGGGTCCGTACCGTTTACCGAGGTGCCACCTATCCCGGGTCAGCACAACTTACCAAAACATACACGAGTAAACAAGACATTAAGAGATTCCCCATTCTTAATTCTCATTTAACTTAACGATTTTCAAGACAAAACATTCAGTAAATAAGTCATTAAGAGATTCCCCATTCTTAATACTCATTTACTGAAACGATTTTCAAAAACGAACATTAAGTAACCGAGACATTAAGAGATTCCCCATTCTTAATTCTCATCTAACTTAAACCAGGGCGTAGTCTCTCACGGACAAACCCCTGCGCAGTCTCTCACGGACAAACGCAATTCCCGCAGGAACGTAAGTCGTAAACGTACTACCTATCACGGGTCCGTACTGTTTACCGAGGTGCCACCTATCCCGGGTCAGCACAACTTACCAAAACATACACGAGTAAACGAGACATTAAGAGATTCCCCATTCTTAATTCTCATCTAACTTAAACCAGGGCGTAGTCTCTCACGGACAAACCCCTGCGCAGTCTCTCACGGACAAACGCAATTCCCGCAGGAACGTAAGTCGTAAACGTACTACCTATCACGGGTCCGTACTGTTTACCGAGGTGCCACCTATCCCGGGTCAGCACAACTTACCAAAACATACACGAGTAAACGAGACATTAAGAGATTCCCCATTCTTAACGCCCAGTTAACTTAAACGATTTTCAAAACAAAATATTAAGTAACCGAGACATTAAGAGATTCCCCATTCTTAACGCCCAGTTAACTTAAACGGTTTTCAAAACAAAATATTAAGTAACCGAGACATTAAGAGATTCCCCATTCTTAACGCCCAGTTAACTTAAACGATTTTTCTTTAAAACAAAATATTAAGTAACCGAGACATTAAGAGATTCCCCCTCCTTAACGTCCAGTTAACTTAAACGGTTTTCAAAACAAAATGTTAAGTAACCGAGACATTAAGAGATTCCCCATTCTTAACGCCCAGTTAACTTAAACGGTTTTCAAAACAAAATATTAAGTAACCGAGACATTAAGAGATTCCCCATTCTTAACGCCCAGTTAACTTAAACGATTTTCAAAACAAAATATTAAGTAACCGAGACATTAAGAGATTCCCCATTCTTAACGCCCAGTTAACTTAAACGATTTTTCTTTAAAACAAAATATTAAGTAACCGAGACATTAAGAGATTCCCCATTCTTAACGCCCAGTTAACTTAAACGATTTTTCTTTAAAACAAAATATTAAGTAACCGAGACATTAAGAGATTCCCCATTCTTAACGCCCAGTTAACTTAAACAATTTTCCAAACAAAATAATAAGTAACCGAGACATTAAGAGATTCCCCATTCTTAACGCCCAGTTAACTTAAACGATTTTTCTTTAAAACAAAATATTAAGTAACCGAGACATTAAGAGATTCCCCATTCTTAATACTCATTTAACTTAATGGTTTTCAAATTTCACACAACACAAACTCAACAAATTCTCACATCAAAACATATCAATTCATTTATTCACAAATCCAACCATACACATATCAAATTTCATCAATATCAATTAAGAGCATGTCAAAAACAACGAACACAAATCGACACAATCCACTACTCAAAACACACAAGTTTCATTTACCCAAAATCTTACACAATGACTTCAAATTCATTTACCACGAACCATTCATCAATATAAACAAAACCTAACTCTAAGGTTTTACCCATAACGCATTAGTTTCGTTTTTCCCCAAATCGATACATTAAACCCTAACAAATTCCTTCCCACACAACCACAGATAAGTCCCTAATGCAAACTAGAAGTTTGGAAGGAGCCCTTACCTCAACGTTAGCTTTAACGCGCGTTTCCGGTACCGCGAGTAATTCCGGTAAATTTTCCGCTCGCAACGCCGCTTCCAAATTAGTTCACTAGCACCGTAGCGTGGTGGTGAGCAACTTTCCCTTCTGTCTCTTCGAGAAATGAGGTTCGGATCTAGAAGAAACGGAGGGGTTTGTGTTTGGATCTCAAAACCGTTTTTCTTCGTTTTCGAATCAAAGAGGAAGAGTGGAGTTGCGAAAACCTTGATCTAACTCTCACCCAACCTTGGGTCACTAGCTTTGAAGAAAAGGAAGCAACGAAAACGAAAAATGGAGAAGGATGGAATTTTGGGTTTTGCTCGCGTGAGGTTCAGAGGAAGGAGATGGAAATTTGAAATTTCCTTCCTTTCTTTTTCTTTCCTTTGTTTTTCCTTTCTTCCTTTTTCCTTCCTTCCTTTATATACTATTTTCTTTTCCTTTTCCTTCCTTCTAGTTTTCCTTTCTTTTTCCCTCCAAACAAACATATATAAATATAATAAATATAACTTAACAAATATCTCAAAATCTAGATATTTATTAAATTACCGTTTCACCCGAAACGCCTTAAATTCTCCGTAAAGGATTTTCCGCAGTTAAATTCAATTTATTTATCGACGAGAAATTCTAATTGGCATCGAAATATCTTTTCGATTATAAAACTCAAAAATATTATTAAC
>NC_021161.2:5929353-5931276 GCF_000331145.2 Cicer arietinum
AGTACAATGTATCATTACCCAGTGATAGGGCTTCCCATCCATATCAAGAATGATCTTGGGTTATTGTAGAGGTAAACAATCAAATTAATCGAGAAGTCCCTATTCTGAATGGTTATTTGACAAGTAAACATGCATAATTTACTGTCAAAGTCTTAGCAGTAAAGTAGACACGGACAACTTCAAACAATTTACATAATCCATAGCAATGAAGGAATGGGTTGCCCCCGAATCAGAAAGTGTAGTTAGGAGGTTACCTGTAATCGCACAGTCATATTGAATCAGATCGCTAGATAAATCAGCGCCGACGCAATACACCTGTCCTCTAGCAGTAGGAAGAGTAATCCTAGCTACATCCACCATTGGTTCCACCTTCGGAGCCTCGCAATTCCTTGCAAAGTGCCCTGGTTTATGGCAATTGTAGCAAGTAGTACTGTTAAAGGTACAAGCATAAGCATAATGTCCTTCTTCTCCACATCGGAAACATCGTATACCTTGTCCCACTTGCCTCTCAAGGTCTTGGTTCCCTGGGTTATCCCGTCCCCCATTGTTATCATGTGGTCGATTATAAGATTTAGCAACCTGTTTTCCCTTGTTCTGATACTTCGCCCGACTAGGTCCTCCTGAGTTAAAATTCCCTCCTCGGCTAGCTCTCTTATTCTTCATATCCTCAACTTCTCTACATTTTTCCACAAGAACCTGGAAACGTTGAATTCCCAAGGGTAAGACAAAGTCTTGAATCTCATACTTTAGTCCGTCTTGGAAACGATGACAGAAGAATGGCTCGTCAATCTCTTCACGGAAAAATCTGAAATGCCTTGATAGTGATTCAAACTTAGCAGCATATTCGCCCACGGTCATGTTCCCCTGATGTAGTTTCAGGAAATCATCACCCAGTCTAGTCCTGGTACTCATCGGGAAGTATTTGTCGAAAAACTTCCCTTTGAAAGATTCCCAGTTCACCTCCTCGTGAGCTGATCTCATCAACAACCTTGTACTCCTCCACCAGTACTCAGCATCTCCTAGTAGCATATAAGTGGCATAGTTGACCCTCACTCCCGCCTGACAGTTAATCATTTCGAAGATCTTCTCCATTTCTTGGATCCATTGATTTGCTTTCTCTGAATTCTCAGTCCCCTCAAACTTGGGAGGATTGTAACGACGAAAGTCTTTTAATCCTCTTGACTCTGCAGCACGGATCTCTCTTCCCCTCTTTTCGAGATCGCGTTGAGTCTTGGCAGCAGTCTGTGCAGCAACAGAAGCAGCCATGTTATTCATAGCCTCCGCCATTCGATCATTCCTACTGGCATTGGTTCTCGGAACGTCATTCCTCCTTGGCAGCATGGTTTCCCTATAAAACCATCATCAAGTAGAGTCTTAACACTACTTCAATAATTCTAAGAATAACTTCCGACCACAACCGCACATAATAATAATTATGAACTTGACAACTCAAACCACCTAAACCGACACATGATCAGATAACAACTCTCAACCTATAGGTTGACCTACAATCTATAACCAAGGTTCCACAGCCCCCAAAGAAAACCAAACCTATACTCTGATACCACAATATAACACCCCGTTTTTCAAAGCGAGGGTATATTTTTTTTTTAAAAGTAATTAAACTAAAACAAAGGAATAAATAAAGAAATGTCTTTGGATAAATAATTGAGTCATTATAATTTACAGGCAGCGGAAAAGTTACTCCAATTATAAATCCAAACCATTTACCCAACAACAAATGGTACATGTAACCCATCGAAAATAACATGTCAAACTGACAATATTAGAATAGGTACAGTCTTCCATTTGAAAATAAATGCAATACAAAAGAAAGACATCTGATCCCTCTATGTCAACCTAATCTGATCATTTTACAACACAACTAAACACCCTGACTAATCTCCACGCGCCCCGTGAGAT
>NC_021161.2:5934281-6031971 GCF_000331145.2 Cicer arietinum
AACTAAAAGTTTGGAAGGAGCCCTTACCTCAACGTTAGCTTTAACGCGCGTTTCCGGTACCGCGAGTAATTCCGGTAAATTTTCCGCTCGCAACGCCGCTTCCAAATTAGTTCACTAGCACCGTAGCGTGGTGGTGAGCAACTTTCCCTTCTGTCTCTTCGAGAAATGAGGTTCGGATCTAGAAGAAACGGAGGGGTTTGTGTTTGGATCTCAAAACCGTTTTTCTTCGTTTTCGAATCAAAGAGGAAGAGTGGAGTTGCGAAAACCTTGATCTAACTCTCACCCGACCTTGGGTCACTAGCTTTGAAGAAAAGGAAGCAACGGAAACGAAAAATGGAGAAAGGATGGATTTTGGTTTCTTGCGTGAGGTTCAGAGGAAGGAGATGGAAATTTGGGAATTTCCTTCCTTTCTTTTTCTTTCCTTTGTTTTTCCTTTCTTCCTTTTTCCTTCCTTCCTTTATATACTATTTTCTTTTCCTTTTCCTTCCTTCTAGTTTTCCTTTCTTTTTCCCTCCAAGCAAACATATATATATATATAATAAATATAACTTAACAAATATCTCAAAATCTAGATATTTATTAAATTACCGTTTCACCCGAAACGCCTTAAATTCTCCGTAAAGGATTTTCTGCAGTTAAATTCAATTTATTTATCGACGAGAAATTCTAATTGGCATCGAAATACCTTTTTGATTATAAAACTCCAAAATATTATTAACTTTGGCTTAAAAGCCTCCGAGCCAAAATCCAAAATATACCAAAAATACATAAAAGGGTACTTTAAAATTATGGGTCTTACATTAATGTCAGGTTCTGTGTTTGACAAATGTCTATATCCAACACGACACTGACACATATGATTACATTCAACCACTTTCATTTTTTAAATATCAGCGTCATTTTTTAAATTTTCATCAATGTCATGCTCGGTTTTCATATCTATAGTAGTGCGTGCGTGTAAGGCTGCAATTGTTGCTATTGAGAATGAAATCGAAATGGATGAAACATAAAATTCGGCACAAATGTACCATTTGTTTATTCACATAAAACCATTCTACTAGTTCAGATTTATTATTATACAATGTATGGAAGCAAATAAAGCATATCCTGGAAGCAAATAAAGCATATCTTGAAATTTTTTGGAAAAAATGAACTTCAAAAGTTTCATGTTCATGAAAACTTTCGAAATTTAGAAAGTTAATATTTTGAAAATTTCAAAGGTTCGAAATTTATCTTACTTTTGGATTTCAAAAGTTTCAAATGTTCGAATGTTTGCAAATGTAATTCGGACAATTCAAACTTTGGAATAAAATGGATGAAAAAAAAAAGAATAGAATTTTTTTGGGGGTTTTTACTAATAATATTAGTGGCAATTTGAAATTTTCCTTGATGCTGAGGGGGTGGGCGGTACAAGTGGGGGGTGCACGGTACAAAACCCTTAAGGTAAATGTTCATCTCCCTCTGATTTTGTATCTCACTTTCAAATACAGTGTAGGATTCGATAGTTTACCAAAAATCATGATTCGGTAAAAGTCAAAAAAAATTGGAGGGTTGGATCAACCTTCAATTGTGATTAATATATAAATCTCACACTTTAAAAGGATTAAAAAAGGACCATGCTAACATTAAATAAAATGCACAATTTATATATTAAGGATTTCATAAATAGTAATTATATCTTAAAAAAATAAAATACACAATTTCTAATACAAAATTTATATCTTTAGTATACTAACATGTATCCTAAAAACAAATGTTAACATTTTCCTTTAAAAAAAAATTGTAATTCAAAGTAAGTTTTACAAAACGAACTCAGTGCATTTAAACAAATTACTGCAATTTAAAGTTGTTTGAATTGAAATTACTAAAAATGAGTATGCAAATATAAAAATAAAGGGTTAAATATATTTTTAGTCCCTATAAAATAAAGGTCAAAGCAAGTGAGGCTAGAAGCTTATGTTTCAAAAATTTTAAGCCTCTAAATTAAACCTCAAAATAATGTACGTTATACTATCAATTTCATTTATCGATAATTCAATGGTGTTGCAAGGAATATCAATAGCAAGATCTCTAAATACATTATTATAATACAGTATTAATGTTGAATTTAAAAAATTAATTTTTTAATATACGTAATATTTTGTGGCGGACATAAGCTCTCACCAAAATATTTATTTTTTAATCTAGATGGTGCTTTGTGGCGGCCTAAACCCTCACAAAGGAGGTATTTTGTGGCTGCCTGAGCCCTCACAAATGTTATCTATTTATTTTTTTAAATTTCATTTTTTATTTATTTTTCATGTAAAAGTAAAAATACATAAACATAAAAGGAGAAAAACAAATAGTAATTTTTTTTTTTCAAAAAAGTTGTAATTTGTTTTATTGCAATGAAATTTTTTGACGTGTAAACAAGTAACAAGAAATAGGATTCTGAATTGTGGTCATTTTTCAAGTCAGACTTTAAACTTGTTAAATTTAAGAATGTTGTGTTAAGACAAACTCTTAATTTAAATTTTGATGAAAATAGACAAAGGTTAATTAAGAACGTTAATTATAGTTCTAAATGTTATGTTAATTTAACTTGTGCTTTTGAGTGAATTAATTCCAAGATAGGAATTAAGCAAAACAAAGAAATCAGATAAAAACTGTATTCATAAAGAAAGGAGAACATTGTAGACAAAATATGTGAAAATGGAGAATGTTCTCCAGGATCAAGACTGATCATCACAGCCTCAAGATCAATCAATCTCCATTGGTTAAAAGAAGTTTTTGCCTTTGAATTTCATACTAATGTTATCAGTACATGACAAGGATCAAATAGGATCCATTCTAATCAAAGAAAGCATTCGAATCACAAAGAGAAAAGGTTGTGAATCAAGTAAGTTAAAACAAGTCTGAATCTTATCCAGCTTAACTGTCAAGAGAGTTAAACAATCTTGAATTGTACAAAATATTCAAATTAATCAGGAAGTCATCCAGAATGATTAAGACTGAACCTCCAGATTAATAATCAATCTCCAGTAAGTTCAAAGACTGAAACTCCAGATTGATTATCAATCTCCATAATTCTGCAGAAGTTCATCATCATTCTCCAAGTTGTTTTGACAAAATCAAATCTCCAGAAGCAATATCATCAACAAATATATATGAGCTATAAAGGATCATCAAATACAAGAGAAATCTGATCAAGAACGAAGAAAAACGGTCAGTCAAACATATTTCACAAACTGTTCAAAGGCTGAAATATTTTTATTCGTATATATTGATTTTGGTCAAAACTGACAGAGCACTACCAACAACTCTTTTGACCATTATTAATTGATCTAAAACGCCTATAAAAGAAAGGTCAATGCTCAGGGAAATTGCAGAAGCTCAAGTAATAACAAGTCTCATAAAATCATTCACATCCACATACTTGAAATTCTCACTTTCTCAAGAATCGAATCTCAAACAAGAGTTGAGACATCTCAGATTCTATCAAAACAATCTCATCATTATTGTAAAACTCAAACTATAAGAGTTTAGTATAGTTTGGGTAGATTGTAAGAAATCCTATCAAGGTTGATAGGTGACCTGATTAAATCTCTTTCTAGGTGGAAATAAATTAAGTTTGTAACAGATCAAGGTTGATCTGACCTAAGTGATGTAAAACCAAGAAGGATTTTTATTTTGAACACTTAGTGGAAAATCTCACAATTGTGATGACTGGACGTAGCCCAAGTTGGGTGAGTTAGTATACATCCCTGTGTGGTATTATTTATCTTATCTTCTTATTTATTAAGCCTGATAAACTATTTGAGTTAAAAGCATAAATTGATTTTCTGATTTTAAGCTAACAAAAAACGTTCTCTGTTTTCTGTTTTTTTAACCAATAACATTCTTGAGTTAAATCTTTAAGTTTTTCAGGAATTTTTAAATAGGAACATATACAATTTAAACCCCCATTTCTTGTAAATCGACATTGCTACTTCACATTGATCTAAAAATATTGAAAAATGCTTGTACTCAAGATGTTATTTGAAATGAAATTTTGTAGACTTAAATATATGATTGGTCCTACAAATACGCGCCATTTTGTTTTAATTTTTTGTAAGTTTTTTAGTTTGATTTTTATCTTTGTAAATATTTTTTTTTTATCATTGTTCTTTTGTTTTAGTTTATGTAAAATTAATTTTTATTGAAATTGGTCCATGTAATTCATTATATCTCGAATTATTGAGGGTTAAAATCAAATATTATATATATTACAAGAACTCATTTCAATAAAAACTAATTTTATATGGACTAAAATAAAAATATAATGACCAAAAACTAACAAAAGTATATTTACGATGACAAAAATCAAATAAAAAAACTAACAAGACTAAAACTAAAATAACATATAATTAAAAAATCAATCATATAATTAAATTATATAACATCAATATAATAACTTCAAGGAGTAAAAATTAGTCTCCAAATATGCACAAAGAAAATATAGAGTGAATCTTTTTCTTGTTCTTTTCATAATGAAAGTTTAAGGGAGTTAAGTTGCTAATACTCACTATATATGGTGAAAACGTAAAAAGAGTTATTTTAACAAATTTGAAAAATCAAGATTTTGAAAAAACTTCGTAGAAATATTTTGATATACTGCCTATCCTTATATGATATGAGTCATATCCCTTATCTATTAGAGTTTTTTTTTAACAGATATTAAGATTTGATTTTAAATAAATAAAAAATATTAACAATTGTATTAAATTATCTTTATTAATTATTAAATATATTGTTAATTGGTAGTTAGGTTGTATTTGTTATTAGTAGTTAGTGAAGACCTATAAATCAGTTAGATATAATCGTTTACTTTCATTTTTCTCACTTATATCATTTTTATTTTTATTTGTCATGATTCTTCACATTAACAATTGGTTTATTTATTTATTTATTATTTCTATCTAATTGTGTATTTTTTTTATCATCATAAAATTAAAAATAAGATATAATATTTTGAGAATATAATATTAATTAGATGATATAATTAAAAGAAAATAATTAATCTCACATTCAAAACAGAAAATTCAGCCACATATAAATTTTTTACTTACATGCCACTAGTTGTGATATAGATGGAGTATTGTTATTATAAAATCATGTGCAAAATCTAATTCCACTTGACTTTACTATATGGTAATGATAATACGTGGGAAAATCCACATATATTAGTGCTTGTTTAGTTTTTAATTTTTAATTTGTATTTTTTTATGAATAGTTTTTCAACGTGTTACTTTTGAGTGTTAGTCGTTTGTGAAGCAGAATGAACAGTCACAGAAAATGAGATTTAAATTATGATTCTTTTGAAATTTAGTTAATGTACTTTAATTGATGTTTCACTCAAAATTAGAGTTGGTAATCAAATGTTGATTAATAATCTCTTTAACTAACTAGAACTTTATCGACCATTTATATGAAGTTAAGAAGTTGTAAATAAAAATAATAACAGTAAAGTGTAATATGTGTGTACAAATAATTAAAGATAAAGGATAAAAAAGATTATACACAAAAAGTATATTGGTTCACTCTAGTTGGGCTAGTGCACTCTCATAATCGTGAAATTTTTACTGTGTTTCATAACTAAAACGTTATCTTTCACATCTTTTTTCTTGATCAAACATTGATCAATTACAATCTTTACATTTCAACCTAGAAAGTATTTTTATAGTCACTTTCTTTCTAGAAAGGATTTTTATAAACACACTCAATCTAACATAAAAAGATAGACTTGAGTTAATTTCAATGTGTATGATAAAAAGTATTTGGGATCTAATGATTTTCAACTCTTTATTTGAGATAAATAAATACAAACTCCATAAATGATAATTCACATATATAATAAATAGATCTGGAGTTTGCTTGAAGAGATTTTTGACTTGTCATTAGTTGAATAAGTGATGGTAGATTGAAAATTGAACTTTTGCTTTCATCTTCAAATTGAACTTCAATTTATAGATGATGAGATGTTTTGAATATTCAGTTTAAACTTGATACAACAGTTACACATATCAACCAAGTGTCAGATCTATTTTAAAATAATTAAACACGTGTTTATATTATTGTTCAGAATGTTCTTGACAAAATCCAAAATGTTCTTACTTTTGAATCTGATGAAAAACGTGAATAAGTGTGAGAGTGAGCTGCCAACTGTCATTTAACATTGTGTGTGATTAAAAGCATGCCTAACTTTATGCAAAACAGTGCTTGTACAATGCACTTGTGTTCTTTGTACTTGCTTTCAGCTAATCAAAACAGCAGATCAATTTGCATGTACTTTTTGCAAGAGGACATTCATTATTTGACTTCTTGAGGCTTGATTATTTTTGTGTGGCCCATGTGCGAATTATATCAATCTAGAACATGATTTTAGTGATTCTAAAGCTGTTATCATTTGTCTCTTGTCTTTTATTTAAGATAACTAGAATGAATTAAAATGTTCTACAATAATTTTGTCATCAATCTGAAGATCAATACAAGTATCATTGTGCAAAACATTGTGCATGTTTGTTTTTACAAGTAGGCTTGCAAAATTTGACTTTAATTGCTAATTAAATGTGGAAAAATCCATGTGCGAACTGCCAACTGATTTACTACATTATGTCCTTCCAAAAAGATCATATTGTCAATTGTTCTTTAATTGAACAAACGAAACATTATGGTGAATGTTCTTCCATCATTCTTTTAACAAATAACTTAATAAATGACTCAATCTTCAAATCATTTCTTCTTCAAAGCTGACTTTTTTCATTTTGTTGACCTGATATAAATATCTACGAGTGCAATGAACTTGTTCATCACGAGAACATTATTTCTAACAATTGAGAATGTTGTCTTCTATATAAGAGGATAAATCTTTTGTTCAAGTAATACTTCATATAATTTCTCTTGGTGTTACACATGTTGTGTCTTTTCCATCAAGTATCCCTAAGATGCTTTAGTATAAGTATGAATGTATTGGACACTGTCTCCATGAAGATGTTATCTTGAAGATACAATAATCATTCTCTTGAATGATTTATATATAATATGATATATTTCTTTTAAGATTCTTTCATAAAGATGTTATTTGACTTTTGTATTTATTTTCATATATGTTTGAATTTATAATATATCGTTGGACATATTTTCTAAGGTATCAAATGATCATATTGATCATTCTCTTTATTATCTGGTTCATAACAATTTGAACACTTGTTGTATTTGATTCTTGAGATAACTTTTGATTATCACAAGTTCCTAAATCTCTTTAGAAGATTGTCTTCTAATATTTATATGAAATAATCTTTTGACGCTACTTTAATTCGTTTATGATTGTACTTATTAACGTGAATGATTTCTTATTTTATTATTAAGAAAATAAGGTTTCTTATGTTTATACCTTAATTCACACTATATGATATGGTCCAAGGAAATTGTGCTACACCATAAATTAATTTTACTCACTCTATATTTATAATAATAATAAATAATAATAATAATAATAATAATTATTATTATTATTATTATTATTATTATAATTATAGTTATAATTATAATTATTAATTTAAGTTCTGGACAAATGTTATATATTATTTATTTATTTTTATTTTTTATTTTATTTTTTATATTAGAGTAAAAATACATAAACACAAAAAGAGGAAAACAAATAGTAATTTTCTTTTTCTGTGTCAAAAAAATTGTAATTTGTTTTATTTTAGCGAAATTTTTGAAGTGTTAACAAGTCATAAGAAATAGAATCTTGAATTGTGCCAAGTTTCCCATTCAGACTTTAAAGTTAGCCTTGTTAAGTAGAATGTTGACCTCAAAATATTGAAAAAGCTTATGTACACAAGAAGTTTATTTAAGATGAAATTTTGTAGGCTTAAATATAAATTAAATATAAATATATGATTGGTTTTACAAATACGTGTTTTTTTTGTGTAAATTTTTTTATTTGAATTTTATCTTTGTAAATATATTTATTTATTTATTATTATTGTTTTTTTGTTTTAGTCCGTGCAAAATTGATTTTTATTGAAATTGGTCCTTACAATTCATTATATCTCGAATAATTGAGAATTAAAATCAAATATTATATCTATTACAAGAACTCATTCAAATAAAAATTAATTTTATATGAACTAAAACAAAAGAACAATGATAAAAAACTAACAAAAATATATTTACAATAACAAAAATAAAAAAAAAAAACAAAAAAACTTAGGAACACTAAAATCAAAATAACACATAACTATAAAGATGAATCATATATTTAAATCATATAATATCAATATGATAAGTTCAATGAGAATAAATTAGTCTCCAAATATGCACATAGAAAGGAAAAATAGTAACTATTAAATATATAGTAAGCTTTGACTATAAATAAAAGGAAAAATAGTAAATATATAGATAATTGGTAGTTAGCTTATATTTGACTATATTAAGATTTGACTATAAATATATAGATAATTATATGAAGTATTTGACTATATTAAGTTTCCTTGGATTAACAAATATTAAGATTTGACTATAAATAAAAGGAAAAATAGTAATAAATTTATTAAATTACTCTTATTAACTATTAAATATATAGATAATTGGTAGTTAGCTTGTATTTGTTGCTCGTAGTTAATGAAGATCTATAAATCAATTATATGTAATCATTTACTTTAATTTTTCTCATTTGTATCCTTTTTACGTTAATTTGTAATGTTTTTTAACATTAACAATTGTTGTTTTTTATTTAATCCTTTGTGTGTTTTTTTATTATCATAAAATGAAAAGTAAGATATAATGTTTTGATAATATAATATTAATTAAATGATATAGTTAAAAAAAAGTTTTTAATCCAAAGGCTCTTATCTCTTCAACTGACATTAGGGACCTTTTTTCATTAAATAATAAAAAATACTATCAACAACTTAAGAGATGAAAATATGTATTACATGTATGTGCCCTCTGTTTTTTTTATTCTAAATTATTATTTATTAATATCCTACATGATATTGGGTAGCCAAAAATCTTATCCATGTCATCTTCAATTCGATCAAAATCAAATAATTTGAATTTGTAAAAAAAGAGTTAAAGATAGAAGGCTAAAAGTATTAGTTTAGAAATATAATATCAAAATTGCCATATTTAAAAAGTTGAGTGGCCAAAAAGGACATTTTGGGAAAACCATATTTAATTTGGTATTTATTTAAAATTTAAAAAAAAGTAATGTTGGTTGTTGCTTAATTTAATTGAGATAAGGATAAACCATAAACTTGATGCTTTTTTCAAACGGTAACTGTATCGTATAGACTCTTTTTTTTGTCTATTTATATACCAAACTCTTACTACATGACAAATCATCACATTATTACACTTTTGATACTTTTGTCTTGGAAAAGAACACATTTATGTCTCTTTCACCCTTTTTTTGTCTATAACATTGTAGACCACCAAAGTTTATTTTGTAGAAAACTCAAACTAGTAAATAGGTAGGCACCACTCTGTTTCTTGTGTACTTTGCAGATTTCATTTCAATGTTTATTTGTGATGTTAATAATGGATCTCTAAAGTCGATTTTTTGGTACAACCAATTGTTATATCATTATATTAAAAAAGAATAAACTCTTAACGTAAGGGTATTATGGTACGGTTGATTTTTCATTTGTATTGTCAAAATAATATTTTAAAGTCGATTTTATGGTTCAATCAATTTAGACAATAAAATTAAGAAAAATAATTTTAATGTAACTTTTTACTGGCGTTTGAGGATTTAAGTTTTTGTTGTTCATTGGAATGAGTATTGCACTATTGGATCAATGGTTCAGTTTTATAAGATTCTTTTTTTTTTTAATTTCCAAAAAAATTGTTTAGTTGTTTATTTTCATTAATAGCAAGATAACGATTTTTCCAAAAAACTTAATGATATGATAAGGTTGTTCAAATTAATGATTTTTCATTAATGACATGATAATGATTTTTGTTTGAATTGTTGTTAGTCATGATAATGATTGCGTCTTTAATGTGAGTGTCATATATATACAATTAGAACTGTCAAAAGGTCCCTCAACTATTAGGTTTCTTAACTTTTTTTTATTAAACTCTTAATATTAGATCCCTTATAAAAATTACTTTTTTTAAATTTTGGCTCATTATTTCATGGGGTTTACTAGAGGGGGCTCAGGGGGCTTGTAGGCCCCAATATTTTGATAATATTGAGATTTTTTCTTAAAAAAATTTTGAAATTTATTTTTTCGAAAAATATTTATTTTCTCAAAAAATGTTGTGAGAAAAATAAATAGATAATTTTCGAAAAAAACCAATTTTTTTTCTCAAAAAAAATAGTTTCGAAAAAAATCAGAAAAAAAAAAGTTATTATTTTTTTTTTGAAAACGTGGGACTATAGCCTATTAAACCCCCAAAATTTTAGGGGGGCTTACTTTCTGGGGGCCTTTTCAATTATAAAATTTTTTGACCCCTCCAACATGTGGGCATGAGCTAATAATTAGGGGTTTATCAAATTGACAGTTCTATATACAATACTGACTTTAATAATTTAAAGTCGATTTTATGGTTCAATCAATTTAGACAATAAAATTAAAAAAATAATTTTAATGTAACTTTTCACTGGCGTTTGAGGATTTAAGTTTTTGTTGTTCATTGGAATGAGTATTGCACTATTGGATCAATGGTTCAGTTTTATAAGATTCTTTTTTTTTTTTTTTTCCAAAAAAATTGTTTAGTTGTTTATTTTCATTAATAGCAAGATAACGATTTTTCCAAAAAACTTAATGATATGATAAGGTTGTTCAAATTAATGATTTTTCATTAATGACATGATAATGATTTTTGTTTGAATTGTTGTTAGTCATGATAATGATTGCGTCTTTAATGTGAGTGTCATATATATACAATTAGAACTGTCAAAAGGTCCCTCAACTATTAGGTTTCTTAACTTTTTTTTATTAAACTCTTAATATTAGATCCCTTATAAAAATTACTTTTTTTAAATTTTGGCTCATTATTTCATGGGGTTTACTAGAGGGGGCTCAGGGGGCTTGTAGGCCCCAATATTTTGATAATATTGAGATTTTTCTTAAAAAAATTTTGAAATTTATTTTTTTCGAAAAATATTTATTTTCTCAAAAAATTTTGTGAGAAAAATAAATAGATAATTTTCGAAAAAAATCGAATTTCTTTTATCGGTCAAAAAATCGAAAAAAAAAAGTTATTATTATTTTTTTGAAAACGTGGGCCTATAGCCTATTAAACCCCCAAAATTTTAGGGGGGGCTTACTTTCTGAGGGCCTTTTCAATTATAAAATTTTTTGACCACTCCAACATGTGGGTATGAGCTAATAATTAGAGGTTTGTCAAATTGACAGTTCTATATACAATACTGACTTTGAAATTTTTGTTGTGATTTCATTGTGAAGTTGTTTTGAGAGGAAGAAATGGCAAAAGCTACAATATTTTTGGTGGGGTTTTTGATTTTGCATTGTTGGGTAGCTATGGCTGAAGCTGAGTATTTGAAATACAAAGATCCAAAGCAACCATTGAATACTAGAATTAAGGATCTTGTTGGTAGGATGAGTTTGGAAGAGAAAGTTGGTCAGATGGTTCAGATTGATCGTACTGTTGCTTCTGCTGATGTGATGAAAAAGTATTATATTGGTAAGTTTTTTTCTTGTAGTATGTATTTTTAATTTAAATTTTAACAAGATTTTTAAAAATGTTTGGCTAACGCGAATTGAGTTGTGACATCAAAGGTTTTTATATCTCTGCGTTTATGTGAGTGTTATCACAACTGATTCAATGTGCATCAACCACATTTATCTGTAATTTAATGTAATATTAAAGATTTTAATGTGAGTGTTGTCACTATTTTAAACCTTAGTTTTGAATAAAAATTAATAGATATTTCAAATGGATAAATTGTTGTTTTGACTCTCGATATGTGAGGCGAGACTACTCTAACAATAATTCATGAGTTGAAAAAAATTACCTAAATATTTTTTTTTTAGTCAATTTGACTTTTGAATTAATCTATTTAGTCATTGATATTATGTTTCATTTATCAAGTTAATCCTTAAAATTATTAACAAAAAAGATACCTGATGATGTGTTTGTAATTTCAATCTATTCAGTGATCAAAATGGTTGTTCACTATCTATCGAATAATGTGAATTATAAATATATTTTTTTGTTTGTTAATAAAAAATAATAGAAATGAAAAATAGTGTGAATTAGGAAGAAAATTTTTTGTTTGTTTTTATAGGGAGTTTACTAAGTGGTGGTGGAAGTGTTCCTAAGCCACAAGCTAGTGCAAAGGATTGGGTTGATATGGTGAATGAATTTCAAAAGGGTGCTTTATCCACTAGGCTTGGAATTCCAATGATATATGGAATTGATGCTGTTCATGGCCATAACAATGTCTATAAAGCAACTATTTTTCCTCACAATATTGGTCTAGGAGCTACAAGGTAAATGACTAAAATTCTTGTATTCTTTTATGTGTGAATTTTTTTTTTTTTCAATTCTTGAGTATTAATCATTTCTTGTATTCAAAGGTCTTGTCCTGTGTGTTGAAATATTATAGTTTTATTGTCTACAAGAAATGAAAAAAAAAAAATCTTTGCAACCAAAACTTTGTCAAATTGTGCTCTCATTTTTTTTAGGTTGGTAAACTAACCAAATAAACAATTATGATTAATTATTTAATAAATAATTAATTACAAGTGGTTGATACTCATATTATACTGCAAGATCTTAATTACTTTTTAAGATTATGAGCGATGTTTATCAAACTTTTCCTCTATTAAAGTATTCATATTTTAATTGCTTTAGGTAAATGGAACATGACATTTGTGTTTAGACTATTGTTGAAAATTCTCCTTCTTTTAATTTTTTTATTTATAATTTGCCTAGTCTATTATCTCAATGACGTATCAGATGATTTTGAATTTGTTTAAAAAATTACACAAAGATAATTTATATGATATAAATTTGTAATCCAACAGTTAATTTGATACAATACATATCGTGTAAAAAGTTATTGATGAGTGTAACACTACTCAAACATTAGTTTAATGTAATTTGTTTTTGTATGCTTCTTTGTATTGATGATGAGGTTTATTTCTGAACCTATAGAGACCCTCAACTAGTGAAGAAGATTGGTGAGGCAACTGCTCTTGAAGCTAGAGCAACTGGAATTCCATATGTATTTGCGCCTTGCATTGCGGTAATTGAGATAATCACAAATTTATTTCTTGAAGACTCTTCTATTCAGTGTTGTCAAATAGCAGCAATAACGTTATAATGTAGTAGAATTTGAATAAATTGCAATTATTTCGGGATATGTTTTTTGATACAAAGTATTTCGAATAACGCAGCTATAGAGGTATTGTAGCACTGTAGTGGAATTTGAACAAATAGTTATTTTCTGATATATGTGATTGACAACACTTATCCTACCTTATAACATATTTGTTTGTATAGGTTTGTAGAGATCCAAGATGGGGTAGATGTTATGAAAGTTATAGTGAAGATCATACAGTAGTTCAATCTATGACTGAGATTATTCCAGGACTTCAAGGTGACATCCCTTCGAATTCGCCAAAGGGTGTTCCATTTGTTGCCGGAAAGTAAGAATTTATATTGTTGATGTTTTATTTATATCCTTGTTTCCTATCCTTGTTCCATTTTTCCTTACACAATCTTTCAATGTTGGTAAATAGCAGCTATAACGTTATACTATGCTAGATCTGGAACAAAACACTATTGTTCTATGATACGTTACTTGGTCTAAAATGTTGTTAAATAGTGACGATAGTGACATTATAGCACTTTAACGTAACGAAATTTGAACAAACCTCTATTTGGTGTTTAATTTTTGCTGTCATTTGCTTGCACAGCAAGAAAGTTGCAGCTTGTGCTAAGCACTTTGTTGGTGATGGTGGAACAACAAAAGGAATCAACGAGAACAACACAGTTGTAAGCAGACATGAATTGCTCAGCATTCACATGCCAGCTTACTATAACTCAATTATTCAAGGTGTGTCAACCATCATGGTCTCTTACTCAAGCTGGAATGGTGAAAAAATGCATGCTAATCGCGATTTAATCACTGGATTCCTCAAGAACACACTCCGTTTCAGGGTAATAATACTTTACCTTATGCACCTCTGATTTCAAAATTACAAATGATTACATTAAAAAGTTTAATTTCTATGTATTGTCTGTGTAAATCTTTTTTACACATATAACCAATGTTACGTGTATTGCCACATTATTTGATGAGTATGACGAGTCATAGATTTTTAAGTTTGATAAAAGGATTTGTATTCCAATAGGATTTGGATTATACACGACCTCAACCATTAATCTTATATTTAATTTTCAGATTATACAATTACAAAATCTGTTTTAAACTATTTCAGTCGTGAATTTGAGATCAGACAGTTGAGATTGAAAACCGCGTGATGCAATTACTTCACATAATTTGATTGACAATAAAATCTTCTTACACTACATTGGATAGATTTTTTATTATTATCAATCATCAAATATTAGTATATGCTTAAGATTCTATGTTTTTTTTAGGGTTTTGTCATATCAGATTTTCAAGGAATTGACAGGATAACTTCCACTCCTCATGCTAACTACACATACTCAATCCAAACTGCTGTCAATGCTGGTATTGACATGGTAAACTATTTTTTTTTCAAGTCTATTGATTATTGTTATTTGATTTTATATACATAGAATATATGATGTTTGATACTTACCATTGTAATGATGCAGATAATGATTCCATATAACTACACTGAGTTCATAGATGGCATAACCTTCCTAGTGAAGAACAATGCCATACCGATGAGTCGAATCGATGATGCAGTGAAGAGAATTTTGAGAGTCAAGTTTGTTATGGGATTATTTGAGAATCCATTGGCCGATTACAGTCTTGTCGATCAGCTCGGAAGTCAGGTCAGTCAATCAACTCAGAATTAAATATAATTTTAGTCCATATAAATTTATATGGTAATTTGATACTATATTGTCATTATAATTTACTAGCGTGCAAACAAACACAATCTACTTTTCTCGATCACGATATTAGATATACTATTAAAGTGTAGTCCATAATGTTAAACTACTATATTGGCATCATGATTTGACAGGAGCATAGAGAATTGGCAAGAGAAGCTGTGAGGAAATCATTGGTTCTATTGAAGAATGGTGAAAATGCTGATAAGCCATTGCTTCCTCTTCCTAAAAAGGCTTCAAAAATTCTTGTTGCTGGAAGCCATGCTGATAATCTAGGTTATCAATGTGGTGGATGGACTATTGAATGGCAAGGACTTAGTGGCAACCACATTACTAGTGGTATATAGTAAATTCCTTCTCTACTTTTTTTTACTTATATTTATTTTTAAGAGTCTAGCAGCAAAACTCATATACATTAAATACTGAGAAGATGGTCATTGAATTCAAATTCACACCCCAACACATCAAATGTCTCTATAGTTTTCTACTATCTTAACTGCACTTATGAGACTGTTAATTTTTTTTATTGTTTGACACTATCAAGTATAAAAAAATATCAAGAAAAATTGCACTCGTCTCGTTAAAATATGTTTAAACACAATCCCTCTATTTTGTAAAATACTTTAATTACATACGCCTCCCATTTAATAGAGGGTGTGTGTGCAATTTTTTCAACAAATACAAAGGATGATTAGTGTTCAATTAAAAACCAAAATGGCTTAGCACCAATGCTCTATATTAAAGGTATGTTTGGTGTCTGAAATATTTCGGTGTTGGACACTAACACGACACCAACAGATATGGTTACATTATGTTAGAACAACAAGCCTGACTCAAAAGAATAAAGATATAGAAGTGCACAATAAAAGAACACATAATATTTGATCAAGGAATTCGGCCAATTATGCCTACGTCTTTGACTGCAAAGTTGGTGCAATATCTTTCTATTATAAATTAAGATTAAGGTTCATAGTGTACAACTTGTATTTAAATATTATGGTCCAGATTAAAAATCGTTATCGCTCAAACGAGTTGTCCACTTATCACTAACTATGAGTCATATCTAATGCATTCAATCCCTTTCATTTTCACAAATTATTACTCGTGCCTCTATATCTGTTAGAGTCGTGTTTGATGTATGTGTTTGTGCTCACATTAGGAAGGTGAATGCAATTTTTCCAAAAATATAATGCTAACATTGCTCAACTGATATTCACAGGTACAACAATTCTCAGTGCTATAAAAAATACAGTTGACAAAGACACCGACATAATCTACAAGGAGTATCCAGATCTAGACTATGTAAAGTCAAACAACTTTTCATATGCAATAGTGGTAGTAGGAGAGAAACCATATGCTGAAACAAGTGGTGACAGCTTAAACCTAACAATTTCAAGTCATGGATATGACACAATAAACAATGTATGTGCTGGAGTGAAATGTGTTGTTGTGTTAATAACTGGTAGACCTGTTGTGATTCAACCATATCTTGACAAAATTGAAGGACTAGTTGCTGCTTGGCTTCCTGGAAGTGAAGGTCACGGTGTTACTGATGTTTTGTTTGGTGATTATGGATTTAGTGGTAAGCTTTCAAGAACATGGTTTAAGAGTGTTGATCAATTACCAATGAATGTTGGTGATTCTCATTATGATCCTTTGTTTCCATTTGGGTTTGGTCTTACAACTCAACCTTATAAGGCTACTTAGGAATTATATTAGATTTTGGTTAATCATTTACCAAATTTGTGTTCTTGGGCTAGGTTTTTGTATTATCTATTATTGTTTTATTTGCCATTTTGTGTTTCTATTTTACATGTTTGACATTACATTGGTGTTGTCATGTATATGTAGCTTGGAATTGTTGAACAATTTTGAGCTTCAATTATTAAAAACATTGAGTTATAATTAAATCTATATATGCCAGATTACCCATGTCCATATGTTAATGTCAGGTTCTGTGTTTGACAAATGTCTATATCCAACACGACACTGACACATATGATTACATTCAACCACTTTCATTTTTTAAATATCAGCGTCATTTTTTAAATTATCGTCAATTCATGCTCGGTTTTCATATCTATAGTAGTGCGTGTAATGCTGCAATTATTCGTGCTCGGTTTCCGTATCTATATCCATTTTTTTCCTTTACAATTAGTTGCTTGGCTCAATGACAGAATATTGCTATTGAGAATGAAATCGAAATGGATGAAACATGAAATTCAGCACAAATGTACCATTTGTTTATTCACATAAAACCATTCATCTAGTTCGGATTTATTATTATACAATGTATGGAAGCAAATAAAGCATATCCTGAAAAACTACTCAAATAAAGCATATCCTGGAAGCAAATAAAGCAAATAAAGCTTATCTTGTAAATTTTTGGAAAAACTGAACTTCGAAAGTTTTATGTTCATGAAAACTTTCGAAATTTAGAAAGTTAATATTTCGAAAATTTCAAAGGTTCGAAATTTATCTTACTTTTGGATTTCAAAAGTTTCAAAGGTTCGAATGTTTGCAAATGTAATTCAGACAATTCAAACTTTGGAATAAAATGGATGAAAAAAAAAAAAAAAAAAAAGAGAATTTTTTTGGGGGTTTTACTAATAATATTAGTGGCAATTTGGAATTTTCCTTGATGATGAGGGGGTGGGAGGTACAAGTGGGGGGTGCACGGTACAAAACCCTTAAGGTAAATGTTCATCTCCCTCTGATTTTGTATATCACTTTCAAATACAGTGTAGGATTTGGTAGTTTACCAGAAATCATGATTCGGTAAAAGTCAAAAAAAATTGGAGGGTTGCATCAACCTTCAATTGTGATTAATATATAAATCTCACACTATAAAAGGATTAAAATAGGACCATGCTAACATTAAATAAAATGCACAATTTATATATTAAGGATTTCATCAATAGTACACAATTTCGAATACAAAATTTATATCTTTAGTATACTAACATGTATCCTAAAAACAAATGTTAACATTTTCCTTAAAAAAATTGTAATTCAAAGTAAGTTTTACAAAACGAACTCAGTGCATTTAAACAAATTACTGCAATTTAAAGTTGTTTGAATTGAAATTACTAAAAATGAGTATGCAAATATAAAAATAAAGGGTTTAATTCTTAGTCTCTATCAAATAAAGGTCAAAGCAAGTGAGGCTAGAAGTTTATGTTTCAAAAATTTTAAGCCTCTAAATTAAACCTCAAAATAATGTACGTTATACTATCAATTTCATTTATCGATAATTCAATGGTGTTGCGAGGAATATCAATAGCAAGATCTCTAAATACATTATCCAACCCTCAAAATAAAATATCAATATTTCGTTTTTAGTTATTGTAACAAAACAAAAAAAATACAAATTTTACTCATATAAAATTATCATGTAAATAATTTTAATGTGATATTCATTAATTATAATTTTATTGTGAAATCGAAAGTTAAACTAAATGGCAACTTGTAAAAGGCTTTTGTGGATACATCGAAAGATACATGTAGTGCAATTCATGACAGCCCAACACTTCTCATACCCAAAGGAAAAACATTCATCTTGCAACCTCTATGGTTTCAAGGTCCTTGCAACTCATCTGCAACAGTTTATGTAAAGGTAAATTACAATCTATTTATTATATAATGAATTTTTTCTCTAATGTGTGACGAAATTTCAAACCTCTATTAAAATGTTTTTGGACAATATAAAATGTTAAATTGGATTAGTTATTTATTTATTTTTACAAAAGGAGATTTAATTTTTCGACAGAAATATTAACTATTTTAAAAATTAATCAACGAGATTATGATAAAATATACGTACTAAATAATAAAATTGAAGTAACAATCATTAAGTTTTTATAGACAATTATAATATAATTTTAGACTTTTTAAAAAAAAATTACAGATTTTAGTTAAGAGGAATTAAATTATTATCTAATCATTTTTCTTTCCTACATATATTATTCATTTTAAATTTTACAGAATCTCATTACATGATTTTAATTTATCTTTACAAAATTCCAATTAGAAAAAACCCTATGTAATTATCTTTTTTTTTTTTTAATCTTAATCCTCTCATTATCAAAGACCTTAATAACTCGACTAGAAGTTAAGTAAAGTTTAATCAATAACTATTTGAGTTAGAATTTTAAGTCGATATCTTTCAATAATTTATCTTTAATTAAAATTTCTTAATCACTTGAATCCAACTTCCTTTCTTAATTCCTTGCCACATTTTTGTTGTTGCAAAAGGTTAATTTACCATATAGTTGATTGTATCTATATAGTTTTATTCTCTTAGCAATCATTATATATACAATCAAAAAATAAAAAATGGATCAAGATTATACTTTTGTTTTTGTTAGCTTTTTCTCCCATCCTTTTATATTTTCAAAAGTTTTCAGAATACTTTTTTAGATTGGTCAATCTTAAGATATTTTTTCTTTGTCAAGATACATATCTGAATTAATCAATCAAAAAACATTGAAAGTGAGAGAAAAACTCTTTATTTCTTATGCAACTTATTTTATTTTATATGCATTATTGGAGTTGGCAGCTTGAGGGAACAATCAAAGCCCCAAACAAGATTGAGGCATGGAAATGGCCCAATAACAATGAGAAAGAAACATGGATCCGTTTCTCAGAGGTGGGATTGCTATTCCAATGCCAACTGTGACAGACCAACTGTGAGTTATAAAACACTAAATAAATCAAAGTCTATAAATAAATGACAAATGAAAATTACTTAATTTTAAAAAGTGAACAATATGATAATTTTATAATTAAATTGAAAAACTTAATTGAACTGAAAACACCCTTAATGTTTTAATTTAGAGATTGAGATTGAAATCTTATATGTGCAGGCTCTACATTTTCATGCTTGTGAAAATCTAATTCTTAGAGGACTGACTCACATCAATAGTCCAAGAAATCATATAAGTTTAAATGAATGTCATGGATCACATATATCTAAATTGCATATTATTGCCCCAAATGAAATCCCAAACACTGATGGTATTGACATTGCAGAATCATCTAATGTCATCATTGAGAATTCAAAAATGGAAACAGGTAATTCACAAACTGTTTCTTATGAAAATTGAAATCAAGTTGCTACACTCACATTTGTTCTTTAAAAAATTAGTTTTCGTAAAATAAGCATATTATTAAAGAAGTTAGAAATAGTATTAAAATTATTAATGATTATTTTTTTTAATTTTATTGCTTATATTTTTTTTTATAGAAAAATGTTAATTTGACCAATGTCTATATTTTTTTACCATTATTAGACTAAACCCTTGGAATTTTTATTTTTGTTTAGTTATTGATTGAAAAATATAAATTAACTATGAATATT
Source organism: Cicer arietinum (assembly GCF_000331145.2). Lineage (NCBI taxonomy): Eukaryota > Viridiplantae > Streptophyta > Magnoliopsida > Fabales > Fabaceae > Cicer > Cicer arietinum. The sequence continues at coordinate 5,954,692 of NC_021161.2, forward strand.
TTGTTTAAGAAATAATTAATTCAATTGTAAATTTGAAGGAATGTATATTTAAGGAGGGAGATAATAATAATTTTTCCTTTATTTAGGCTAAAGATGAATTTTTTTAATGTCCGAAAAGCATTTTCTTTTTAAATCTTACAATTATAAAGTAATTGGGCCTTGATAGACTTTTCTAAAAACTATAGTAATGGGTCTTTCATTGACCCATCATTATTTATACATTTTGATTCAAAAACTAAACTAACATTTTTGTTTAAATTTTACTGAATTAAGGTGATGATTGCATTGCCATTACTCACGGTTCTAGTTCCATAAACATCATTGGAATTTTTTGTGGACCTGGTCATGGCATCAGGTTAGTCCAAGTTATTTTTTCTGCTTTCAACATAAATTTAAGTGTGTTTAGATCAATAATTAAATTGTTTGGGATGCATTGTAGTGTGGGGAGCCTAGGAAGAAATGGAGCAGATGAATCCGTGGAAAATATATATGTGCGAAATTGCACCTTTAACGGAACGACAAATGGAGCTAGAATTAAGACATGGATGGTAAGCTATAATTTGAATAATTTAATTAAAAGAATAAATATTTAGGGACAAATGTGCGTCCAATGAATTTTTTGACCAATATTAGTCACTAATTAAATGGAAATAAATAATATAATTATTAAAAATATATAAATTCAATTAATTAGTATTGGATATGTGATTTATTCCTATCACTCAAATTGTGACTATAACACACTTAGATATTTTGTGTATTTTTTAAATCAGGGAAGACATGGATATGCAAGAAAAGTAACATTTGAGGATATTACAGTTATTGAAGCCTATAATCCTGTGATTATTGATCAAGAATACAATCCATATGATAGTGTACATGCAGTGAAAGTGAGTGATGTAACTTTTCGCAACATAAGGGGAACATCTATTTCTAAGCATGCAATCCAATTAAATTGTGATGAAGCCATAAGTTGCACTAACATTATACTAGAAGGGATTAACATAACTTCTTCTATTGGAGAGGAAGTTCATGCATCGTGTAAAAATGCAAAGGGAATGTGCACTTCATGTATTCCATATGTTCCATGTCTTTCTCAAGAGTGATAAACTTTTAGGATTTGAATTCCTTGATGTCACAACTACATACATGCATACAATTAACATTAGAGACTATCTGATCTTAATCAAATAATAAAAAAATAAAGTAAATTTTTAAAATTTTAAAGTTTATTTTCAAATTATATGATTTTTATTGGACCGTCTTTGATGTGTTGACTGCACAATTGCGTGCAGTTGTGGCTATTCAAGATTTAAATTCAAAGTTTTTTTTTGGTAATTTGTGTCTATGTTTGTCTCAACATCTAATTTAGGCTTTTATATGTTTTATTTTTAAAGTGTTTCTTCTCTCACCTCCACTATTCTCAAATATATAAAAATATACGTATAAATTGACTAATTCAGACGTTTAAAATATATCTGAGAATATTTGAGTTGAGAGAGAAAAGAAGGTTCACTACAAGAAAAAAACTATTTGGTGGCCAACTTTATAAATATTTTGTGGCCGAATAAAACCCTCACAAATTAGTGACCGAAAAAGCCTTCACAAATACAACATTGTGATTTTGTGAGGGCTTAGGCAGCCACAAAATCCAGTTAAATGTTTAAAAATTTGTGAGGGTTTTTTCAGCCACAAAATATAAATTTTGTGAGGGGAAATGCCTCCACAAAAGACTGAAGTGACATGTCCATTTGTGGCTGCATAGGCCGCCACAAAAGCAACTGAACGTTACTAATTATATTTTTAATATTTTTTAAATTTAAACAAACAACAGACTAAATGTACTTGGAAAAGAGAGCATGATGCCGCAGTTTTGGCTTCATTTGACCATCGCTTTTCAAAGCGTCTCTCATCTATGTTGGCTTACGCACGTAATAACGGCGAGGAAAAAAGGCATAATTGGATTGGTGAAAATGTTTGGACTGCTTTGTAGAGGAAATGGAACACAGATGCTTAGCAACAGAAGAGAGAAAAAGCAAAGATTAATAGAGCATCTGAGAGGGGTACCAGTACTCATAAGGGAGGTTCCATGTCTGCTGGAGAAATTAAATATTATATGGTAATTAATTATTATTTATAATATATATTTATTAATTTACATTCAATTAATCATCACATTTCACAACTTATAAACTTGACATTAATTTAATATTTTAGGAAAAGCAACTTGGAAGGGAGGTCACTCAGGCTGAGATACATCGCTATCTTCATGTTAATCCTGAAACAAATGAGTATACTAATGAATTATCAAAAATGATTCAGGTAATTATTATATATTAATTATTATATATTAATTAGACCTATAAATTATTATATATTAATTATTAACTATTTTATTTTTTTATTTTTAATATAGGAACAACTTCAACAAATCATGAAAGAATGGGATGATTATCAATCTACTCTTCCCCCTGCTCAGCGAGCTGGTCCAGTGCAGCGGAAACAATATGAGACCGCAAGTTTTATGCATATCAGTGGTGGCAAGTACAAAGGGCGTGTGCTAGGTGCTGGTAGTTTATTATCAACCTTTGTGAAAGGTCCAACCGGCTATATTCAGACTGAGACGTCTTCTTCTTATGCTAGTACGGATCGATCTCATCATCCGTCGATAGATAATATTGACCAGTTAAAGAAGCAATGGGCAAGTGAGCAAGAAGAAAAGACACAACAGCTGATACAAGCCGCAATTGATAAATTGAATGAGGAGTGGAAACAAAAGTTTCAAGAGCAGCAGCAGCAGTTTCAGCAGCAACAACAACAATTTCAACAACAACAATTTTCATTTCCTCCTGTGTTTCGTCAGCAGTTCCCGCCTCGGCCTCAATACTTGCCTCAACAACCACTATTCCAGCAGCAACAAAATTACTCTCAATACTCCCAGCAGCAGCAACCGCCTCCAAATTTCCAACAGCAACACCAGGATCCTCCGAACTCTGCCTTCCAGCAAGTACAGCAGCAGCCGCCAATGTTTCAACAACAACAATATTTTCATAATTATCCGTATGTTCCGTCCTCTTCACATCAAATTCCTCAACCTCAACCAGATCATCAAACTGCATATCGACCAACTATGCCAACAGCTGGGTTGATCAGACCAGATTTAAATCAACCTCAACCAGCTAGGGCTCCTCCTTCGACTAGTGGTGGTGCCATTGAAGATGAAATTCAATTTCAAACCATGATGTCTCCTCCAACACAAATTAATAATACTTTTGAGGGACTTCTTTCGTCGGGTAACATTGCAGGAAATAATGGTGGGAGTGGAGCTGATCAGAGGAATTATTATGAGGATTGATGTCATTTGAATAATTTCATAATTTTTTTTTGGGTTGTATGAACACATATTAATTATGTTGTCTTAGTTAATTATTGTTAGTTTAATTTTGGGTTTGTAAGACATTATTTATAAATTTTGGGTTTGTAAGACATTATTTGTTAATTTTGGAATGCATGTTTTATTTGATTTTGTGGTAATTACTTTAATTATTATTAATATTATATTTTTATATATAATATTTATTTTAATTTTAATATTTAATTTTTTATTTAAATTAATTTAATTTTAATTTTGTTTTATTTGTAATTTAAATTAATCTTTAACTATAATTATAATTTAAATATTTCATTTTACATTTAGTTTAAATATTTAATTATATTCAGATTAGTTTATTATATATTAAATTTAATTTATAATGATATTATATTTTAAATTTAATTTAAATTTTAATTTAATTATAATTTAAATTTAAATTTTAAATTTATATTTATATTAATTTATTATATATAATATTATAATACAGTATTAATGTTGAATTTAAAAAATTAATTTTTTAATATACATAATATTTTGTGGCGGCATAAGCCATCACAAAATATTTATTTTTTAATCTGGATGGTACTTTGTGGCGGCCTAAATCCTCACATAGGAGGGATTTTGTGGCGGCCTGGGCCCTCACAAAGGCTGAATTTTTTAAAATTAGTCTGTCCTTTGTGGCGGCCTGTGCCCTCATAAAGGTAGGTTTTTGTGGCTGCAAAGGCCCTCACAAAGGCAGCCTTTTGTGACTGAAAAGACCCTCACAAATGTCAACGTGTTTTACAAACTTTGTGGATGCAAAAGCTCTCACAAAAGTTTGGGACCAGCTTATTTGTGGCTGCTATTTGCCCTTTGTGAGGGCTTTTGGCCCTCACAAATTCCTTCTTTTCTTGTAGTAGTTTGTTATTTTTATACCTTAACTCACACTATATGGTATGACCCACATAAATTGTGCTAAATCTTAAATTAATTTTACTCACTATATTTATAATTATATTATTATAATTGAGAGTTTAGATATCAAATTTTTTTTATTTGTAATTATTATTAGGCTTATTTGTAATTTTGATCCTCCTATTTTAGCTGAATCACGAAAATAGTCCATCCATTTTATTTGTTCCGAGTTTTGATCTCCAAAACTTATTGAAATGTTACTTTTATAATTATGTGTCAAAAAAAAAGATTACGTGGAAGATTTCATATGGATTAGTTACATTTTCTTATTATTCCAAATTTATAAAACACTCTTCTTCTGGTGAAGAAAAAACATGAATCGTGAAGCGATGAAGAACATGATGGAATGGGATTAGGGTTGGACTCGCATTTGACTTCTCAAACTAATGTATGTTTTTTATGAAGTCATGTTCTTTAGCTCTCAAGGTATTAGGGATTAGAATGGTATTTTCTACATCATCTTTTTTTGACACATCATTAAAAAATGACATTTCAATCAAGTTTTGGATTAATATTATGTTTGAGAGACCAAAACTGAAGACAAATAAAATAGAGGAACTATTTTTGTGATTCAGTTAAAATAGGAAGACTAAAATTACAATCAAACCTTATTATTATTATTGTTGTTGTTTTTTTCTCATGATTTCGTATCGTTGGATGATAGTTTAAGCTCTAGACAAATGTTATCTATTTTTTTTTTAAATTTCATTTTTTATTTATTTTTCATGTAAAAGTAAAAATACATAAACATAAAAGGAGAAAAACAAATAGTAATTTTTTTTGTCAAAAAAGTTGTAATTTGTTTTATTGCAATGAAATTTTTTGACGTGTAAACAAGTAACAAGAAATAGGATTCTGAATTGTGGTCATTTTTCAAGTCAGACTTTAAACTTGTTAAATTTAAGAATGTTGTGGTAAGACAAACTCTCAATTTAAATTTTGATGAAAATAGACAAAGGTTAATTAAGAACGTAAATTATAGCTCTAAATGTTATGTTAATTTAACTTGTGCTTTTAAGTGAATTAATTCCAAGATATGAATTAAGCAAGATAAAGAAATCAGATAAAAATTGTATTCATAAAGAAAGGAGAACATTCTGGACAAAATATGTGAAAATGGAGAATGTTCTCCAAGATCAAAACTGATCATCACAACCTCAAGATCAATCAATCTCTATTGGTTAAAAGAAGTTTCTGCCTCTGAATTTCATACTAATGTTATCAGTACATGACAAGGATCAAATAGGATCCATTCTAATCAAAGAAAGCATTCGAATCACAAAGAGAAAAGGTTGTGAATCAAGTAAGTTAAAACAAGTATGAACCTTATCCAGCTTATTTGTCAAGAGAGTTAAACAATCTTGAATTGTACAAAATATTCAAATTAATGAGGAAGTCATCCAGAATGATTAAGACTGAACCTCCAGATTGATCATCAATCTCCAGTAAGTTCAAAGACTGAAACTCCAGATTGATAATCAATCTCCATAATTCAGCAGAAGTTCATCATCATTCTCCAAGCTGTTTTGACAAAATCAAATCTCCAGAAGCAATATCATCAACAAATATATATGAGCTATAAAGGATCATCAAATACAAGAGAAATCTGATCAAGAACGAAGAAAAACAGTCATTCAAACATATTTCACAAACTGTTCAAAGGCTGAAATATTTTTATTCGTATATATTGATTTTGGTCAAAACTGACAGAGCACTACCAACAACTCTTTTGACCATTATTAATTGATCTAAAACGCCTATAAAAGAAAGGTCAATGCTCAGGGAAATTGCAGAAGTTCAAGTAATAACAAGTCTCATAAAAAATCATTCACATCCACATACTTGAAATTCTCACTTTCTCAAGAATCGAATCTCAAACAAGAGTTGAGACATCTCAGATTCTATCAAAACAATCTCATCATTATTATAAAACTCAAACTATAAGAGTTTATTATAGTTTGGATAGATTGTAAGAAATCCTATCAATGTTGATGGTGACCTGATTAAATCTCTTTCTAGGTAAAAATAAATTAAGTTTATAACAGATCAAGGTTGATCTGACCTAAGTGATGTAAAACCAAGAAGGTTTTTTTATTTTGAACACTTAGTGGAAAATCTCACAGTTGTGATGACTGGACGTAGCCCAAGTTGGGTGAGTTAGTATACATCCGTGTGTGGTATTATTTATCTTATCTTCTAATTTATTAAGCCTGATAAACTATTTGAGTTAAAAGCATAAATTGAATTTCTGATTTTAAGCTAACCAAAAACGTTATTTGTTTTCTGTTTTTTTAACCAATAACATTCTTGAGTTAAATCTTTAAGTTTTTCAGGAATTTTTAAATAGGAACATTTACAATTTAAACTCGCATTTCTTGTAAATCGACATTGCTACTTCACGTTGTTCTAAAAATATTGAAAAATGCTTGTACTCAAGATGTTATTCGAAATGAAATTTTGTAGACTTAAATATATGATTGGTCCTACAAATACGCGCTTTTTTGTTTTAATTTTTTGTAAGTTTTTTAGTTTGATTTTTATCCTTGTAAATATTTTTGTTTTGTTTTTTTTATCATTGTTCTTTTGTTTTAGTTTATGTAAAATTAATTTTTATTGAAATTGGTCCATGTAATTCATTATATCTCGAATAATTGAGAGTTAAAATCAAATATTATATATATTACAAGAACTCATTTCAAGAAAAACTAATTTTATATGGATTAAAATAAAAATATAATGACCAAAAACTAACAAAAGTATATTTACGATGACAAAAATCAAATAAAAAAACTTACAAATCAATCATATATTTAAATTATATAATATCAATATAATAACTTCAAGGAGTAAAAATTAGTCTCCAAATATGCACAAAGAAAATATAGAGTGAATCTTTTTCTTGTTCTTTTCATAATGAAAGTTTAAGGGAATTAAGTTGCTAATACTCACTATATATGGTGAAAACGTAAAAAGAGTTATTTTAACAAAATTGAAAAATCAAGATTTTAAAAAAACTTCGTAGAAATATTTTGATATACTGCCTATCCTTATATGATATGAGTCATATCCCTTATCTATTAGAATAACTTTGTTGGTAAAAGCAGAATAAATGAATATAAATTCATTTATATATAGGCTCAAATCATTCCTCATTAATTCATCTTCCTTAGATTGAATCTGACCTAACTGTATTTATAGTTCGTTCTCATAAGGAGTTTTTTTTTTTTTTTAACAGATATTAAGATTTGATTATAAATAAATAAAAAATATTAACAATTGTATTAAATTATCTTTATTAATTATTAAATATATTGTTAATTGGTAGTTAGGTTGTATTTGTTATTAGTAATTAGTGAAGACCTATAAATCAGTTAGATATAATCGTTTACTTTAATTTTTCTCACTTATATCATTTTTATTTTTATTTGTCATGTTTCTTCACATTAACAATTGGTTTATTTATTTATTTATTATTTCTATCTAATTGTGTATTTTTTTATCATCATAAAATTAAAAATAAGATATAATATTTTGAGAATATAATATTAATTAGATGATATAATTAAAAGAAAATAATTAATCTCACATTCAAAACAGAAAATTCAGCCACATATAAATTTTTTACTTACATGCCACTAGTTGTGATATAGATGGAGTATTGTTATTATAAAATCATGTGCAAAATCTAATTCCACTTGACTTTACTGTATGGTAATGATAATACGTGGGAAAATCCACATATATTAGTGCTTGTTTAGTTTTTAATTTTTAATTTTTAATTTTTAATTTTTATTTTTTTATGAATAGTTTTTCAACGTGTGACTTTTGAGTGTTAGTCGTTTGTGAAGCAGAATGAACAGTCACAAAAAATGAGATTTAAATTATGATTCTTTTGAAATTTAGTGAATGTACTTTAAATGATGTTTCACTCAAAATTAGAGTTGGTAATAAAATGTTGATTAATAATCTCTTTAACTAACTAAAACTTTATCGACCGTTTATATGAAGTTAGGAAGTTGTAAATAAAAATAATAACACTAAAGTGTAATATGTGTGTACAAATAATTAAAGATAAAGGATAAAAAAAATTATACACAAAAAGTATATTGGTTCACTCTAATTGGGCTAGTGCACTCTCATAATCGTGAGATTTTGACTATGTTTTATAACTAAAACGTTATCTTTCACATCTTTTTTCTTGATCAAACATTGATCAATTACAATCTTCACATTTCAACCAAGAAAGTATTTTTATAGTCACTTTCTTTCTAGAAAGGATTTTTATAAACACACTCAATCTAACATAAAAAGATAGACTTGAGTTAATTTCAATGTGTATGATAAAAAGTATTTGGGATCTAATAATTTTCAACTCTTTATTTGAGATAAATATATACAAACTCCATAAATGATAATTCACATATATAATGAATAGATCTGGAGTTTGCTTGAAGAGATTTTTGACTTGTTATTATTTGAATAAGTGATGGTAGATTGAAAATTGAACTTTTGCTTTCATCTTCAAATTGAACTTCAATTTATAGATGATGAGATGCTTTGAATATTCAGTTTAAATTTGATATAACAGTTAGACATATCAACCAAGTGTCAGATCTATTTTAAAATAATTAAACACATGTTTATATTATTGTTCGGAATGTTCTTGACAAAACCCAAAATGTTCTTACTTTTGAATCTGATGAAAAACATGAATAAGTGTGAGAGTGAGCTGCCAACTGTCATTTAACATTGTGTGTGATTAGAAGCATGTCTAACTTTATGCAAAACAGTGCTTGTACAATGCACTTGTGTTCTTTGTACTTGCTTCCAGCTAATCAATCTAGAGATCAAAACTGCAAATCAATTTGCATGTACTTTTTGCAAGAGGACATTCATTATTTGACTTCTTGAGGCTTGATTATTTTTGTGTGGCCCATGTGCGAATTATATCAATCTAGAACATGATTTTAGTGATTCTAAAGCTGTTATCATTTGTCTCTTGTCTTTTATTTAAGATAACTAGAATGAATTAAAATGTTCTACAATAATTTTGTCATCAATCTGAAGATCAATACAAGTATCATTGTGCAAAACATTGTGCATGTTTGTTTTTACAAGTAGGCTTGCAAAATTTGACTTTAATTGCTAATTAAATGTTGAAAAATTCATGTGCGAACTGACAACTGATTTACTACATTATGTCCTTCCAAAAAGATTCATATTGTCAATTGTTCTTTAATTGAACAAACGAAACATTATGGTGAATGTTCTTCCATCATTCTTTTAACAAATAACTTAATAAATGACTCAATCTTCAAATCATTTCTTCTTCAAAGCTGACTTTTTTCATTTTGTTGACCTGATATAAATATTTACGAGTGCAATGAACTTGGTCATCACGAGAACATTATTTCTAACAATTGAGAATGTTGTCTTCTATATAAGAGGATAAATCTTTTGTTCAAGTAATACTTCATATAATTTCTCTTGGTGTTACACATGTTGTGTCTTGTCCATCAAGTATCCCTGAGATGCTTTAGTATAAGTATGAATGTAATGGACATTGTCTCCATGAAGATGTTATCTTGAAGATACAATAATCATTCTCTTGAATAATTTATATATAATATGATATATTTCTTTTAAGATTCTTTCATAAAGATGTTATTTGACTTCTGTATTTATTTTCATATATGTTTGAATTTATAATATATCGTTGGACATATTTTCTAAGGTATCAAATGATCATTTTGATCATTCTCTTTATTATTTGGTTCATAACAATTTGAACACTTGTTGTATTTGATTCTTGAGATAACTTTTGATTATCACGAGTTCGTAAATCTCTTTAGAAGATTGTCTTCTAATATTTATATGAAATAATCTTTTGACGCTACTTTAATTCGTTTATGATTGAGTAAATACACATGTACTTATTAACGTGAATGATTTCTTATTTTATTATTAAGAAAATAAGGTTTCTTACGTTTATACCTTAATTCACACTATATGATATGGTCCAAGGAAATTGTGCTACACCCTGAATTAATTTTACTCACTCTATATTTATAATAATAATAAATAATAATAATAATAATAATAATAATAATAATAAATAATTTTACTCACTCTATATTTATAATAATAATAAATAATAATAATAATAATAATAATAATAATAATTATTATTATTATTATAATTATAATTATAATTATTATTATTTATTATTATTAAATTGAGGACTCTACCTTAGGACTCTAGATTTGGCCTCGACGACTCTTCTCATGATTTCTTACCATTGGATGATAGTTTAAGTTCTGGACAAATGTTATCTATTTTTTTATTTATTTTTAATTTTATTTTATTTTTTATATTAGAGTAAAAATACATAAACAAAAAAAGAGAAAAACAAATAGTAATTTTCTTTTTCTATGTCAAAAAAATTGTAATTTGTTTTATTTTAGCGAAATTTTTGAAGTGTTAACAAGTCATAAGAAATAGAATCTTGAATTGTGCCAAGTTTCCAATTCAGACTTTAAAGTTAGCCTTGTTAAGTAGAATGTTTACCTCAAAATATTGAAAAAGCTTATGTACACAAGAAGTTTATTTAATATGAAATTTTGTAGGCTTAAATATAAATTAAATCTAAATATATGATTGGTTTTACAAATACGTGTTTTTTTTTTGTGTAAATTTTTTTATTTGATTTTTATCTTTGTAAATATATTTATTTATTATTATTGTTTTTTTGTTTTAGTCCGTGTAAAATTGATTTTTATTGAAATTGATCCTTACAATTCATTATATCTCGAATAATTGAGAATTAAAATCAAATATTATATATATTACAAGAACTCATTCAAATAAAAATTAATTTTATATGAACTAAAACAAAAGAACAATGATCAAAAACTAACAAAAATATATTTACAATAACAAAAATCAAATAAAACAAAAAAACTTAGGAACACTAAAATTAAAATAACACATAATTATAAAGATGAATCATATATTTAAATCATATAATATCAATATGATAAGTTAAATGAGAATAAATTAGTCTCCAAATATGCACATAGAAAGCATAGAATAAATCTTTGGCTTAATTGCAGTTTTGGTCCCTTTATTTTAGCTGAATTGCGAAAGTAGTCCTTCCATTTTGTTTCTCCCCAATTTTGGTCCCTCAAACAGAATTTTAGTCTAAAACTTGATGAATTTTCATTTTTGAAAACTATACTACACCATTTATGATCATATATTTTAGGTACAATTGTTGCAAATGAGATCTGGAGGCATGGTGTGACTTAAATAAATGCAAAAAAAATGAAATTTCATTAAGTTTTGAACTAAACTTTTGTTTGAGGGATCAAAACTGGGGAGAAGCAAAATGGGAGGACTACTTTTGCGATTCAGCTAAAATAGGAGGACTAAAACTGCAATTAAGCCTAAATCTTTTACTTTTTCTTTTCATAAATGAATGTTTAAGGGAGTTAAGTTGCTAATACTCACTATATATGGCGAAAATATGAAAAAAAGTATTTTTTTTACCAAAATTGAAAATTCAAGATTTAAAAAATGTACTTTTTAGAAATGTTGATATAGTGTCTATACTTATATTATATGAGTCATATCACTTATCTATAATGATATGAGTCATATCACTTATCTATGAGATTAACTTTGTTGGTAAAAGTAGCTAGATTGAAGGCTTATCTTCCTTGGATTAACAAATATTAAGATTTGACTATAAATAAAAGGAAAAATAGTAATAATTTTATTAAATTACTCTTATTAACTATTAAATATATAGATAATTGGTAGTTAGCTTGTATTTGTTGCTCGTAGTTAATGAAGATCTATAAATCAATTATATGTAATCATTTACTTTAATTTTTCTCATTTGTATCCTTTTTACGTTAATTTGTAATGTTTCTTAACATTAACAATTGTTGTTTTTTATTTAATCTTTTGTGTGTTTTTTTATTATCATAAAATGAAAAGTAAGATATAATGTTTTGATAATATAATATTAATTAGATGATATAATTAAAAAAAAGTTTTTAATCCAAAGGTTCTTATCTCTTCAACTGACATTAGGGACCTTTTTTCATTAAATAATAAAAAATATTATCAACAACTTAAGAGATGAAAATATGTATTACATGTATGTGCCCTCTGTTTTTTTTTTTTTTATTCTAAATTATTATTTATTAATATCCTACATGATATTGGGTAGCCAAAAATCTTATCCATGTCATCTTTAATTCGATCAAAATCAAATAATTTGAATTTGTAAAAAAAGAGTTAAAGATAGAAGGCTAAAAGTATTAGTTTAGAAATATAATATCAAAATTGCCATATTTAAAAAGTTGAGTAGCCAAAAAGGACATTTTGGGAAAACCATATTTAATTTGGTACTTATTTAAAATTTAAAAAGTAATGTTGGTTGTTGCTTAATTTAATTGAGATAAGGATAAACCATAAACTTAATGTTTTTTTCAACTGTATCTTATAGACTCTTTTTTTTGTCTATTTATATACCAAACTCTTACTACATGACAAATCATCACATTATTACACTTTTGATACTTTTGTCTTGGAAAAGAACACATTTATGTCTCTTTCACCCTTTTTTTGTCTATAACATTGTAGACCACCAAAGTTTATTTTGTAGAAAACTCAAACTAGTAAATAGGTAGGCACCACTCTGTTTCTTGTGTACTTTGCAGATTTCATTTCAATGTTTATTTGTGATGTTAATAATGGATCTCTAAAGTCGATTTTTTGGTACAACCAATTGTTATATCATTATATTAAAAAAGAATGAACTCTTAACGTAAGGGTATTATGGTACGGTTGATTTTTCATTTGTATTGTCAAAATAATATTTTAAAGTCGATTTTATGGTTCAATCAATTTAGACAATAAAATTAAGAAAAATAATTTTAATGTAACTTTTTACTGGCGTTTGAGGATTTAAGTTTTTGTTGTTCATTGGAATGAGTATTGCACTATTGGATCAATGGTTCAGTTTTATAAGATTCTTTTTTTTTTTTTTTAATTTCCAAAAAAATTGTTTAGTTGTTTATTTTCATTAATAGCAAGATAACGATTTTTCCAAAAAAATTAATGATATGATAAGGTTGTTCAAACTAATGATTTTTCATTAATGACATGATAATGATTTTTGTTTGAATTGTTGTTAGCCATGATGATTGCGTCTTTAATGTGAGTGTCATATATATACAATTAGAACTGTGAAAAAGTCCCTCAACTATTAGGTTTCTTAATTTTTTTTTATTAAACTCTTAATATTAGATCCCTTATAAAAATTACTTTTTTTAAATTTTGGCCCATTATTTCATGGGGTTTACTAGAGGGGGCTCATGGGGATTGTAGGCCCCAATATTTTGATAATATTGAGATTTTTCTTAAAAAAATTTTGAAATTTATTTTTTTCGAAAAATATTTATTTTCTCAAAAAATTTTGTGAGAAAAATAAATAGATAATTTTCGAAAAAAATCGAATTTCTTTTATCGGTCAAAAAATCGAAAAAAAAAAGTTATTATTATTTTTTTGAAAACGTGGGCCTATAGCCTATTAAACCCCCAAAATTTTAGGGGGGGCTTACTTTCTGAGGGCCTTTTCAATTATAAAATTTTTTGACCACTCCAACATGTGGGTATGAGCTAATAATTAGAGGTTTGTCAAATTGACAGTTCTATATACAATACTGACTTTGAAATTTTTGTTGTGATTTCATTGTGAAGTTGTTTTGAGAGGAAGAAATGGCAAAAGCTACAATATTTTTGGTGGGGTTTTTGATTTTGCATTGTTGGGTAGCTATGGCTGAAGCTGAGTATTTGAAATACAAAGATCCAAAACAACCATTGAATACTAGAATTAAGGATCTTGTTGGTAGGATGAGTTTGGAAGAGAAAGTTGGTCAGATGGTTCAGATTGATCGTAGTGTTGCTTCTGTTGATGTGATGAAAAAGTATTATATTGGTAAGTTTTTTTCTTGTAGTATGTATTTTTAATTTAAATTTTAACAAGATTTTTAAAAATGTTTGGCTAACGCGAATTGAGTTGTGACATCAAATGTTTTTATATCTCTGCGTTTATGTGAGTGTTATCACAACTGATTCAATGTGCATCAACCACATTTATCTGTAATTTAATGTAATATTAAAGATTTTAATGTGAGTGTTGTCACTATTTTAAACCTTAGTTTTGAATAAAAATTAATAGATATTTCAAATGGATAAATTGTTGTTTTGACTTTCGATATGTGAGGCGAGACTGTTGTGACAATAATTCATGAGTTGAAAAAAATTACCTAAATATTTTTTTTGTTAGTCAATTTGACTTTTGAATATCTTTTGAATTAATCTATTTAGTCGTCGATATTATGTTTCGTTTATCAAGTTAATCCTTAAAATTATTAACAAAAAAGATACATAATGATGTGTTTGTAATTTCAATCTATTCACTGATCAAAATGGTTGTTCACTATTTATCAAAATGGTTGTTAATAAAAAATAATAGAAATGAAAAACAGTGTGAATTAGGAAGAAAACAAATTATATTTTTGTTTGTTTTTATAGGGAGTTTACTAAGTGGTGGTGGAAGTGTTCCTAAGCCACAAGCTAGTGCAAAGGATTGGGTTGATATGGTGAATGAATTTCAAAAGGGTGCTTTATCCACTAGGCTTGGAATTCCAATGATATATGGAATTGATGCTGTTCATGGCCATAACAATGTCTATAAAGCAACTATTTTTCCTCACAATATTGGTCTAGGAGCTACAAGGTAAATGACAAATTCTTGTATTCTTTTATGTGTGAATTTTTTTTGTTTTCCAATTCTTGAGTATTAATCATTTCTTGTATTCAAAGGTCTTGTCTTGTGTGTTGAAATATTATAGTTTTATTGTCTACAAGAAATGAAAAAAAAATATCTTTGCAACCAAAACTTTGTCAAATTGTGCTCTCATTTTTTTTAGGTTGGTACACTAACCAAATAAACAATTACGATTAATTATTAAATAAATAATTAGTTACAAATGGTTGATACTCATATTATACTGCAAGATCTTAATTACTTTTTAAGATTATGAGCGATGTTTATCAAACTTTTCCTCTATTAAAATATTCATATTTTAATTGTTTTAGGTAAATGGAACATGACATTTGTGTTTAGACTATTGTTGAAAACTCTCCTTCTTTTAATTTTTTTTTATAATTTGCCTAGTCTATTATCTCAATGACGTATCAGATGATTTTGAATTTGTTTAAAAAATTACACAAAGATAATGTATATGATATAAATTTATAATCCAACAGTTAATTTGATACAATACATATCGTGTAAAAAGTTATTGATGAGTGTAACACTACTCAAACTTTAGTTTGATGTAATTTGTTTTTCTATGCTTCTTTGTATTGATGATGAGGTTTATTTCTGAACCTATAGAGACCCTCAACTAGTGAAGAAGATTGGTGAGGCAACTGCTCTTGAAGCTAGAGCAACTGGAATTCCATATGTATTTGCGCCTTGCATTGCGGTAATCGAGATAATCACAAATTTATTTCTTGAAGACTCTTCTATATAGTGTTGTCAAATAGCAGCAATAACGTTATAATGTAGTAGAATTTGAATAAATTGCAATTATTTCGGGATATGTTTTTTGATACAAAGTATTTTGAATAACGCAGCTATAGAGGTGCTGTAGCACTGTAGTGGAATTTGAACAAATAGTTATTTTCTGATATATGTGATTGACAACACTTATCCTACCATATAACATATTTGTTTGTATAGGTTTGTAGAGATCCAAGATGGGGTAGATGTTATGAAAGTTATAGTGAAGATCATACAATAGTTCAATCTATGACTGAGATTATTCCAGGACTTCAAGGTGACATCCCTTCGAATTCGCCAAAGGGTGTTCCATTTGTTGCCGGAAAGTAAGAATTGATATTGTTGATGTTTTATTTATATCCTTGTTCCATTTTTCCTTACACAATCCTTCAATGTTGGTAAATAGCAGCTATAACGTTATACTATGCTAGATCTGGAACAAAACACTATTGTTCTATGATACGTTACTTGGTCTAAAATGTTGTTAAATAGTGACGATAGTGACATTATAGCACTTTAACGTAACGAAATTTGAACAAACCTCTATTTGGTGTTTAATTTTTGCTGTCATTTGCTTGCACAGCAAGAAAGTTGCAGCTTGTGCTAAGCACTTTGTTGGTGATGGTGGAACAACAAAAGGAATCAACGAGAACAACACAGTTGTAAGCAGACATGAATTGCTCAGCATTCACATGCCAGCTTACTATAACTCAATTATTCATGGTGTGTCAACCATCATGGTCTCTTACTCAAGCTGGAATGGCGAAAAAATGCATGCTAATCGCGATTTAATCACTGGATTCCTCAAGAACACACTCCGTTTCAGGGTAATAATACTTTACCTCATGCACCTCTGATTTCAAAATTACAAATGATTACATTAATAAGTTTAATTTCTATGTATTGTCTATGTAAATCTTTTTTACACATATAACCAATGTTACGTGTATTGCCACATTATTTGATGAGTATGACGAGTCATAGATTTTTAAGTTTGATAAAAGGATTTGTATTCCAATAGGATTTGGATTATACACGACCTCAACCATTAATCTTATATTTAATTTTCAGATTATACAATTACAAAATCTGTTTTAAAATATTTCAGTCGTGAATTTGAGATCAGACAGTTGAGATTGAAAACCGCGTGATGCAATTACTTCACAGAATTTGATTGACAATAAAATCTTCTTACACTACATTGGATAGATTTTTTATTATTTTCAATCATCAAATATTAGTATATGCTTAAGATTCTATGTATTTTTTTAGGGTTTTGTCACATCAGATTGGCAAGGAATTGACTTGATAACTTCCACTCCTCATGCTAACTACACATACTCAATCCAAACTGCAGTCAATGCTGGTATTGACATGGTAAACTATTTTTTTTTTCAAGTCTATTGATTATTGTTATTTGATTTTATATACATAGAATATATGATGTTTGATACTTACCATTGTAATGATGCAGATAATGATTCCATATAACTACACTGAGTTCATAGATGGCCTAACCTTCCTAGTGAAGAACAATGCCATACCGATGAGTCGAATCGATGATGCAGTGAAGAGAATTTTGAGAGTCAAGTTTGTTATGGGATTATTTGAGAATCCATTGGCCGATTACAGTCTTGTCGATCAGCTCGGAAGTCAGGTCAGTCAATCAACTCAGAATTAAATATAATTTTAGTCCATATAAATTTATATGGTAATTTGATAAATTATATTGTCATTATAATTTACTATTAAATATACTATTAAAGTGTAGTCCATAATGTTAAACTACTATATTGGCATCATGATTTGACAGGAGCATAGAGAATTGGCAAGAGAAGCTGTGAGGAAATCATTGGTTCTATTGAAGAATGGTGAAAATGCTGATAAGCCATTGCTTCCTCTTCCTAAAAAGGCTTCAAAAATTCTTGTTGCTGGAAGCCATGCTGATAATCTAGGTTATCAATGTGGTGGATGGACTATTGAATGGCAAGGACATAGTGGCAACCACATTACTAGTGGTATATAATAAATTCCTTCTCTACTTTTTTTTACTTATATTTATTTTTAAGAGTCTAGCGGCAAAACTCATATACATTAAATACTGAGAAGATGGTCATTGAATTCGAATTCACACCCCAACACATCAAATGTCTCTATAGTTTTCTACTATCTTAACTGCACTTATGAGCCTGTTAATTTTTTTATTGTTTGACACTATCAAGTATAAAAAAATATCAAGAAAAATTGCACTCGTCTCGTTAAAGTATGTTTAAACACAATCCCTCTATTTTGTAAAATACTTTAATTACATACGCCTCCCATTTAATAGAGGGTGTGTGTGCAATTTTTTCAATAAAATACAAAGGATGATTAGTGTTCAATTAAAAACCAAAATGGCTTAGCACCAACGCTCTATATTAAAGGTATGTTTGGTGTCTGAAATATTTCGGTGTTGGACACTAACACGACACCAACATATATGGTTACATTATGTTAGAACAACAAGCCTGACTCAAAAGAATAAAGATAAAAAAGTGCACAATAAAAGAACACATAATATTTGATCAGGGAATTCGGCCAATTATGCCTACGTCTTTGACTGCAGAGTTGGTGCAATATCTTTCTATTATAAATTAAGATTAAGGTTCATAGTGTACAACTTGTATTTAAATATTACGGTCCAGATTAAAAATCGTTATTGCTCAAACGAGTTGTCCACTTATCACTAACTATGAGTCATAGCTAATGCATTCAATCCCTTTCATTTTCACAAATTATTACTCGTGTCTCTATATCTGTTAGAGTCGTGTTTGATGTCTGTGTTTGTGCTCACATTAGGAAGGTGAATGCAATTTTTCCAAAAATATAATGCTAACATTGCTCAACTGATATTCACAGGTACAACAATTCTCAGTGCTATAAAAAATACAGTTGACAAAGACACCGACATAATCTACAAGGAGTATCCAGATCCAGACTATGTAAAGTCAAACAACTTTTCATATGCAATAGTGGTAGTAGGAGAGAAACCATATGCTGAAACAAGTGGTGACAGCTTAAACCTAACAATTTCAAGTCATGGATATGACACAATAAACAATGTATGTGCTGGAGTGAAATGTGTTGTTGTGTTAATAACTGGTAGACCTGTTGTGATTCAACCATATCTTGACAAAATTGAAGGACTAGTTGCTGCTTGGCTTCCTGGAAGTGAAGGTCACGGTGTTACTGATGTTTTGTTTGGTGATTATGGATTTAGTGGTAAGCTTTCAAGAACATGGTTTAAGAGTGTTGATCAATTACCAATGAATGTTGGTGATTCTCATTATGATCCTTTGTTTCCATTTGGGTTTGGTCTTACAACTCAACCTTATAAGGCTACTTAGGAATTATATTAGATTTTGGTTAATCATTTACCAAATTTGTGTTCTTGGGCTAGGTTTTTGTATTATCTATTATTGTTTTATTTGCCATTTTGTGTTTCTATTTTACATGTTTGACATTACATTGGTGTTGTCATGTATATGTAGCTTGGAATTGTTGAACAATTTTGGGCTTCAATTATTAAAAACATTGAGTTATAATTAAATCTATATACGCCAAATTACCCATGTCCATATGTTAATGTCAGATTTTGTGTTTGACAAATGTCTATATCCAACACGACACTGACACATATGATTACATTCAACCACTTTCATTTTTTAAATATTAGTGTCATTTTTCAAATTATCATTAGTGTCATGCTCGGTTTTCATATCTATAGTAGTGCGTGTAAGGCTGCAATTATTCGTGCTCAATTTCCGTATCTATATCCATTTTTTTCCTTTTACAATTAGTTGCTTGGCTCAATGACAGAATATTGCTATTGAGAATGAAATCGAAATGGATGAAACATGAAATTCAGCACACATGTACCATTTGTTTATTGACATAAAACCATTCAACTAGTTCAGATTTATTATTATACAATGTATGCAAACAAATAAAGCATATCCTGAAAAACTACTCAACCGCATCTTTGGTCTTCTCCACCACTACATTACCTTCATCTTCTGCTTCTTTTATCTGTTTTTCTATCTCTGCCTTTTGTTCAAGAAGTGCTTCTACTTTGCCATTGATCTTTTCAAGCTTTTGCTTCAGCTTGCTGAGATCCTTGGACTTGTCTTTTCCAGTTAACTTTCTCTTCTTCCCACCTTTGTCCTTATCTTCTTTTTTGTTCTTCTCTTTCACTTCATCTCTGTCGTCTTCGTCGTCAATCTTTTGTTCGACTAACTCCCTCGAAACAACTTCATCTTCCTTGTCATCTTTACCTTTCTCTTTATCTTCAGGTTTCTTCTCTTTCTTTATGATTGCTTTTTTACTGTCTTTCTCACCCTCTTCTTCCTCACCCTTGTCTTTTTTTTCTTTTTTCTTCTTATCCTTCTTCTCTTTTCCTTCATCGGTTTTATCATCGTCTTTCTTTGGCTTGATTTTCCCATCCTTGTCCTTCTCTTTTTCTTTCTTATCCTTCTTCTTTGTCTTCTTATTCTCTTCACCATCATTCTCTTCTCCCTTTTCCTTCAATGTCTCCACATCTTCATCCTTGTGTTTTTTCTTATCCTTCTTCTTTTCTCCTTCATCGGTTTTTTCATCGTCTTTCTTTGGCTTGACTTTCTCATCCTTTTCTTTTTCTTTCTTATCCTTCTTATTCGTCTTCTCATTCTCTTCTCCCTTTCCCTTCAACGTCTCCACAGCTTCATCCTTGTTCTTTTTCTTCTCCTTTTTGCTTTTTTCGTTCTTCTCTTCACTTTCCTCACCTCCATCTTCCTTCCCCTTATTCACCTTTGTTACGATTTCTTCGTCTTTCTCCTTTTTCTTCTTCTTCTTCTTCTTCTCATCCTTCTTTTTCTCTTCGTTACCATCATCATCTTTGGTCTCTTTTCCCTTTTTATCATCGGCAACTACTTCGCCCTTGCCTTTATTTTCCTTACTCTTCACCTTTTCTTTCTTTTCGGTACTCTCCTCGCCGTCCTTGCCATTTTTCTCTTTGTGCCTTTGTGTGCCACTTTTGTCATCTTTTTCTTTCTTTTCCTTTTTCTTCTTATCCTTTTCGTCCTCATCACCGTGTTTATTCTCACGGTTATGTTCTGAATCATCTACTTTCTTTTCATCCTTATGTTTTTTCTTTTTCTCTACTGATTTGTTCTTCACCTTCAGTTCTACTTCTAACTCGCTCTTATCTTCCTTCACATCACCTGGTTTTTCATCCTCAGTCTTGATCTTCAGAGTGATATTTGATTTGTCTTCCATGTCTAAATAATCACAAAACAATTAAATAAACTTTGTTTGAATAAACAACTTAATTAAACACTTATAGCATAAAAATTTATCATATAACTATTTTGTATAAGCTATTATTATAACAAAAGATAAAATAAAGTCAGTCTGTTTACTATTCTTATCATAAGAGGCCTAGGATTAGAAATCAGAATAGTCAATAAAACAGGTAATCTATCATTTTCTTTTTTTTTTGACAGAAAGTCTATCATCTTATTTACCATCAATTTGGATATTTACAGAATATTATAGTTTATTAATCCAACAAGTTTATCAAGCACTGCTAAAGTTTTAAGTTAAAAAATATTTGCACAATATCCAACATTATACACAAAAATATGCAAGAAAAAATCATCTCTCAATTGGCAAACAAAAAGTTAATAATCTTAATGCAACCCAACATAGAACAGTTGAACTCTAATGCATGAGGCCAGACTTTATTACTATTCAATTTTTCATGACACATCCAAGCACTACAAAACAGAAAGCTAAAGATTGCAAACAAGGAAATAGATAATAAATCTCAATTTTCTTAACTTATCATAGTTCACAAAGGTAATATTCATTCTGGAGCTATAAATCTGCTTATGCTTCTGTTACAGCACATGTTAATTTGTCTATTTACTATATATAGAACAATGATTTATGGTGCCATGTGTTCGACCACCCACCATATTATCCACACATCAAGTCTAATAATGTTAATAACAAATAGAGATACCCCTTACCTTACAAGCATGTTTTGCAACGTTGAGTTAGGTCTTATATAGAAAAGGCAGAACTACAACATCGATCCTTCAACTTAATTTAAAGTTTCAAACACACCATTTATCTTTTTTCATGTCAAATTAAAGCCATATCTCACTAAGTACCATCGGCTACATGGATCAAATGACGCATTAACGTTATAGCATATATCTTTCCAGCTCATTAATCTCTAAATCTTTCCTAATAGTTTCTCTTATAGTTTTCCTAGATCTTCTCCCGCCTCTAGCTATTTGACTACCCTCCATTTGATCCACTCTCCTCACTACAGAGTCTATAGGTCTCCTCTTCACATGTCCAATTCACCTAAGTCAAGTTTCTACCATCTTTTCTACTAATCATATCTCTAATGTTGTCATTCTTAATCCTATCTCATCTAATCTTTCCACACATCCAATGCAAAATTCGCATCTCTATCACACTTATTTTATCCTCATGTTGGTTCAAACAACAATGTTTGACCAAAATTCATTTTTTTATCTATGTATATAATGGAAAGTCTTGATCATTCAAAAAGATAAATTACTCCTTCAACTCATCAAGATAACATTTAAATTACCTCATAATGACCATTAAAATATCTAATTTATCAAAATTAACAAGATATTTTTTGAATTAACAAGATATAGAGAGAGAGAGAGAGGATAATTACGAATTATGAATTAATCAAATGGATGAATATGAATCGAATTGAATTGTTGAATTGAAGAGAAATTAAAGGATATACCTGTTGAGTGTGAATTGTTGTTAGATTCAAGAAATTGGAATTGGAAGTGTTGTATCTAGATAGAATAGGAAACCTTAGAAACACTTTTTCGGTGACTCCAGCGGTTCTATTTGTCGTATTCTCAAACGCGCAAAGATTTGTCCTCTAAGTTTAATAATATTAATTATTTACGGTAAAATCGGTTTTGATATTTTTTTTGTCCAAAGAGTAAATAAATTTGCATGATATTTAGTTTAATAATTTTGGTATTTATGGTTTGAGTTAAGTGTCAATTAGTTGATATATTTATTTTATCAACTTTTTATTTTAAAAAGCTAATTTCTTATTTATTATCATAATAGTTGAATTGAATTTATTTAAAATAAATAATTAGTAAAATGAATCAATTGATATTTCGTATTATAATCACTTATGTTTATGAGTATGAATAAAATCATAAATCTGTTTATTTAATTTAATCTAACTGCATTTTAATTCAGTTCATTCAAGTTGGGTCTAATTCGAACCACCAACTCATTTAAGTTTGGTCTAATCCGAACCAATTCATTGGAACTCAATTGTGTTCAGTTTGAGCAATAAATTTAACTTTTTGAACTTATGAATTTGCAAATCCAACTCATTGACGTGACATATATATTTTTACTATTGATGTATAGCTAAAATTTAGTTGTTGGATTATGTTTGAAAATTTGTTGCTAATTTAACTAATTTAAGTGTTTTGTTGTGTGTGTGGATGTATTTTAAGTATTAAATGATATGTCGTGATATAGTTTTATTATTTTTAGATGTTTAAATATTTAAATTTAATTATATTTTTTTTAAATAATTTTTTTTTATTACCTGTGAACCCAATCCAATCTGTTTATAATCGGGTTAGTTTGGTTCAAATTTGATAGAAAAATCATGGGTTGAAAACTCAACTCAACACAAATAAAATTAATCGATTTGAATATTAGATTTGGCAAAAATAAGACCCAATTTAACCCGTGTGCACTTCTAATCACTTATAATTGATCATTCATGTACTATATATTCATTAATAATTGATTATTCGTTTTATTATTTAAAGAAGGAATTAGATCTATTATATTTTTAGTCTAAATTACATATTTTTTACTCAAAATAACACCTTGATTTGGAAGAGATTTGGTAAGTGATTTCGAAGATGTTTTTTCCCACAAAAATCTAAGTGTTTTTCATGAAGTTTGAATTTAATAGTAACTTTTTTATACTGGAAGTAAGTATTGAATGATAATTGAATAATAACAAAATTAATTTTGACTATAAAGTGGTACACAAGAACATTTACTTTACTTTTCTATATAAAAAAAAATAAGAAATCTTTTTTAATTTTTTGACTTGAATTTAAAGAAATGAGCTAAACTTTTATAACAAAATAAACTAAGATTTAAGTCTTAGTTCAAAATGTACCGTGTTTGAAGTGTCTCATTTCAGATTATTTTTATTTGATGAATATATTTTTTGTTTAAAAAAATTATTTGTTTTATTTTGAACTTTTAAATTATAAATGTTATATAGTTTTGATATTGGTCTCTTTAAGTTATAAAATTAGACAATTTGATCTCTTAAATTACAAATGTCATACACCGATAAAAAGGACTAAAGTGTCTTACATTTGTAATTGAAGAATCAACTTCCGATAAAAAGACTAAAGTGTCTTACATTTGTAATTGAAGAATCAACTTTTTATTATCAAGATTATAATCCGTCTAGTCTAATGAAGGTCGATAAAGAGGACCCCCTCCACAACATCCATGTGCCAACTATCATTCATCACATAAATTGAGAGAGAGAACTCCTCTTGGATGATTGGAATACTGTCAGGGCAATAATCACAGTTGATGTCACCCCCAAAAGTCCAACTATCCTTCCAAAAGTGGGTGTCTTGGTTATTCTGCACCATCCACAATATGTTGCACTCCACATTCAACCACGTTCGAGAGATAGCATGTCAAATGTGAGAAGTACTACCCCTAGGTGAAATCTTGGGCATAACATGTGCAATACAACCATATTTAGCTCTCATTAACCGAACCCAAAGTTTATTAGGACAAGCAAAAAGGTTATAGGCTAGCTTTAACATATACACTTCGTTGAGGACATTCATGCTTCTCAAACCAAAGCCACATTTTTCCTTAGGAGAATATATCTTATCCTGAGGGATTAAACGACATTTGTGGTGCTCCTCTGTACTACTCCAAATGAAGTTCAGACAAATAATCTCAACTTGATCACAAACAGAAATTGGAATAGCATATGCTTGCATCGTGTAATCAAGAATGCAAGATAGGGAGAATTGTACTAGTGTAACTCTATCAACAAAATACAAACTATTCATTTCTAGCTAGTCAGTTTGTTCCTCATTCAAAAAGAATACTTTGGATTTATAAAGATTGTTTTTTTTACCCGACTTCATACAAAACTTCTGCAAGTTATCACAAATTAAAAAAAGATTAATCAAAAAATGCTTCAACGAGAAACATGATATCATCTACAAAACAAACATGATAAATTTTTGGACCATGCCCAATGTTAAGGGGTTTCCAAACGTTAGTATTAGTTTAATTATCAATATGATGCCCCAACTTCTCCAATTGCAAGCACAAAAAAGGTATGGTGATATGGGATCCCCTTGACTAAGTCCATGGGATGAAACAAAGGAATAAATTTGGCCACCATTCCAATTTATACGCATAAAAAAGGAAATAAAATTACATTTTCAAGTAAAGAAGAAATATCAAGCATAAGATGAGGGTCAAAAATAAAATTCCACTACAATTTGTCTCACGTCTTCTCTAAGTCAAGTTTAATAATCATGTACCCCAATTTATCTTTCATGTTATTAATCAAGTTGATTCATTTTTTAATAACCAAATTGTTATCCACAATAAATTTACAAGGGATAAAACTACTTTAAGTATGACCTACTATATAAAGGAGGATAGCTCTCAGCCTTTGAGAGATCACTTTAGTAATCACTTTATAGACAATATTTCAAAGAACTATAAACCAAAAATGAGAGGCTTTAACACGATCATCACACTTAGGAATAAGGGTGATGAGTGTTTGGTTACTTCAAGTCTACTAAAAATATGTTGTTTTCTTCTAAAATTGTTGAGAACACATGAATCGTGGAGAACAATATAAAAGGAAGCCGAAATACTTTTAATACATAGTTTAAAATTGCCAGAGGCTCATCAATTGGTTAGCTCCTTAACCAAGGACAAGTACCTGAACACATCATCTCTAGTTGTGACAACAACACTAACTTTATGCACGACAAGATCTTATCATCCACCACGCCACCTTCAATGCGTTGTTTAAGAATCACATCGAGGCCAAAATAGTTGCCAAAGCTCCATCATAATCACTTACTGTCGGTGACCACTATT
This sequence comes from Cicer arietinum, assembly GCF_000331145.2. NCBI lineage: Eukaryota > Viridiplantae > Streptophyta > Magnoliopsida > Fabales > Fabaceae > Cicer > Cicer arietinum. Next base: position 5,980,888 of record NC_021161.2, read on the forward strand.
CACTCAAGAGTTCCAACATCCCTTCCCGAACCAACACTTATCATGCACGACTGAGCCGTTTTTTTTACTGTGGGGTAAATATTTTTTAGGGATAAAGTTGAAGCGCAAAGACACTATATGACAGAAAAAGGTATGTCAACAATGTTGGCACCCAAAACCATCATTTATCATTAGCAACACCTCAATAAATTTATTATAATAAAAATAAAAGGAATAACACAAAAACTTAGAGGACTAGACAAAACTCGAGGAAAAAAAATGCATAACAAAAAGTGACTCCGTTAAAAATCTTATTAAAAAAATTCAATGACATAAAATCATTGTGAAGGAAAAAAAAGTACAGTAAAACAAAAAACTAAAAGTAACTAGAGTATTAAAAAGAAACATTACCTAAACTGAAAAAAAGGAAGACTATTTGTATTCTGGAAGAAGTCTCAGTAATAAATGAACGCAGGTATAGTGTTCCACCTAGTAAATCCATGTAAGTTGAGAGTAAAATCAACAAGTTTATCTTCAGAATGATAATACTTTTTATAGATATGGAACACAATAAAGGAGAAATCATTTGTAATAGTTAAGCAATGAAGCCAATTATTCACAAGTTGCCAAAGCACAGTATGACTAGACGTGAAAGCTAAAACCACCAAAAGAAAATCAATTTCAAGCCAAAGTTTGTTCCAATCTTTCGAAGAAGCAATCTCGATAGATGTTATAGCTCTAATGAACTCGACCTAAAAACAAAAAGTGGAGTTAATATGCAAAGGAACCAAACCAAAATTACCAATGTAAAATTACCAAACCAAAATCTTAATTCTAACAATCAAACTAATTTCTTCTACATATGACTAATGGTAATGAATAATGCAAGATTCACATTCTTTAATATCATCCATCTACAAAAGAAAAAAAATATTTATTGATATTCGCTCATATCAATTATATATGGTCTTTGACATGACCAGTCCAACCACATGTTGACAAATTACATGGAAAAGTGAAAGAGTGATGAATCTGTGATAGTCTTCATAAGTCTTTTACTCATTATATTAATACCGACTAAACAGATCTTTCTCAAACATCTCGGACAAACACATGAACGACAACTTGAAACTAACTAAAACACCACAATAAAACGGTAGTAATTTATTTTATACCTTTAAATTCTATATCCTAATTGTTAATTGCAATTAACTAGTCGATTTTTCACTAGACAAATCTTTAACTTAGAAGATGAACATGTGTGAATGCACAAGTATCTTTTGAGTTAGTAAAATTAGTGTTTCTTTTAATATTGTCAACATAAAAGTAAAATTTTACACTTTAATCTTTTCACTATATTTTTTTTTCTTTTGAAAATGAGTTATTAGTATTTTTTGATATCTATCTTCTAAACAAATAATTATAATATACTAATTTGTGTTTATTATAAAAATTATACATAATACAAATATTTTTCATAAAAGAATTAGTAAAAAACAATCCATATATATAAAAGAAAAAATTAAGACTTCATTGGGGAGATTTTGTGACAATTATAACTTCCAATCAAAATATATTATATCCTATTTAAATTTGTCAAAAAAAATTCAAAATTTGTGTCATGTCTTTAAAATTTATTTTTTATCATCCATTTTTATTTGACAAAAAGATTTTTATATAGTTAACAACTTTAGGCCATGAGTTGTCATCAGATTTAAATTTTCTAAATTTAATCTTAATAATAATGTTGTGCATGTTTTCCCACTCAACGGAGCATATGAATTTTGCCTCCTTCATCTTCGCACGCAGCTCATCGTGAAAATCTGCATCCGCCTCCGTTTTATAGAAGATGTAAAATTAGGTTTTGTTGGCCACAATTGGGCTCGAGTTTTTTTGCCCGCACCCGCACTCACTTATATATATAAAATTATAAATTTAAAAATTATATCTATTATAATTAATATAATAAAATAATTATTAGACAATAATAAAATTAAAAAAATATTATTTATAAAAATAAAATTATAATTTTTAATATTTAAAAAATATTAAATATATTCAATACATATATTATGGGAAAATTTTACACCCACACTTAACTACGGGTTTGTCCCATTTCGAGTAGATACCCGTAAATGTGGATTTTGTTTTCATTCCTAATTCAAATTAATGTATAAAAGAAAACATTTTTATTACACATTTATAATAATATCTTTTACCAAATACAACTATGCCTAATATAAATATATTCAATTGTTTTTTCGTCACAATTATATCATAAATAAAGTTATGTATATTAATATGAACTATTCTCAAACTATTTAATAGGAGAGATCTCTTACTAGCAAAAGTATTAACTAACCAAAAAAAAAGTTGAAGAAAAGTTAATGATCTATTTCCAAACTTTACGTCTTCCATTAACAAATTATAACTAAACAAAAAAAGAAAGTAGAAGAAAAGTTAACGATCTATTTCCAAACTTTACGTTTTATATTAACAAATTATTTCGTTTTTGTTGAAATCTTAACAAGTTATTTTACATATGTAGAATTTATTTAAAAAAATATTCCTAAATCTTGACTGAATCGATAAATACCACGTCTAATCTCGAGTTTGAGTGTAAGGTTTAGAAGAAGTTGCATAAATTTATGATGTTATTTATAATCTTTCTATTTCAAAAAATTAGTAAAATGAAATAAAAAATTCTAAAATTTAAAATATAAACAGAATCTTTAGTAAAATATAAAAAGGAAAAAAAATAAAAATAAAACACGTTGTTTCTTCTTCTTCATCTCTCTGTTTATGGCCTGGTTTGTTTTTAACCAGGTCTTTTCCAGCTCAAACTCCTTTTTCTCACATTCCATTTTTTCCATTTAGGTTTCAATTTTCTAACCTTTCTTCAACAATGAACGATCTTCTAACGGTAATGTTCAATTCTCTTTTTAATTTTTCATTTTAATTTTAATTTTTTTACAATTTTTTATTCAAGTTTTGTTGTTTTTATGGAGTTTTATTCAGATCTTGCTTTATGCATAATGGATACTCTTTCTTTTCTTTTCTTTTCTCTTTTTTGTTGTTGTTGGGTAATCTAGATTTCAAAAGGTTTTGTTTTTTCTCTTATGCTTGTTTCCCAAGAAAATGTTGGATTATTGGATTTAGAAATGTGGTTTTTAGGTATTTTTTATTTCAGAATTATTTATATATGAGTTATACTGCAATGTAATTGTGTTTAGCTGCTGGTTAATATTGGTTGATGTTTCATGGTTTGATGCAGAATTTGATATGTTTCTGTTTTGGAATTGGTTTTGATTTATCTTTTATGGTTTGATATTTTGTTATTGATCTGTGTTATGAGATCTTTTTTTATTTATAAAAAAGATAGAGGGAGAAATATAGTAGCATAAGAAGTCGAGAGAGTGATTGAGAGAGCTTATGACATGTATATAAGTTGTTTTCAGCTTATTTCAGCTCTCCAGAATAGTTTATGAAAACGCTTTATAGCTTATATGATAATTGTTGATGACTTAAATGTTTAATTAAGTTATTTATTCAAATAGGTATTAAGTATTGACATGGATTGTGACAATGACATTAATTAATCTAGATTTAAGTATCCACTTGGTTTTAATTATTGTTTTGTGACTTTGTCAACAATGGAATTATATAAAATAAAAGTTATATAATAGATGCAACATTTTAAGATGTTTTTTATTGGAATTCGATGGAAGGATGTGGATGAGAATCCTTTTCCTGTAGCCTCATATTGTCATGAGAAAAGGTTGGTGGTTTTAAGCAGAGCCCAAAATTGGGTTTCTAGTGGACATCTTTGGTAAGACAGTAACTTAGTAGATGTTCTGTAAGGAATGGTAGGAAGCAAATGTATAGGAAAGAAAGACCTTTTTTTATATTTACAAAGTTTCATGTAATGTTCACAGAAATCATGTTTGCAATTCTTAATTTCCAATACTCGTGTAAAATGCAATTGGATTAACGACTCTAAAATATGCAATCACTTCTATTTTTTGAAATTATTACTAGTGCCAACATGTCAGTGCCGTGTTTGTGTTAGTGTTTGAAAGGTTTTGAATGTGAATTCAATACTTGAATGGACTATTCTTGGAGGGTGGGGGGGACAGAAGCAAAATGCATGTGCACTAAGGAAGATTCAAAGAACAACATTCATACTAATTTAGGTTTTTAAAATATTTTATTACTAATGAAATGTAATATTTGAAGTGCGGGGTGTGTAGTACCAGTAAAGACATGGCTATATATTAATTTGATGGTTCTTTTATCAGGAATCGTTTGATATCCCCCGTGGCCAAGGTCATCGAGGTGGTGACATTGAGTTGGGAGAATATGCAAGGAATTCAGGAGAGCTGGGCTTGGATACTTTCTTCAAAAAGGTGTTCACCTATATATATATATGTAAACAAGCACATTCAGTGTTGTCAAATAGCGACTATAGCCTAGTGGAATTTTCTGCATCCATTGCTAGTGTTTCACGATACGCAATTTAGTATAAATTATTGTCAAATAGTAGCTACAGCAGCAAAAACATACTGCTATTTTCTGCAATCCACGATTGATAACACTGAAAGCATTTAGTTTGTCTTTCATTAGTTATTTTATTCCTATTCCTTAATTAAATTATTTAGTATAAATAGTGAATAGTTTTAACATTCATGTTGAATTATTTTTGTCCAACTCATTGAATCCACATGGCTTAATTGTTCAATAGGTTCAAGAGCTTGATAAACAATATGCTAAGCTGGATAGTCTTTTGAGAAAGCTCCAGGTAACTTGTCTTTCACACAGTTTGACTACTAACTATTGGCTCTAGAACCAACATTTAGTACCTTTAAGCATTGCCAATCTTATGGTTGTATGGTAAAATTTTCCTTTAAACTTGAGTTGTAACTTTCAATTACAAGCAATACTTGATGCATTCCTATATTCTATGATATATACCTAACTTAGATCTAATGGTTTACATCTCTTAGTTACTTTACACGATAAATTCAACATACCTAAACTATGCTACTTGTGATATGGTATAATCTTCAATTTTCATCTTCATGCCATTGTTAGCTTTCCTTGATGAATTGATATTGCATATATTCCGTCCTATTTCTACTTAACGAAAATCAGATGATTCCAGAACTTCTCTTTACAACTATAGTAACCATTTATTCCCTCTCTTTTTCCCACTACAACTATATCATATGCAAAACCAAGATAAAAAGATAACACTCTAAGTTGACCTTGATGTAATCCTATAGTTATAGTCCGTGAAATGTTAGCTTATTGGTAAGAACAAGTGTAACCTGAAGGAACAAAGTTCAAATTTCCCTAGAGTCAGTTGTAAAATTAACATCAGTGTCACTTTTTTAAATAAATTATGTAAAGGCATCGTGCTTAGTTTTTAGTTTATATGTTGAACTAAAAATTACTTTAAATTTGTTCTCAGTGCTCACCATTTTTATGCAAATCTGTATGCAGGGTGCCCATGAGGAGTCCAAAGCTGTTACCAAAGCTCCTGCCATGAAGGGTTAGTATGATACTTTTTATCTTTTTCTGGATTATCTGTTTTATGTTTCCTTACCTTTAACTTAAAATAGTAAAAGAATATTGACTCAAGCATCATGTTTGTTGTCTGACACCGACACGACACTAACGCATGTAGTTGCATTCAATCACTTCCAATTTTTCAAATTATTAGCAGTGTTCGGTGTATGTGTCTTTACCGCTGCTTCTTTAGTGGGAATATATGAAGTTTATGAGCATTAAACAAATTAATTATGCTTGATCCTTCGTCTGCAGCTATAAAGCAGAGAATGGAGAAAGATGTCGATGAAGTTAAGAAAACTGCACATTACCTAAAGACCAAAGTTGAAGAACTCGACAAAGAGGTAAGAACTCTACTGCGTTTTATTCAATACCTAGATTCATGTTATTATCTCCGTGACTTCACCCCTTACTCGATTATGTATTGTAGAATTTGGCTAATAGGCAGAAGCCTGGTTGTGGAAAAGGATCAGCTGTTGACCGGTCAAGAACAGCAACGACAATGTCAGTAATTATCCATCTTTTTAAATTTTCAACTTTTTGTTGCTCAATTTCTTTCACTGGATAAATAGAACCTTTTAGAAAGTTAATAAAATACAATACAAGTTTACAAGAATCTCGGTCTAACATTCTTACTTATTTTTCATATAGTTTTTTTTACACAAAGCACAAACACACATAAAAGACTCATACATTAAACATTTAAGACTGAGATTACATTAAGTCAAAACATACTTCTAGTGTTTTTTAATGAAAAAAACTAATCTGTACCTTGTTTTTTGTGTACTATAATTCTGTAGTTCCTTGAAAAAGAAATTGAAGGACAAGATTGCTGAATTTCAGGTAGGTTTGTTTCATTTTTTATTCGAGATTTTTTAGTCTCTTAATCTTCCACTTAATTGCGTTATTTGTTAAAATCTTTGCAGACCCTAAGAGAATCCATCCATGAAGAATATCGTGAGGTTGTTGAGAGACGTGTATTTACAGGTTTGAGTTGTTTTCATTTTTATGCAAATTGAGGCCATTGAATTACTTACCTCGAATTGGTGTTAATAATAATATTATGTATTATTTGGTCTTCATGATTTTGTCAGTAACGGGCACGAGAGCTGACGAGGAGGTAAATTTTTTAACCGAATTTTCATTAATGGAAGAAAATGTGTGCTTTAGAAGTTTTTCTTCTAATCATTTATTAATGTACAGACAATTGACAGATTAATTGAGACTGGAGACAGTGAACAAATTTTCCAGAAGGCGATTCAGGAACAAGGGCGTGGCCAGGTTCATCACTCCTTACTTTCTTCATAATTTTTAGAAAGCAATGTTTGTTTAGATTTAAATGTTGGGCTGTCAAAAGCGTACAAAAAAGTAAACTTTGTGTTGCAGAGATGAGTAATTGTTGGGTACGGCTCATAGTTAGTAATTTGTGGGCAGGTCACTCGAGTAGTGATAAGTGGTTACATGTCAGGTGTAATATTGCAAATTGGGGCGTAGTATTTAAACACAAGTTGTACACTATAAATTCTAAGTTTGAATCATAATAGAAAGATATTATAGCTACTCTGTAGGTGGAGGCGTAAGCCTAATTGACCGAACTCCGTGATCAAATCTCATGTGTTATTTGTTTTCATATTTTGTATCTATTTTTTTTGAACCGGGATTGTTGTTCTAAAAGTAGTCACTAAAGACAAGATAGAATTCGGAATACAATTATTAGAGATAAAATTGGGATAGCTCTTCTTAATAGAAAAATGGCCATCTCATCTTTAGGGGATTTGGACATTTGTCCAGAAGAAGTATTAGTTTGGATGATTGACTAGATGCCGATTTAGTCTAAATGATTACGAGATTTAGAGGAGTTTCTATTTCTGAACCTGATATTATGGTGTTATTTGATTCATGTAGTTGACTTCACCTAGTGAGAAAATACTTGGTTGTAGTTGTTGCTACCTTTCTCAATTTCTTTTGTAAGGTTACCTCTCACACATTTGAGTTATTTTTGTAGATAGTGGACACCCTTGCAGAAATTCACGAACGACACGAAGCAGTCAGAGATGTTGAGAAGAAGCTGCTCGATTTACAACAGGTATTTAATCGGTCCATTCAATTAATTCAACTGTGATACATGTATGGCGTACTGCAACAAATTAATTCAATTTAGGTAGAATGGTGCGACATTTTAACTGTAAATGGTGAAATCTGTTATTACTAGTTTACGTATTGATACGCCTAAAGTTAAACATTATAATATATATGCTTTAGGGCTTCTTTGGATGAGTTTATTTGAGTTTATCTACTGACGTAAACATTTGTGAGTTTGTCTGAATTAACTTATTTGAAAATAGTTTGACTAAGTGATGGTATCACTCACTTCTAAAGGAATTCCATGTTACCATTTTGCTGTCTTAGATAGTTAGAATAGTTTTTCATGTTCCCAATTTATGCACATTTTTTTGTTTTGCATAAAGTTTGCACACATTTTGCATTAGCACATGGAGAGAAATAAATATATTAGTTTGGTTGATTATAACTTTCATGCCTTTGCAGATATTCATGGATATTGCAGTGTTAGTTGATGCACAAGGAGACATGCTTGACAACATAGAATCAATGGTATTTTTTTTCTTTCACTTTTGCCCATAAGTTTATCAAGTGTTGTCAAATGCTGATAACAAAAAATAGTGATTTGTTCAAATTATGCTACGCTATAATGATATAGCTGCTTTGACAACACATTGTACTAAATAGCATATAATGTTATTTGATGAAGGAGGTATTATATTTGTGATCAAATTTGGTTTCCACTCCATTTGCATCAGGTTTCAAGTGCAGCAGATCATATACAGCAAGGCAATAATACCCTCCACAAAGCAAAGAAACTGCAAAGAAACTCTAGAAAATGGATGTGCATTGCCATCATGATACTTCTAATCGTCGTTATAATCATCGTTGTTTCCGTCATCAAACCATGGGTTAATAACAACGGCGCTTAATTACTGATTAGTAACACATAATTACACAACAATTGCATATTAATTTTCATATTCATATAGTCCATTCTTTTTGTGATTTATTTAACTTGAAAGAAGCATTGGACCAAATATATAAATTTGTATCCTTTGAAAGTGAAGAATGTACTAAAGAAAAACTTCAGTCTATTATACATGTATTTATCACATTTAAAAATATCTTCGATAATAGATTATACATAAATTCTATCGTATAATTGTGTTGAGGTTGTTGATTTTCTTTGACATAGACATTGTGACTTGTCACTCTTATAATCTGAATTTTTCTTTGTTAGAAAAGAAAATAATGTATTGATATTGATTATTTATTAGTGAACATTTTAGATCTCATGAACAATTATCTTTTGTAGGTTAACAACCTAGTTGTATTTCCCTTCTATGACAAAACATATTATCATTCGATTCAAAAAATTGTAATTTAGTCCTAATTTTATAATATATTCTCTGATATAATTAGAAAATAATTTTAAGTTTAGAGAATCAATTAAGAACAATTTAATTCATTGACTTAATTACAAATTATTAACAAGTTCATTAATTTAATAAAATCTTTTTTTAATTAAGGGTTCTAATTAAAAAAATCCTCAAATTATTTAGGAACCGTAAATGTAATTAAATTTAATTTATTTTACAAAAAATGTTTATTGATCCCTAGATTGTTGCAAATACATTTAATTTTTTTTATTAAATACATTTTAATTACTATTTAGGATTTTGTAGTTGTAATATTTTCTAGAATCTTCATAAAAATAATGCAAATTGAGTATCACTAATTGGTGCCATCAAAATGATGGTACTAGATTATTCTAACTTTGGTAAAGTCCACACTTTCAACTTTTGCTTAATGATTCGATTTTCAATTTTCAATTTTCAAAATATGCTTAATCTTGCAATTATTGTTAACAACATAACATGATTGGTTAAATATTGTAGTCATTACAAATAAATAATAACACGAATTGGATAGATTTTCCAAGATACCATTGCCATGTAGATATAACCAACTTGTTCAATATAGTAATACTTGTGTCCCTTGCGTATATTATGAAATTCAGTGATTGAATACTTTGTGGGCACGCAATATTTATTCATCAAATTTCATTTCATCATACAAAATAAATAAAAAGGAAAATAAGATTCAACGTTTAAGGCTTTGTTTGTCAAATTCAAATCACTAGCATATAATTGTTAACTTATAGTATTGTTTGATCACATTTTCATCTGAATTTTATCCTTATTATTTTAATCGGAAAAAAGCTTAGGTGTAATTGCAGTTTTGATATCTCATATTTTCATCAATTAATGAAATTAGTTCTTTTATCATAAAATCCGACAATTTTAATTTATCTATTGAAGTGTTAACCAATAAATAGTGATACGATGTATTTGAAATAACGTGACATATAATACAGTGTTGAATGATTAATACCGATAAAATGATAATATAACTTCTAAAATTATTTATTTTTATAATTTAATTAATAATATATAAATAATTAATATATCTTATAGCAATAAATAATTAATACATATAAATAATTCTACATCATAAAATCATATGCCATAATATATGTAAGATCATCATTTTTATAGTTAAAAAATTGAGAAAAAGATCAAAAGTGTAAAATATTAGAAAAATCAAAGAGTCAAAAATTTAATATCACTAAAAAATATAATTTTATCTTATTTGATAATTATCATATATTTTTATGTTATATTTAATAATTATCAGTTACTTATCTGCCATCCACTACTTTTCATCCGACTGAGCCTAATTCAAATTGAAATGCCTTTTGTAGTTTTCTTATTGCCTTTTTAAGTCAATTGACAAAGAAGACAATGACAATGTCTTATGAATCATAAACATTGGAATGGTTGAAAATGGTAAAGAAAAAAAAGTATAAAAATTGAGTATAAAGTTGTGTTTGTCGGTGACGTGAGGAGAAGGTTGCAATTTACAACAAACGTAGTCCACACGATATGATAGAATGTTTATTTAAAATTTAAAATATTAATGTATTTATGTATGTGGTCATATAAGTATAAGGTGAAAAATGACTTGGTCCACCTAAGTGCCAAACATGAAAATTTTAAGTCCTAGTATATGGATGCATATCAAAATCAATTTTGAGCTTCCAAGTGGAGGCTATTTATGCCATTACCACCATCTTTTCATATGCTTTGACCTAGACAAATTTATTTAAGGGAATAATAGGGACAAACACTACACTAGCTTCTTTGTTTTGTTATTGGTTTTGTTTAATGTTGTTTGGGTATTCCATCTTCTTCACTCTAGCTTTAAGAACATTATCAATTTGATATTGACAAATAATGCATTTTTGTTGAACTTTTTTTTTTAATTTACCCAATAAAAAAATTACAATAATAGTTGTTATTGAGTTGAGGAGATGTCCGATACGTGCATTATTAAAATGTACATCTAATAGAATTGACCTAATAGAAACATGTTAGGTTGGTTAATTAATAGAATATATGTAGATATTTTTTGATGAGAAATCTATGTTTCTATTGTTATTTTGTTGGTATAAAACCAAATTATCTCTAATAAGAAGATAGTCGTTAGTTTTATCTAATAAAAAAAAATTTATGCCTTAAACGAAGTTTATGTATATATTTTAATTAAGAAATGCATGCAATTCTATATATATAATATTTATTTATTTATTTGTGTGTGGTGGTGAAACTTATGTTATAATGTGAAACTATGCTTGTTTTCTTAGGGATGGATTAAAAGGATAAGCACAATATATACTTGTTTATATATGCCAAAATTTATATTCATACCTTTATTTATTTCATTTTCTTTTGTTAAAAAAAGTATTAATAAAACAACTAAAATTACATAAAATTGATTATCTTTTTGGTTCAACATCTAACATGAAACTTGACCTTGTCACTAATGTCATGCCAACAAATAAGACAGATATATCGGTCATTTTAAACAAAGTTAGGAGAGAATTAATTGAATATGTATGTCAAGTTGTCTTAATCATTCAAATTTTAAAATATTTGTTAAAAAATTAAAATCGAAAAACTATAAGAAATATTCTTATAGTGTATATTATATTAAGCCCACTTGACACCTTTTCCCATTCATATATCTGATTCACAATCACAAATTTCTAGCACCAACATGAAAATTGAGAAATAAACTTTGCACTATACATTATAGCTCATACATATTAATTTCTCCTATTCAATGGAAATTCAATTTGAGGAACCAAAGAAGAGTTTGAGACCAAAAAGTGACAACAAATTCAAAGGTAGAATCAAAAAATATGAAACAAAAAACAAGTTTGTTGGGGTGAGACAAAGACCATCAGGAAGGTATGTTGCTGAGATTAAGGACACAACACAAAACATAAGAATGTGGCTTGGAACATTTGAAACAGCTGAGGAAGCGGCTAGGGCTTACGACGAAGCCGCAACACTTCTTCGAGGTTCCAACACTCGCACCAACTTCGTCACGCGTGTTTCTTTAGATTCTCCTCTCGCTTCTCGGATTAAAAATCTTCTAAACAACCGAATAAAAGGTACCAAACCACAACAAGAACATATGAATGTCAAGAGCAAAACCATTGATCATGTCAACACGGTTAGTGATATTACTAATAGTACCACTAATCGTGTCAGCACGATCCATGATATGACTATTAGCAATAGTGCTAACAGTGTGAGCATCAATAGTACTATTGATGGTACTAGTGCTAGGAGTGTAACTAGCACTAATAGTCTTATTAGTACAAACTCAAGCAATAACAACGTCGATGAAAAGAGTGATTCAATTTCAAGTATTATGACAATAGAAAATAAAAGACTATTTGATGATGCATATAGGCCAGATTTGAGCAATTTCAATGAGTTAAGTTCCAAGTCCAATGTTTCATGTGGTTTTGATCCATTTTTTGATAATTTTATGTCAAACAATGATGGAATATTATGTGATTTGGTTGAGTTGGGAGATTCACAATTTGAAAGGATGAAAGTTGAAAGACAAATATCAGCTTCACTTTATGCAATTAATGGTGTGCATGAGTACATGGAAACTTTTCAAGATTGCAATGAAGCTCTATGGAATCTTCCACCCTTTTGCTCATTTTTATGTTAAATAATATGTAATAAGTCTAAATATTTCTTCCTTTTTAAGTATAAATTCAGTACATCTTCGCACTTAATTGCATAGACTAACATTTCGAGTTAGATAGAATTATATAAAAACCAAAATTACATTCGATAGTTTCGATGTTATTGTATTCTAATACTACATGAAGTCTGAATACAAAGATACAAACATTTTGTCTCCAATATATCTACTCGAAATGACAAAAATAACCCAGATTGGACGAGTTCTACTTGAAAAAACAATGTAGATAAAATAAGAAACACAATTAAATACAAGAATATTGCTTAGAAAACTCCTAAATCGAAGAAAAATCACGACCGTTATTTAACGACAACTAGAGAATCACACTACGTAAAACTTTTTACAATACATAGATTTTTCTCAAACACTCCATGATCTCTACCCACAATCTAAAAGGCAAATATCTAAATTACATCTCATAATACTTTAAAAAAAGAGCAAAAGAGAAAAGAAGAAAAATCATATAAAAATTAAAGTATTTTTAAATAGTATATCTTGTAACAAAGAACTAGAACCAATATATATAGTTTTAGGTTTCCTTTTCCTTTCCCATACCGGACAATGTCGTACTTTTTCAAAATATTTGAATCAATTCCAACAAAATCTATTTTGCATAATCAATTAATTTTATATAGATAAAGATAAACAACCAATTGATGGAAAAATAACAATTACACTACTTTCATTTTTATACATGAATTACAAACACAACAATTCTTTCATACTTTTTAAATTTGAAACAATCATGAGAAAATACATACATGACACATCAATACAACATATAGAAATATAGATACATATAAAGTTGATGATAATAAATAAATACATTAATCCTTTTCAATAATCTTCTACACCTTCATCTACACCATCCTCACCAACTTCATCATAATCCTTTTCAAGAGCAGCAAGATTCTCCCTAGCTTCTGAGAATTCACCTTCTTCCATTCCTTCACTCACATACCAATGAACAAATGCTCTTTTTGCATACATGAGATCAAATTTGTGATCAATTCTTGAAAATACCTCAGATACAGCTGTGTTGTTGCTTATCATACAAACTGCTCTCCTCACCTTTGCTAGATCGCCTCCTGGTACAACTGTTGGTGGTTGGTAGTTTATTCCACACTTGAATCCAGTTGGACACCTAAAAAATATAATTTAGTCACATTAACCTAAAAAATATAATTTAGTCACATTAACCTAAGAATAGAATAGGATTCTTGAACCTATACATCATTAGTTTTTCTTATCACTTCATTACTAGTATCTAACTATGAAACACTACACTGACACAAACATTAACACCAAACACGACACTGACACAAAAATACTAATCATAATTTACAAAAATGAAATGCAGACATTGATACAAACACCGAATAGTGACACTTATATATGCACGTGCCATGTTATTATCGGACGGACACTAGCATGTGCAAAGTCAGTTTCAGATACTAACATGTGCTCAACACAAAACAAGCCATTGAAAAATAACTTGTTTTATTAGGCTAGGATAAGAAGTTAGTTTGCCACAACATGATGAATCATAATTTAAAAGTGATTTATTTTTATTGAACCTGCAAGACTCCTACTAGAGGCAATTCTTCTCAAAGAGTCATCACACACTTAATATGAAGGAGTCAATCTGCCACAAAATTGAGAACCACATTTCAAAACCCTATTAGAAGTGGTGTTCACATTTAATGTCTGGTGACTCCTTGAATAGGATCGCCTATAATATGCTTGATAGGAGTCTTGCATGCAGGTATCAACAAAAATAAAAATCACTCTTAGAATATCCTAATGATCAACAAGAATTAAAACAAAGAAAGAAAAAAAACAGAATTACCAGTCAACAAATTGAACTGTCCTCTTAGTCTTGATACTTGAAACAGCAAGATTAACATCTTTCGGAACGATATCGCCACGATACATCAAACAACAAGCCATATACTTCCCATGTCTTGGATCACACTTAACCATCATACTAGAAGGCTCAAAAACAGCTCTAGTGATCTCAGGAACTGATAACTGTTCATGAAAAGCCTTGGCAGATGATATAACAGGTGCATAAGATGAAAGCATGAAATGGATTCGAGGATATGGAACTAAATTAGTTTGGAATTCAGAAATATCAACGTTCATTGCGCCATCGAATCTCAATGAAGTTGTTAAAGACGATATACTTTGCGATATTAATCGGTTTAAGTTAGTGTATGTTGGTCTTTCTATGTCTAATGATCTTCTGCAGATGTCATATATTGCTTCATTGTCTAGAAGAACAACTACATCACTATGTTCAATGTGTGAATGGTTTGAAAGGACAGTATTGTATGGTTCAACAACTGCAGTTGATACCTGCATTTTGATATCAACATTACCATAAGGACATTAATTTCACTAAATATAGCTATTAATGAAAGCACAATCGAACATGAATTAATAAAAATCATAACATATACAACAAATTTCAATGCATCCTTAGCAATGTTACATCATGCGTTGGAGAGTATTTTGATTCCGCGATGTTATTATAGTCTTTGAATGTAGCAAAATTACTAAAACATCCCTGAATCTTTATTTTGTTCGTCAATTTAGTTCTTAAATATGTCTTTGATTAGTTAGTTTGGTCCTCAAATGCATTTTTTGCTACTCAGTATGGTCGACAATATTGTTAACAAAAGACATACTTGAGGATGTTTTTGTAATTTTGATTCATTTGAGGACTTAGCGACATCGTAACACATTTAGAGACCAAAATGATTGTTGACTATGTATTGGAATATGCAACTAAAAGAAGAAAGAAAGAAAATTGACATTGAGAGGATGGTAAGAAATTACTAGTAAATATTCATTTTGGTATTTAAATGTGTAAGTCGTTGTCACTATAGCCTCTGGATTTATTGAAATTACAAACACATCTCAATGTGTCTCTTTTATTAATAACTTTGTGGACTAAATTAACTAACACAAAACTCATTTGATGACCAAAATAACTAGCAAAAGACAAATTTATATATTTTTTTAAACTGTTGATAGATTTAACGACTATTGTGATAACGTCTCACACATTTAAGGACCAAAGTAACTCTTTACTAAAAAAATTACCATTATTTCTTATTAATATTCTTTCAATATTTTTTTCGTACAAACAATCATTTTCATTTTGGTCCCTAAATGTGTGAAGCACAATCACTAGTCTTTAAATCTATCGAAATTGCAAACACATCCTAGAGCCTCTTTTGTTAGTCATTTTCTAAACTAAAATGAACCAACAAAAAACACATCCGACGACTAAATTGATTTTCTAAAAACATATATGAGGACAAAAATGAATAATAAAAGATACATTTGTGCATGTGTTTGCAATTTTAATACATTCAAGAACTATAGTAATAGCGTCTCACACGCAAGACAAAAATGGTCAAATTAATTAAATGCCATAAAATCATTACAAGTTGTAAATATAACAAATGTTTGATATGCTTCAACATAAATAGTTTCCTTAGCCTAATACCTGAGGAGAAGGATAAATGATGAAGCCAAGTTTTGACTTTTTTCCATAATCTACAGACAATCTCTCAAGAAGTAATGATCCCAAACCAGAACCAGTTCCACCACCAACAGCATTGAAAACCAAGAATCCTTGCAATCCAGTGCAATTGTCTGCAAGTTTTCGAATGCGGTCGAGGCATAGTTCTTCAACTTGTTTTCCAACTGCAGCATATATAGACAATCAAATAAGTCACTTTTTTTGAAAAACAGCTTACATCAAAAGCACTAATCATATAAGTGCTTATGGATAAACAACTTCTATAACAAAAAATAAAATAAAGTCAAATTGTTTTTATTGACGCTATAAATTGTTTTTATAAGCTACTATGTAAAGCTTACAGAAATAAACTGAAAATAGTTTATCAATATGTCATAAACTATTTTCATAAACTCTCTTAAATAGTCACATAAATAATTATGTCAGCAGATAAACTCAAATAAAAATCCTGATTCAAATTAAAATATAAACAAAAACACAAATCAAAGAAGACACGATGTTTGATCACGGAGTTCGGCCAATTATACTTACATATCTGACTGCAATATCTTTCTATTAACTTATGATTTACCATGTACAACAGATTTTTATATTCTACGATCTAGTTTACAATATTACCCCTCACTAACTATGATCCATACCTAACAATATCATATACCAAATTAATTTGAGATAAAAATTGACAAACCTGTATAATGTCCTCTTGCAAAATTATTGGCAGCATCTTCTTTTCCAGAAATTAATTGTTCTGGATGAAAGAGTTGTCGATAAGAACCGGTTCTAATTTCATCAATAACAGTAGGCTCTAGATCAACAAGTAAAGCCCTTGGAACATATTGGCCAGTTCCAATTTCACTAAAGAATGTGTTAAATGCATCATCATGTGTTGTCTCATTAGAGGCATCACTGCAAAAAATATATGAATCAGAATTTAGTTGTGCCAAAAATTAAAGGGAGAAACAATTTTGTCATAACAAAAACTTCCGATCATAAGAAAATAGATTAAAAAAACACATATAACGAATGCATGAGATTTGATCACGAAATTTAGTCAATTTGAAATGCAATAATAAAAGTTTTCACCTAAACAAGAAAATAATAATTGACTCTAACGTTCTCCTTCAATCAATTCTTCAAGAATCTCATACACAATCTTCATTCCATTTATGAAATGTTATTCGACTAATATGCTATAATTTGTATCTACAAATGATCTATAATTATAGATTTTGGTTAAATACATCTTGAAATCTTAATTACATCAATAACTTTTCATCTAGTCCATTAAAACGTGACACGTAAATATAAAATTAAATAACTTATATAGATATTAATTTTATGAGCATTTTTGTTCAATGTTTTAAACAAAATTCTTGAAGAGAAATTCAAGATTGCACAATATACACATAATCTAACATTGCAATCAATTACACATAGAATAAATGTACATATGAAATTCTTGAAACATAATAATAAAATAATATATACTAAAATTGAAATAAATAAATAAAAAAAAAAAGATAAAATATAAACCTGGGCATTGTTCCATCAGGTTGAATGCCATGTTCAAGACAATATAACTCCCAACATGAATTACCAACCTGAATTCCAGCTTGTCCAATATGAATGCTTATAATTTCTCTCATTTTCTTATATATCTTTTTCTTCTTGTAATTTTATTTATTATGCATAATAACAAAGAAAACAATTAGAATAAACAATAATCACAATGAAGAAGGAAATGAAAAATAGAGAAAACAAAGAAGAAACAATATTTAAGAATATTTTATCAAGAAACAATTAAGGTTGAAATTAAGAGAAAGTTCAATATTAATTTGGTAATGGATTAGTTCAATATTTTATACTTAAATTAATGAGCGGTAATGGATTAGTATTAATTTGGTGCCTTTCATTTGGAAACAACTATTTGGTGGGTTTGTTAAGAATGAAAGCAAAATTGTTAATCCACATTTGTTACTTATATATATAGATATAATATAGAATGTATGTTTGGACAAAATGAATGTTAAACGAGGAATAATGGAAATAAAAAAATTTCATATGTGATTTTCATGAGAGGATAAAGTACTATATGCCAACATGAATTTGAATGATAAGAGATTGCACTTTATCTTTTTAAGATGACAACTATTTTTAATATAAGCTAAAATTTCTTTTTTTTTTTCGATTTTTTAATTCAGGCTTTTGTAATTTGCATAAAATTGCCATGTTTAGAGTTTGATATAGTTTTGGCATTTCAGATAATAACGTATAAATAGTTTTATTTTTTCTTAGATAAAGAAATAGTCTATCAATTCAATTCTATAATAAAAAGAAAACAACAATAAAATGTAATTAAGGAAAATAAATAAGATACATTTAAAGAAATACTCTTTTTGTGAAGTGCTATAAGCAAAAACAACTAATTTTATAAATATAAAGATAAATATCATCTATGGTCCCTTAACTTAATTTCAGTTAATATTTTAGTTTTTTATCTTCTCGATTTAATTCTTTATTTTAATTTTAAGTGATAATTTGATCTTTTATGTTTTAAAATGTCAACAATGTTATCCTTTTTTTTGAAAAAATTATCAAAAATTTTAAACAAAATCCATAAAATTAATTATCATTCTCAGTATAATACAAATATCATCAAATTCATAACTAAATTTTTAAATAAAGTAATATTTTCATCTCTAACAACATCAAATAAAGAATAAAAATATGAGTTTATTTAAAGATTTGAGTTACGAATTTGATTAAATTTATATTATATTGAAGAATATAATGAATTTTATGAGTTTTGTTTGAAATTTTAATGAATTTTTGTAATAAAAATGATAACATTGTTGACATTTTAAAATATAAAAGATCAAATTGTCACTTAAAATTAAAATAAATGACTAAATTGGAAAGAAGAAAAAAAAAAGACTAAAACGTTAACGAAAATTAAGTTAAGGGTCCACGGTTGGTATTTAGTCCAAATATAATCAAGTTTAATTAATTTTTTAAATTTTATGTAAAAGATAAATCAAATTTATTAAATTATCAATTTTAATGTCAAACATTCATCATTAAATGCCTGATAAATTGCATTTATCTTCACTAATGTCTTTATAAATAACACTCACATCTTCTAGTTTTTAAAATGTATTTACTCTCTTTATTCACTAAAATTACTGTGCATAATATTTTTTTTAACATAGTTACAATTTTATTTTTTACTTATCAAAAAGACATTAAAATATACAATTAAATTGTATCATTAAGAATATATTCATACCTTCTAAAATTGAAAATACTAGATATACAACCGTACCTCTATAAATTAAAAATATAAGAATACATGTAAGTGATGTAATTAAAAATAATAACATTAAATAATTCAATAGTAACTGGATTAATTGTGAAAACAGTTATTTGATAAAATTTCCTAAAAGTAGACATGAAAATATTTTTATTCTTGTATTTAATTTGATAATTGAAAAAAAAATCACTTGTACTTATCTGCAACAGCAATAATATTATTTTAGAAATTATATATAAAAAAATGTAATTTTGGAATAGAAGAAACTTGGACCAAAAATATAATAATTAAAAAATGACCCCTGTTTTGAGATTTTGTCTTTTAAATTTATCCATTGTTTTGCTTTTTTTTTTTGCTGACAACCCATTTTTTTTCCCAGAAATACTGACATGGAAGCTGCAAAGGGGAGTGTGAAAGCTGTGGCTCTCATCATCGGAGATAACAACGTTAGAGGTTCTCTTCAGTTTGTTCAATACACAAATGGTTCTCTCTCTCTCTCTCTCTCTCTAGCTTCTTGTTTTTTGGTGGGTTTTGTGAAACATGAAAGTTATCTAAATCTTTATGAATATATGTTTCTTTTTGTATAGGAAAATATCAGTTTATATTGTATCCTTGAATATAGCATACGGTGTCACTATAGTATCTGAATGTATCCAAAATTAAAGAAACGTCACAAAACGTGTCTTCTGTTTATCAGTTTGGTCATAAAATTACTATTAGAAGATTCATTAATCAATGTTTTTGATGTTTCGATATATTCCTTGACTGTATCGACACTTATGAAATGAAGCATGAATACTAATACTTACATTGATATTGGTAGTTGACACGGGTAATAATTTGAAAAAATAAATTAATTGTATGTAATAATCAATGTGTCGGTATCCTATCGATGACAAACACTGATAAAAAGAGTTTATCGGATACTGGGACACGTCTTCGATCAAAAGTGTCGGTGCTATAAATTCGACACCACTTATGTTTAGGGACCAAAATTAGTGAGGAAATGGGAATTTTGGTCTTCGAAATCGTTGGAGTTGGGCAATTTAGTGTCTCAAATCCTTTAAATTAGAGAAAGTTAATCAATTTAATGTTCCACCTAAATATCTCCTTAGGAAGCCGTCGTCAAAACCAATGAAAGACCTACATATTGCTTTGGATAGTCACATGTTGCATCAAGATGACATAGAACCTCTAAATTGTGATGCTAAATTTGAAAAACAAAATGTGTAAATTGACTTATGTTCTTTAATTTCAGGGACTTCATTGTAATTTCGTAAGTTTAAGAGAATAAATTCTCCAACCTTTACAATTTCAAGAACTGAAATGTCGATTTGCTCTAAATTAGTTGTTATGTGATAGTTTACAGGGTTTGAATCTTGGAACTTCTGGTTAGAACTTCTTCTATATTCTTCGGTTCACCAACCGAACTACCAGTTTGGGACATATGTGTTTCATTGTAAGTAATTATGATTGTGATTGTGCAGGGAATTATACACATGTAACTGGAAAGATAACAGGGTTGTCCCCAGGTCTTCATGGATTTCATATTCATGCTCTCGGTGACACCACCAACGGCTGCAACTCCACTGGTTGGTTTCCACTTTTCTCTTTATTCAATATATTAGCAACAATGTAGCACCGACACTTCAAGTTTAAGATGTATCCAGTGGCAGATACTGACACGACACAAACATGTGTGGTTACATTCAATCACTTCTATTTTCTCAAAGGATTACTGGTATCGACATGTTTGGGTAAGTGTCGTATTTGGTGTCCGTGATCGTGTCTTCAAATTGCTATATAGTTAATTCAACTATAGGACTATAAAAAATAAAAAAAAGAACTAGAACCAAATATTTGAAATGAAAAGTAATTTTTTCTTTCAAAGTAATCTAACTCTTAACTGCAAGTCTTTCAATTCAGTTTTGGCTTTGACTTCTTTACCTCAGGTCCTCACTTCAATCCATTGAAGAAGGATCATGGAGCTCCTACAGATGATGAGCGACATGCTGGTGATTTGGGTAACATTGTTGCAGGCCCTGATGGTATTACCTGCTTTCATTTTTTTATGTGTTTTGATATTCTAACAGTGTATCAGTTGTCCCTTGTGAAATCTACTTGAGAGTTGAGATTTTTCTGTTTTGCAGGTGTTGCTGAGATTTCTATAAGAGATAAACATGTAAAGAATTTAACTTTGGCTAATTTTATTATCTCTTTTCTTTTAGTATCATATCACTTCATCTGATTTACTTATCTGCTCAATTAAATGAATCATGGTTCTGTTTGGATAAATAGTTTAATTAAGTGTTTATAGTATAAGGGTTTATTGTATAAGTGTTTATGTATAAGCTATTTCTATAACGAAAGATAAAATAAAGTCAAACTGTTTTTATGTAAGGTATAAGCTGTTTCATAAACTATTCTGGAAAGTTTACAAAAATAAGCTAAAAATAGCTTATGGGCATGTAATAAATTGTTTCTATAAGTCCTCCCAAACAGTCTCACTAGTGCTTATTCTAATAGATAAGTTCAAATAAGTTAATTCAACATACTCCTATAATCATATTACTTGATCTCATTTACTTCTTTGCACAATTAAATGAATCAATATGTTCTAATGTACTTGTGTCGTCCAATACTTGCTCTTCTTTTGTATTATGTTCATTTGGTTGATACTTGATAGAGTCAACATGTCATTTTGGTCCTTAAATGTTTGAGACTTTGTCAGAATAGTCCTTGAAATAATGCATCAAAATTATAAGAACATAACTGGATGTTTCTTTTGTTAGTCATTTTGGTCTTCAAATGTGTCTTTTGTTAGTTAAGTTAGTTCTCGAATCTATCTTTCATTAGTCAATTCCATAAAATTACTATCAAAAGAGACACTTGAGAACGTGTTTGTAACTTTGATACATTCAGAGATTATAGTAATAGCGTCTCACACTAAAGATCAAAATAATTGTTTACTCTTCTTGATAATTTCATTGAATAACTTTCTTGATATTTTCGCCGAATAACTTTGAATGAAGTTTAATGGGTCCAGTGTACTTACTCCTTTCTCACTTTCAATATGTAGATTCCATTAAGTGGAGTTCATTCCATACTTGGGAGGGCTGTTGTTGTCCATGCTGATTCTGATGATCTTGGAAGAGGTAAGAATTTGAAAGTTTGGTCCAAGAATTGATGAACTTGTTTGATTATTTGCTTCTGTTTCCCTTTTCATATAGTTTTTATACAATAATTCATTGGAGTAATTTTTCTATGATAAAGCTGTACGAAGTACCTTATTTCTTGAAATGAAAAGCTTAAAGTGAAAATTACTTACATGATCCAAGTTGATAGATATTGTTCCATGAAAAATACACCTTTATATTTTCTACCCCCTAGCTTGGCTTCATATATTTCCTCCTCATGCGAGATGCTTACTTTTTAGTATTAACTGTCACTTAGGAACTATAAAGCACCAAGACTGACACGCAGACCTAGTAATAATTTAAAAACGTAGAAGTGATTGGACGTAAACTACATGTGTTAGTGTCATGTTGGTGTCAGTGTCAAACACCTGACATGGTTTCAATTTGAAATTTTAGTTCCACTTAGTTGTGACAATGTCGTCTCTGATATTTATGTTTGTATTTGTGCTTCAAATCAGGACCAGTAAATACGCTATCTAGTCTCTAGAATTATCCATTTTTCATAGTTCAATCTTTGAATTATTTGTGTATGAACTAGTCCTTGAGTAACTTACAAATATGTGCCGGTGTAGTCCTTTTTAAGGACTGATTTGAGATACAAAAAAGGACCAACTTGTACATATAAATAAGTTTTAGGTACTTAACTGCAAATGGAGGCTAATTCCAACGACTGAGTTTTGATTGAGCCAAAAGACTAGATAGTAGAAATTTCTTTGAAATTCTGAACTTCCAGGATGGACTGCTGCTCTTTCATCACTTATCACGGCATGTTAGCCTTTATTTATAATTTAATACCAGTTAGGATAAAGGGAAGAGTGACAAATACGAAGTACACAGACACCAAACAGGCCGTTGACACTGACACGTAAACACTGATAATAATTTAAGAAACTGGAAGTAGTTGAATGCAACCACTTTTGTCGGCCTCGTGTTGATGTTTAACGCTGACACATATTGGATACCGAACTCACCTTCCATGTAAAGTGTTGATGCTACATACCGACAGCTATAGAATCTAGTTAGTCAGTTTTCTGTAACTCAGTTAGAACAAGTTGGAGAAGTTGTATGGTTAGAGGAATTATTCTGTGAATTTAGGAAGTTTGTGTGAACGGAGAAATCCTTTTGCGAAGGGAAATTATTGAAGGAGAGGCCTCTCACCTATGCTCAATCATTCAATAAAAGTTTTCAATTTTAGTCATCTGTTTCTATCAATTTACTACTTCCCCTCTTTGGATTCACAGCAACAATTTTCATTGCCTTGTTTTTATATCTTATACCCATTTTTGAGCTTTTATTTTTTTTAATAATGAAACAGGTGGACATGAACTTAGCAAGACTACTGGGAATGCAGGTGCAAGAGTAGCATGTGGTAATACTTCTATTATTCAAATTGTTTACTGATAGAAATTCCCAATAATAAATCATAATCCATTCTATGAGTTAGGTCCATTGCATGCATAATTACTCCCTCTGTTCCTTTTTAACTGTCACTTGTTGTAGAAGAATTTTGTTCTTATATATTTGTTGTTTTCAAAGTTTAAGGAAACATTAACTATTCTTTTGTCAATAATACCCTTAACTATTTATTG
This sequence comes from Cicer arietinum, assembly GCF_000331145.2. Lineage (NCBI taxonomy): Eukaryota > Viridiplantae > Streptophyta > Magnoliopsida > Fabales > Fabaceae > Cicer > Cicer arietinum. The sequence continues at coordinate 6,005,278 of NC_021161.2, forward strand.
CAGAGAGGGAAATAGGTGCAATAAGATGAGAAATAGTCAAATGTGTCATAGGAAAAAAAGACAGTTAATTTATCAAAAAATAACAATTTTTTTGTTTCAATTATTTGCGTAAAACAACCTTAATCGACACTTAAAAAGGAATGGAGGTAGGAGTTAGTAGCTTAATATTTCTATAGTATGAATCTTTTTTTTGTCAAAATATTAGATTGGTAGGATCATAGTAACCTCATTGACTCATACCATACATTTCAATAAGTAAATGAAGTAGGTTAGACATCGACCCTCGGCAGCCTCTCCAGCCAAATTTTGGCAGTTGGATTAATATAACTACTGAGAATATTTGATCTTGACCGTTAGATTAACCCTGATGCCGAGGTTTGGTTAGAGGCTACACAGGATCCAAGGTGGACGTCAGTTCAGCTCAACATTACAGGAATGGCAGGATATCACATGATCAAGTTGATTTTAATATTTTATCTCAGTCGTTAGATTAGTCCAGATATTTCTTGGTCTATACATTGAAGTCTGACAATTGCTAATTGTTGAGCAGGTATCATTGGACTCCAGTCATCTGTTTAAGGATAACTGGACTACAAATAATTGATAGATTCATTTGTGGTGTATACAATGTTTGTTGATGATTTCTCGATGAAATTACAATCATGATGTAACTACATTTATACCAACTCTAATGACTAGCCAAAAAGTTCTACATTGTTAAGTAGTTTTATCCCGCATGTTCTCTTCTTAATGTTCTCTTCTTAAGAATTGTTATATTTACAAAAATAGACTTTCTACAGTTAGATATTAATAAGATTTCACCAATGATTAAGATCAGATAGTTGAGATTTCAAATTTTCAATTTGTTTAAATCATTGTGTGAGTTATTACACTATATTATTTTAACCGATGAATAGAGTGTTTGATAGCCATTGTTTCCATGTTTCAAAAAGAAGACAAAATACCCTGGTTTATTTAATATGGTCATCAAGACTTTGTTACTAGCACTACATATTTGCAAAGTATGTTATAAACATCTTATGTACAGGTATTTCTATAAAACCCAAATTATGCACTTGTACACATTTTCTTTTTTCTTTACTTGTTTTAACATTTGATCTTCTCGTACAATTTGTAGGACCTTTATAAATATTCCTTGTAATAATAATACTTGAGTGCTTGTCTTAATTTGACTTAGTTTTGATTTAAATTGAGTCAAATTCAAATTTATATTCGTGTAATTACCATTAGCGTGTTTGTAATGCCAACAAACTAGGTGGTGCATATACTCCATGTTTTAGTTACAAACCCACCTCTAAATTTAATAACAGTTGGTGATCTCTTGCCACCTCTAAAGTTGTCTGCTTGTAATATTCACAGAACCTCTTTGAACCCTCATTTGTACATCTTTTGTTGCAACATTCTCTGTAGCCGCCGCAACCCTTCTTCATCTTATTCCCATTACAATGTTGAACCTGCCAAAACACTCATGAAACACAACTTCTCTAGCATCATCATCTCTTATGAAGCAATTAAAAACAAAAGCCTCATCAGTGCAATTGTCTAGTGTGCAATCGACATCAAATTCTTGTATAATGTCTCAGACTGTTTTCAAGATTATCGATTGTCTCTACAAACTAATTCAAGTCTTTCCAACATGTTCACTTTTCACTAGAATATTACCCATCAATACTCTAAATCAGACTCGCTTAGCTACGAAGAACTTGTAGTCTAAACTCTTCAAAAAAGATACACTTTATTAGTATAGGTAGTATCAATCAATTAAGTCATTATTCAATTGTATAGCACCTCAATATCTCTCACCTCAAAGTGACTTCAACTAATTATTCTTGTGATCATTAGTCTAAAAGTATAATAAGAACCACTCATTGGACATTGTCATACAAAGACGTCACTCTCCAACCTCTTCAGTATTTGTCGCCATAAACAAAAGTTATTATAATCCTCAACCCCTTTATTCTTCATCATCCCCCATTCCAAAATCTTGCATGCTCTTCACTCTCAGAAGCCCAAAATCCCCAATCTTAAACCTGAATCACATTTTGCTTCAGTTTGTTACTTTCAAATACGAAAGAACCTCACGATATGGTCAAAAAGACGCACATTTTTAAGAATAAATTTTTTCAAATATCAAACACACTTTAAGCTATAGGAAGAAGTGCACGAGGATGAGGGTGAGTGTTGTAAATCCCAGAATACTAAGTTCAATTCCTACTCATTTTGCGCATATTAATAATTCCTAATATATTGTAATAATACTTCTCCAATTGAAGGATTAATGCAATCATGTTAAAATATGCTACAAGAGCAATCTATCATCTGGATGAAAAAAGCCATATTTCTTTCCTTCAGCAAGGTGAAAAGTAATAGGAGTAACGTTATTTACAACAACTAAGACAAAACACAAATTATAGAGTTTTTCTTTAACAACAAACACAAGTTATAGAGTGAATCCTCAAGTAACCAAATGAAACTGCATAAAGCAGTCAATTCAAAAGTCAGAACCAGTCTCGAAAACACCCAACACCATCATTAGACTGTGGCCAGTGATTAAAAGGAGGCAGCGTGAAGCTGCACCAGAATACAATAGCTACAGCAGAGGCAACTCGGACAAACACGGTTGTACCTCTAGCCTCTCAACCAAGTGTTCCTGTAAGAAGAATTGTCTCGCAGAGAAGCGTCATGGGGTTTGTACTCCATAACATAGCTGTGAGGAAGCTTTAAGTGACGCTTAATTGAGTCTCTCAAAGCCATTACAGCCTGTGTAAGAAACCAGGAATATATTATTAAGGACAAGAAAGAATATAACGAGAACAAAGAGGTTCGGTGATGATGCCAAACCTGGTGATCAGATGCATTGCGATTCCAGACACTCAATATATCCTCGTTGAACCGAATGCTTAGTACCGCACCACATACATTATCCCCATAATCCAATTGGTTACCCACTAGTGCAAGCACCTGCAGTTGCCATTTAATACTATTACAAATTTTAGGTCTCCAACAATAGACAACAGAAATGTAGTTTCAATCCAGTGCATAGATCACGAGATCAAATTCACCAAGCAAGAGAGATACCTGAGGGTAATGTGGCTGATTCCTAACTAACATCATAAATGAATAAATAAACAAACTTAAAACATAGCAAGGACTTTTAGATCAACAAAATCAGGCCGAAACCAAAGAAAGATCCTAACCATATCATTTGTTAAACTGCAACGACATTTTTCAATAACAAGCTCCCAGAGCCGAGATTGCAATTCAAAAGAAAAACCACCAGGTCCTGATCCTAGCGACAATTCAGCATGCAGAAGGGGCCACAACTCATAGGATCTGATCTCATGATCCTATGAGCATGAGGTTCCTCACAATTTTGACCACACCGGTTTACATCATAGAGTGAAAAGGAGATGATTGGGTGGAGAATAAAATTTTAAGGTTTCTTTTATGCGAATTTTAAGTAAAACTATTTAGAGCAACAAATTTGAAGAATTATTCAATGAATTAAAGTGTTAAACATTATCCATAATCATGACAGGAATTTATCAACAGACAAAACAAGCCTTAGGAAAATATTTTCACTAACCAGATCCTCCCAAAAACGACCTGAGACCGCCTTTTTGAATCGTATAATCCATTTTCCACCATTGCAGTTAGCCGAGTCCTTCAAAAAAACACACAGTAAGTCATAGCAATTTAAAAAAACATTTAGCACAAACTTCTCTCTTTCTCCGTCAAGAACAGAACAACTCAAGAATTATCAATACCAAGAAAATGCAACATCAGCTAAGGCAATTAAGTATCTACCTCCCACAAAGGACGAATTCCTTCTTTAAAAAGATGCAAATCTGTTGGACTAGGCAAAGAAGAAGGACGAGCAATATGGCAATAACAGACCCAAAATCCTTCAATCTATGAACACAAACAATTGCCAGAGTAAGAAAATTTACAATCAAGCATGAACTTAAATCCAACACACGACCTCCAATATAGCAGACATCTTACCGTACTAAATTCAACAATCTTCTTTATGTTGTCCTCATATGATTGATTTCGAATTCCAGGTGTTCGACGAGTGTACCAAAATACAAATTTGCTCTGATCAAGGATATCACCACCAACAGAATAAATCAACCAAATGTCAAATTTCACTACAAGCTCAACCCAGCAAAATAAAAGAAATAGAAATAAATAAACATAAACCATTACACACAATCAACAAGACTGATAATTCATTACGAGCCTAACTATCTGAAGTTCTTAACATATCTGCTTCAAAGAAAGAAAGAAAAAAACCAATACAGCAAACATACCATTCAATCAACTCTTCCACAAGTACAATAATTAATTTCTAAAGACAAATTGAAAGATTCTGGGAGGCATAGTAATATATCAAAGCAAGATACTGTTACTCAAAACCTCAACAAAAAAGAATCCAAAGTCTTAATTTATCCATCATCCTTCACGAGCACTAAGTCTAAGTTCATAATAACAATACCTTACAACCAAAATATTAAGGCAGATCTTGATCAATAACCAATACCCACAACCCAAAACTTTAATTTTGGTCATCAAAATTGCAACTCAACGTGTCTATAAGTAAATATCTACCAAGCATTGACACAAACATCAAACACCGTGCTGATCATACCACTAATAATTTGAGAAAATGGAAGTGTGATTATGCAACCACATGTGTCAGTGTCGAACACCAAAATCTATCAGACATAGGATACACCTTTAATATGAAGTATCACCTTTAATATGAAGTATCGGTGCTAAATATGTTAAAGGCAAAAATCCAATAAACTGTGCCAAATTTCTTAATACCCAAATAGCACAACATTCATATATATACAACAATCTACAGTGAAAGCAACTACTTAATGAATCTTAATCGTCAGAATCTAACTCCTATGACATATACAAGTCCAAATTTCAATTACCCCTTAAATCTCATATAAAGTCACAAACTTTTTCAAAAAATATCGAAAAATAAACTAAAATAAAAACTCCAAGGTATCCATCAACAACTTTTTCATTCACACATCGCATATATTGCAAATAAAAAATTGAAATTACATAGATTATACTCAATGTCAAAATTGACCTAACAAAATTCAATGATAATAATAATAATAATAAATTAGGGTTTTTGAAGTGTTTGAGAGAGTTGGTTAAGGAAGAGATGAACCTTAAGAGGATGAAGACCAGCTTTGAGTTCACGAGCTTGTCGCTCTTCGGTTTCTTTGGTACTGTAAGAATCCGATGCAAATTGAGATGAAGAGTCTACGATTTGGTGAGCATTTTCGGAGTTGGTATTGTTGTTCTCTGATGCATTCTTCCCTGATGTGAAATCCATTAAACCCTAATTCTCCTTTTTGTTTTCGATTTCCGCTTTCAATGTTGAGTTTTTCGGACCAGAGAAGGAGATAGAGAAAATGGGTTGTTTTGATTTATATATTCTTTTTTTTTTCTTGTAAAAAAAAATACTTTTATTTTTATTTTGAGAAAAATGAATTTTTTTATCAATAAGAAAAAATAGAATATTTTGTTTGAGAAAATAGAATATGTATTATTTTGGTGTAAAATAATTTTAAAATTTTTTAATGCATATCTTGTATTTCGTTATGTTATAAAGATATTTTGAAATTCATCTTATAACATAATAGAATTCTTATTAAATTAAAATATTGACGTAAAAAAAGATATCATTGTCTATGTAACTTTAAATTAATTTTCTATTAATGTTTAATAAAATGAAAGTGCAATAATTTAATGTTATCTTAAAAATTAGTGTGTGGATAAATATTTATTTTGTTTTTTTGGCGTAACCTGAACTAACAAAGACATTGAAATAAACATTCATAGAGATACTATGTGAACTAATCTTATATATAGAAAAAGATTAATCGGATGGAAAAAGGTAGAAAGTGTACTTTGTTAATGGAAAAATTTATATAAGACTGAATGTTCTTTAATGTCCCACGAGATAAGGAAGTGAGTACAAATCACCGAAAAATGAGCATAAAATAGTAAGGTTTTCTAGTGGCTATGGAGGTTTTGCAAAGAACTTTTGGGAAAAATCTATCCTCTATTTATAGAAATCAAAATAGATTGAAAAGTGCAAGACACGATTGATCCAAGGATCACGATGCATCGCAGAGTTACCTTTAAACAACGCAATCTAAAGCACTCAAACACTTTATGATACTCAAGTGCTACAATATATGGGCACTCGCTTGTCCTTCGAGGCCAATGAAATGTCTCCTCAAAACGCTTTGCTTCAGAATATCCATGCTCTTTCAAAATGTCTATTCAATTTTAAAGTAAAAAGTTGAGCCCTTTAATCTTAGAAATTCGAAGGGGAAACAAGCCTGCCAACCCGATTCACTAAACAATTGCAACATCTTCTTATTATAAATTATAACTACATTGAACTAAAAGGAAATAATTTGGGAAGATATCAAGTTGGCATCTCGTCATTCAAGTCAGACGATCTCAACTATCATATTGTCCTGCAAAAACGTGTGCAAATATATACAATCAAAACAAATAATAAAGTAGAAGAAAAGATCATTCTTGTGACATCCTCTATCCTAAAATAATTTAAAATATAAATATAATAAAAATACAGATAAATATGTAATGTGTCTTTCAACTAATATAAAATAGAGACTTGCTAAGACCTCTTATATATAATAAACATTATGTGGTCACCTTATGGTTCATTAAGTTCTCTTTGTATCTAATAAGCCTGATGCATTCACCCTTTGGTTTTAGACATCATGTCTAATAACCTAAACTAAGTAATATGTTTGTTCTTTAGTCTATCATGTTAGATAATTCCTTTAAAATCATTTAACCAAACTTTCTCAATATTTAATGAACTCTTATCTAAATCTAACCATTTAGTTTTAGACATCATATCTAATAAGCATTATGTGGCCACCTTATGCTTCATTAAGTTTTATTTGTATCTAATGAGCATGGGGCATTCACCCTTTGGTTTTAGACATCATGTCTAATAACCTAAGCTAAGTAATATGTTTGTTCCTTAGTCTACCATATTAGATAATTCCGTTAAAATCATTTAATCAAACTTTGTCAATATTTAATGATATGTCATCTAAATCTAAGTGATCAAGTTAACTGCAAATCCTTGTTATGCCACCATACTATTAGCTTAATTGTTTTTATTAATCTTTTAATAGAATTTAGTAGTATGATGCTCACTTGGAAGCTCTCATTTAATAATATCACATGGATTAAACATACTGAAAATTTAAACTAAATATGTTTGGATGAAGTAATTTTTTTAGGGGAATTCAAACTCTTCAAGCAAATTACCTTGTTTGGATAATAAATTTTGAGAATTTTTAAAATGAAGGAAATTTATGAGGTATTTTGTCAAAACTAAATATAAAGAATTTTAAATACCATGTAAAACATAAAAATTTCAAATTCCCTCTTTATTTTATAGTGTATAAATCATAAAATGATTTCTATAATTTTTGCAAATTTACAAGTTTGACCCTATATGTTTTAAAATTTACATATTAATCCATTTTTTTAAATTGGTCACTAAAAATTTTCAAATTGGTTCTTAAAAATTGCAAAATAGTCCCTTAACTTATATAAAATTTCAATTTTGATCCAAATATAGTATTCATTTTTGCCCCAAAATTTTAAAAATTTATAAAAAAAAATACATCAATTTTTAAAGAACAATTTTGTTATTCAACCAACAAAATTTAGAAATGATAGGAATTCAATTAAATCATTTGAATTGTTTGAACTTTTAATTTCCTTAGAATTTTCAATTCTCCAAACACACTCTAAAGATTCCACATTTTAACTAAAGAAAATTAGTATGTGGTCCATCTTACAAATAACCAAATAAGTAGAATAAGAGTTAAATGTCATTACAACTTGAATACATGATGACTCAACAAGGAAAGTCTAAGTAAATTAGATAATAAGAACCAAGATATGAGCTCATTTGACGAGTCACTTCTCTAGTGTTGAAGCACTACTCTAAAAGTTGTCAAAAATGGCAGAAAGGTAAGGAACAGTGGTGAGCTAAGATTGATGATGGTTATGACTCATATGAGTGGATGAAGGCACAACATCTGAGTCTGAGGCCAATGTGTCCTCGTGTTCCTTGATGACATAATATATACTTTCTTTTTCCTCTATATTTTGGGTCAACCTTAAAATGATACTAAGGCATACAAGACCAAAAAACAAGGAATATTCCTTCCACAAATGTTGTTGTACCTAAACTTAAAAACCATCTTTGTCCTTACGCCAATATTCGATATTTCCTCTTCACACGTAGTTGGTACAACATCCTACAATACCCTACAACAATATGTCTTGGAGTGAATTCATTTGTAAAATAACTAACAAGTGATATTCACAAGTAGACGACACTTTAATGTGTTTAGACCTCACTAAACTATCCAACTATTAACTCCATTAACTGATCCTAAAATGCATATGTGATCCAAGTATTGGATAATTAAATAAAGCTTAAAAGGAGAAATAACTCTTATTTCTAAGAGTTATCACATATCTCAAAATGAATTATCTCGCTCATAAGTCATTACCTCGTCAAATAGGACCCAGTGACCTCAAGAGCAATTGTTCGGACTAAACCAAGGTCCATTCATCGTTGACTCTACCAATGATGTCCATAAGTGCATGAAAAACCCATAATCAACACATGCATCTTTCACTTGATCCTGCCATCCTTATTTTTATCAAAATTTAACAATGATTTGTTGACCTAATGATGCATAACCCGTTTAATCAAATTGACAATAACTATCCTAAATGGCCCGTTTATAAAAGAAAACTTTCATTGGTGAAAGTGCACATTAATGTTCATTTTAACTGACACTCATTTCATTCTCCCACCATCTCAAGTTTTTGAGTGCTCACATGTACACCACCCTAGGGATGGATAAGTAGCTGAAGCCCGACCGAAAACCAATATATTCGAGTATAAAAATAAGGGCACGGGTGTGTAGAAATGGGTATACATCAATGTGACAATATAGAGCAATCAAGTTCGATGTCCAAAACACAACTAACAGGCGACCAAACTAAGTCACAATTGGTATTGAAAAAGGGCGATGTAACAACATAGAGCATTGGTAATGATAAATTGTCTTGACACCCACATAATTTTCCTCGTAAGTGTAGAAGAGTAATAGCTTGACATCTAAATCTCCTTTTACAAGAAGTAGACTAATTTTTCTTGGCATTGGAATCTAACATAGTAAATTCATAAATTTGCTCATTGTTTTTTCAACTTTTCTTCTCCAACAACTTTCTCGTCCCCACGAACACACAAGAGTCACAAACAATCAATATTAAAGTGACCATTATGAGCATGGTTTCTTCTCTTTGAGTGAAGGCCTTGAGTGGAGCGGGCAATTGCAACTAGCCATGGTTGCAAGCAGTGATGTCGATGACATAAATCTGAGCAAAACCAATCGCCCCAAATGTTTGTCCACCCTTACATACCTAGTCAAAGAGCTACCACCATCATCCTCAACCACATTACAAACACTTTAACCACCACACGATATTCACCTCATATGGGTGTACACATACATGTAACCTATCCAAAATCATCCAATCAAAACACAAAAAACATGCACTCAGACATAGGGAAACGAGTTGCCGACCCATCTGGTTCACTTTGCAGTTGTAGGTGGGTGCAAACGATCGACTTTGGTTTCTAAAAAAGACTCATACAACACATTGTATATAAATTTATACTATTATTTTCAAATATTAAACTTTGTTGTGAACATGTACACGAGATAGTTGAAACATGTTAGAGAACTTTAAAAACTACTATAAGACTAAAACAATAGATTAAAGATTTGCATTGATTTTATTTATATTTCCAAGACAACATTTCTCTTTTACTACTTTTATATAAAAATTTATAATAATAGTTATAAATTATTATTCTAAGGGGAAAAGATGAATGGAGAGGCTCTTTTAGTAGACAAAGAAAATTTGAGAAGAAAATGAAAGATAAAATACATGTCGATGTCTTTTATATTTTATGAAAGTAACAATTTGATTCTTTATATTTTTTATGTGCAACACAAATTAAATCACCAAATTATTATTATAAAAGCTGATTTTATCTAAAATATAATAATTATTATTTTTGACAAAATTTCCAATTATATATGCTACTATCAACGTACATCTGTCCCTAGTTTGGATAGTAAACTCACTACGTTGCTTAGATTAGATGGAACTGCAATCCGACTAGCATGAGGATCTCCAAAGAATGATATACACTTTTGACCCATAGAATTTAACATATTTACTTACTAAGAAGATATTGAGTAAAACGGTGCCATCTTTATTAAGAAATGATGCGCGCTTTAATTTTGCTACCAAATTTGGCTCTACACCCAACAATCAAATCTGTTTGGCGGTAATGTTCACGAAGCTGTTAGAACAAATCTATACTTCTAGTGCTTGATCTATGTTTTTCTTCTTATGTTATGTGTGTTTTTAAGTTAGATCTATTTGTTCTTATAATTTTGTAAGTTAGATTTATATTATTTGTGAGTTTATCTTTGTTAATAATGTTATAGTTTTTGTTAAAAGTGATGTTGTCAATTTGTTTTATGAAACTTTCTATTTCTTCTCATTATTAAAAAATAAAAATCAATAAATTGAATCAAACTGTATAAATTCCAACTAAACTGTCAATCCATAAATTGACCAAACCGTCAACTCGTAAATTGACCAAACTATATATATAGATGATCAAAATTAAACCTTTATATTAGACTCGTAATTTGGACTAGATTGAGGGTTTGGGCCAAAACGGACCTCTAGCCTTACTAAAAGTGGGAAAAGTTGCTTCCATATCATGATTCCATTTAGTAGTGCTTAGAATATATATATTTTTCAAACAAAAAATAGAACAATATTGTTGACCAAAAAAGAGAGGAATAATATTGAAAAATACAATAACCAACCAATGGTTCGTCCAAAACCCAAATACACACACACGAGGCACACTCTGGTTATAGAAAATATTTAAGTATATCTAAACGTCGGAAAGAGAGAGAAAAAGATAGCCATACCCACAACCATAGATTATAAATCAAAATATATGATTCATTTATTCCAATTTGAATTACGAGCTCGAAAAGCTTCTTTCTCAAATCTTCACATTTTTCTTTACCATCGAATCAAAATCAAATTTACCAAACTAAACTAAATTAAACAAAACCAAATCCAACTAACCCACCGCCACCCTCACAACCCAAAACAACAACACCGAAAACCCCTTTTCTTTTTAATTTCCCGTTTTACCCTCACCTTCTTCTCCTATTTACCTTCCCTATCCTTCTATGGCTTCTTCGCTTCTCCTTCTTCTTTCCATAACTGTTTTCTCTATTCTTCAATCCACGTCAGCATCTTCTTCGTCTTCTTCCGTGTGCATCCCTCAACCTTCGTCGTTTCTCTTTAATCTTCAATCTCAGTGCCCAACCTTCATCCAATCTAATCCACCGCTTCAGGTTCCTCTTTCTATCCCTAATTTCATTTTTTTATATCTTTTTTGTATGTACTTTTCGTTATTTGGATCAATTTGATAGTTACTTTTTGTCGTTGTTTCAATAAATTAATTTCATGAGTTTTATCTTTTTTTATTAGTAATTTCATGATTTGAATCAATTTACTGGTTGCCTTTTCTTTTTTATTTTTTTTTCTTTTTGTTGCTGTTGTTTGGATTAAATTAATTTCTGGATAATTAGATTATTTATGTTTTTTATTCCTTGATTTATTATTGGATTTTGTTTCAATTTTTTATTATTATGTGAAAGTGGATGATAATAATTAGGTTTTTCATTTTTTTTGTTTTTGAAAATTGATGATTTTGTAAATTTGAGAATACTGTAAATATATTGAAGGAAATGAATGTTGGTATAGTGTAATGTAATTTTTTAGTTGTGTTTTTTCAGAACTGTTTTTATTTTATTTTATAGCAAACGATTAAATTCATTGTACTGTCTTTTTCTTGGTCCTTGTAGATTTTTTTTTTGTTTTTCCACTTTAGAGGAGGGTAGCCATCACATTACTTTATTGGTTGGACTCAATTAATAAACTGTTTTGAATTTGGGTTTAATGACCATGCAGGATCGGTGTAAATAATTTTAAACTGAATGTAACAGGGACCATTGAGTATATATAGTTATTAATTGATAGAAGTTACAATCATAAGATGAGATTATAAGATCAACTGTTCATACTTCATATTAACTGTCAATGTAAAATTGATTAACACCAACCGTGTATAGTATATTTTAATGTTCTTGATTTTTGTCTAAATTGGTATATCAGGGCCAGTCTTTTTGGACCTTCTGGAATCAAAAGCAGAAGTTGGCTTGTGATTGAAAAAAAAAACGTTTTGGAGAAATAATTATTGTGAGTTTAAGATTGTGGATTTTATTAAGAGATAAGAGGATATGCACCTACAGTGTAAATTGGTTTAACAATCACATCCAATAAGAATCGAGTATTTTGCAGTTTATCTTTTTTTAAAATACGGTTACAATATAGGTTTACAGGAATATTATGATTGGTTCTCATTGTTGGTGTAAAAATATTCGAAAGTGCATTTCCATTAAGCTCTTTAATTAAAGCAGTACATGGAACCATTTTGTGGCAAATAAAATGCTGTTAATTGTTTAAATGATTATACTTTGTCAAGAAAATAGGTAAGGTTTTGATTATTTTAATCAAGTGATTCACACACTGCAACTGTACTCCCTTGTAATGTATTCAATTTAGTTCAGCTTGTCGTTAAACCATTATTAGGTACACAAACAACCGAACAACAATAAAATATGTTGTTTATAGTTAAGAAAACAGATGATATGTTAAACCCTGTCCTAATGTTACAACAAATAATTGACAATATCCAATTTCTTCAAGGTAATTTCTGCCTTATACTTGAAAATGTGATATGCATGTAATAAAATTAAGATCTCTTGAGAAATCTATTAATTTCTAATTCATACTTTGCTCACTGTTTAAAGTTAGTGAAGTTTATAAGATGCTCAGATTACAGAAAGAAGTATTAGATGTCTTCCTATTACCCTAGATTAAACATTTTGTTCTCACGAGCAAATGTATTCAAGCTGTTCCTAAACTGTGGGCTGTGAGTTCTGATTGTTCTTTCTTCCTTTTAACTGGATAGTAGCTAAACTAAATGATTTTTTATTTTTCCTATCCCCCTTCATTTTTTCTCTGATCTCCTCGCTCACAGTATGCCCTTACAACCTGGTCAGTGTGCCATTACCATAGTTAACTAAAATTGTATGTATTGCAAAACATGTCAGTGGCGACTAGAAGACTGACCCAAAATGTCACTTTCTATGTAATAGTATGTTTTGTTACTTTCAGTTCATGAACATAATTAATTGTTTTTTAGTTAAGTTCCCTCTGTTCTAGTGTCTCGTTGTTGTTGTTAATCATCTTGAAAATCACACGAATGATGGAAAGGAAAATAACATCCTAAGAATAAAATAGAAATGCTTTCTCTGTTGTCTGATATCTGATTTTCTAAAACTATAAAATTAAAGGAACAGGATTGCATAATACCTTCACTGCTGCTATTCTCTTCATTGGGTAGATGGCCAATCAAAGAGCCATCCATGCTATTCTATCCTAGAGTAGCTGTTTACTTTTCACTCTATTGCCAAAAGTACTCTTGTCTCCCTTCCTTTTATTTCCTATAATTTTTATTTTTGCTGTGGCCCCCATGTCTGCCAACCTGAGTTGATAGTTTGAAGCTTTGTTTTACTGGATTCAGGAAGAAAGGGAGAACAAAGGTAAGAAAGTAAATATCTGACAGAAGGGGAGATTTGTTGAGGAATAAAGAGACACGAGGGCAGCCTTAACTAGTCAATTTGGGTGTGCATGAAGCGTAGGTAATGAAGGTACCTAGTAAATGAAGTAGGCGAACAGCTGAAGTTAGTAAGAGGAATTGACACAAAATTTAACATAGTCAAGCCAACAGTGAACCATAGATAGGCTTCCACTAATGAAATCAAGAGAAAATTCACTGTGAATAATACTCAAATTCCTAGTCCATTACACCTAATGCCTGACTAACAACAACCTGGATTCGCAGACTTTAAAATTCTTTCTTGGACGCACTGCCAATTCATTGGGTTAGGCCAAATATCTTGTCAAGTCCAATATGCCAGGGGGGGTCTCATTTTCTATATGCTTAGCATGGAACTGCAGTTGTGGGTTTGTCATTACAATTTGATCTTAAACCTTAAACTATTAGGTTTATTTGCAATTTTGCTTATATAGTCATCAATTAATCCATTTCTTTCCCATATGGGATTTCTTAACTTGTTCTTCAATTTTCCAAAAGACCTTTTTAATTATGGGAAAGTGATGGGTGAAGATTTTCATTGTTTGTCTGTTTTTGTTTTAATTGTAGCTTCCAAAGAACTTAATCAGAAAAGGAAATTCTTGTCTTAAATATTATATTGGGGGTAGGGAGATTTAAATTCATAATTGCCCTTGATTCTTCATTGCAAAATGATTTAGCTGAATGTATAAAGTAACCGGACCATATTGAAAATGACAATAATAGGGATTCAGTTATATATGAGTATTAATAGGGATTTAGTTATATATGAATACTAATAGGATTTGATTGTTTAGTAATCTAGTATATATATATATATATATATATATATATATATATTTGATGTATTGCCAACATATTTCAATTCAATAAAATATATTTTTACTCTAATTCTTAAGATGATATCAGAGCTCTTGGTCTTTTGGGAGTCTCGTTTCCGCATAAATCTGTCGCCTTCATTGCAGTTTCTTTTTTTTCCTGAAACCTTAGCCACCTTCATTGTGGCCCTTTTTGTTGTCTTCATTGCGACAACTTGAGATTTCTTTTTGGCCTATTTGCTACCATAGTGTGTTCAATATCACACTTGTTCACATCCGTTTGACCGCCTTTCAGACCTCCGTTCAGCACCGTTTTCAACCAGATTGTAGATCGGTCGTTTCTCATTTCATTTTGGGGGTTCACTTCTTGATCGGAGCACTTTCGTTTTTGGGTCATTTGAAGCTCACACAACATGACACCCTTGGACTTAATGCTTTAGATACAACCTATAACCAATATTGGACACTGGATTCTGGAGCTACTGACCACATGACACCCTTCCGTAACACACTTCTCCACTTATTCACCTTGCCCTAGCAACAAGAAAATATCCACATCATATGGTACCCTTCTATCTGCAGCAAGTCAAGGAGATGTCCAGATAAACTCATCCATAACTCTAAGAAATGTCCTTCATATTCCTAAATTGTCCACTAGCTTAATTTCCATACAAAAATTAACAGAAGACCTATCATGTAATGTTTTTTATATCAAATCTTGCATCTTTCAGGACAAGAATTCAGGTAGGAGAATTGGTAATGCTAGAGAATGGAATGGTCTTTATTACTCAGATAATCAAAATCTTCCTCCAAACCTATTCAATAATACCACCACTTTTTTTTCCCCCTGAATCTATAAAGACCAACAGGGACAAGGTCATTTTGTACCACTGTCGCCTGGGTCATCCTTCATTTAGAGTCATAAAATAGTCGTTTCCTTCGCTCTTGAAAAATCTTCACTGTGAGATGTGTCAGTTTGCTAAACACAAACGTGTACCTTTTCCAGTTAGTAACCAAATGATCCATTCTGTTTAGTTCATACTGATGTATGAGGTTCCTCTAATGTTCCAAATATATCAGAGGCCCGTTGGTTTGTAACCTTTATTGATGGCTGTACCTGAGTTACTTGGGTTTTGTTGCTAAAACAAAAATCTGAAGTCAGTTCAGTGTTTGTACAGTTCTTCTCCATGATAAAAAACCAATTTAGAGTGGATATTAAGAGGATTAGGTCTGATAATGCCAAAGATTACTTTAATCGCAGACTTAATTCTTTCTGTCAAAAGGAGGACATTATTCACGAGTCCTCATGTGTTAAAACACCCAAAAAAATTGGGATTGCTGAGAGGTAAAATGGGCACTTGTTAGATCAAACTCGAGCGATGTTATTTCAAAATAAAGCTCCCAAGAAATTTTGGGGAGAGGCAGTTTTAACTGCATCGTATCTCATAAACCTATTAGCCTCTAGTGTCCTTGCCTGCAAAGCTCCCATGGAGGCCCTGTCGACCTCGTGCTACCCTAATGTGTCCACCAGTAGTAATCTTACTCCCAAAATATTTGGGTGTGCGTCGTTTGTCTATATCCATAGTGATAGTAGAGAGAAACTTGATCCTACCGCCTTAAAATGTGTCTTTATCGGGTACTCTTCCACCCGAAAGGGCTACAAATATTATCATCCACCATCCCAAAAATTTTGTCTTTCGAGATGTCACCTTCCACGAATAAGAAAGTTTCTTTGGTCAAACTCATCTTCAGGGGGAGAATACAAGTAAGGAAGATGAGTCTTTTCTACTTTTTGAGTTGACTCTTGAACCATAAATTGAGACTGAACTTGATTTTAAAAAAGATGACAATAAAGGAAATGACAATGTTAAGATGGAAATGATGACACTAATGTAAGATATGAAAAAAATCTAGTATATACAAGAACAAAGGTCATTCCTGAATCTATTCACATCGATGACTCCAATTCGACCTTACATGAGGTAACTTCCCTTGACACTTCAAACTCTAGTGATCGAATCTATGAATCTTTCTATGAACAGGAATTAGAATCCAACACCCCACCAACTTATGCCTTCATATCCCAATTGGACTTAGGAAGGATACTAGAACTTGTACCAATAAACCACTCTACTCTTTATCCAACTACCTATGCTTTGAACAATTTTCACCTACCCATAAAGCCTTTCTCACAAATCTGAACACTACCACTATACTTACCTCTCTAATTGAAGCATTGTCTGAGAGGAAATGGAAACAAGCCATGGACTTGGAAATGGAAGCACTGGACAAGAATGGTACTTGGGATTTGGTCCCTCTACCAAATGGAAAGAAACCTGTAGGATGCAAGTTGGTATACACTGTAAAGTACAAGGCTGATGGGTCTATTGAGAGGTACAATGCAAGGTTGGTAGCTAAAGGATTTACTCAAACGTATGGAGTGGATTACTTGGAAACATTTGCTCTGGTAGCAAAAATGAATACCGTAAAGGTGATATTAACTCTACCAGCTAATTATAGTTGGAACTTGCTTCAATTTGATGTAAAAAATGCCTTCCTCCATGGAGATGTAGAAGACGTTGCAGTTGACAAGGAAATGTACCAAAGATTAGTTGGAAGACTCATATATTTATCACATACTAGACCTGATATTGCTTTTGCTGTAAGTCTAGTCAATTAATTCATGCACCAACCAAAAGAGGTACACTTGCAAGCTGCAATCAGAATCATGCAATATTTGAAAGGAATCCCAGGTAGAGGAATTTTGTTCAGACGAAATGGAAATGTGGGTCTTGAAGCATATATTGATGCTAACTATGCACGGTCAATTATAGATAGAAGGTCAAACACAAGATATTGCACTTTTCTATGATGGAGTTTTGTATTTGGAAAAGTATGAAACAAAGTGTGGTATCCAGATCCAGTGCCGAAGCAGAATTTAGGGCAATGACACAAGGGATATTTGAGTTACTATGGTTGAAGATCATTTTGGAGGACTGAAGATAAGGTGGGATGAACCAATGAAACTCTATTGTGATAATAAATTTGCTATTAGCATAATACATAATCAGTGCAGCATGATAGAACCAAACATATTGAAGTCGATAGACATTTCATCAAAGAAAAACTCGGCAATGGTCTAATTTGCACTCCATATGTCACCTCCCAAGGCAACCTTGTAGATCTTCTAACTAAAAGGCTAAACAACAACAACTTTGAAAGAATTGTGTCCAAGCTAGGAATGGAGAACACCTGTTCATCAGTTTGAGGAGGAGTGTCAAAATCTATTTCTGTTTTATATCCCTCAAGGGATTCAGTTGTATAGGAGTACTAGTAGGGATTTAGTTATATATGAGTACTAATAGGAATTTAGTTATATATTAGTACTAATAGGATTTGGTTGTTTAGTAATCTAGTGTATATATATATATATATATATATCTCTGATGTATTGCCAACATATTTCAATTCCATAAAATATTTTTACTCTAATTCTTAAGTATTATATTATCTTTTATCTGATATCTGAATTTTAAACTAAATGGGTTTTTATTGAGTTCCAGAAAATGATCTCTTTTAATGTACCGTGCATGCATTTTTTTTAATTTATTGAATGTGATAGAGCTGATCCCTTCTATTGTCATTACATTTTTGTGATATAGAGTTTAACCTCATAGTTTGAGCAAATAGTTATATAGATGTAACTATGATTTTCTGACTAATACCAGTTTGCATATTCTGATTCCCAATGACAGTATTTAACTTTTCATTTGATTTAATCAGGTGAATGGAAATTTCATAGACGAAGTTCTATCTGGCAGAAAGAAGATCGAGTGTGTGTCTATACTCTTCTATGCTTCCTGGTGCCCATTTTCACGCAGAATGCTTCCTAAATTTGAAACTCTTAGTTCCATGTTTCCTCAAATAGAGCATTTGGTTCTTGAGCAATCGTCAGCTTTGCCAAGGTTTTTAAGCTATCCCTGCTTCTATGTTTAATTTCCTGAATAATAATTATGAACTCAATTTATTGTGTTGTATTGTATGCTATATTTGCTTGGTTTTGGACATATAGCATACTGATTCAGCAATATGAGGGCCTCTAAAATGGTTAAAAATATTTTTTAAGAGTATCAAGGGCCAAACTTTTAAGATTAGAACAGAGTCTCCAAAATGTTTGGACCAACCCTGATACTATTCAGTTAGCTACAGTTATAAATATCTGTTGATATTGTTATTAATATCTATTGATGTCTACATTTGCTTTATTTTGCAGCTTATATTCAAAATATGGGATCCATAGCTTGCCTGCAATAGTATTGTTGAACCAGACATCAAGGTTGAGATATGGCGGTCCAAACAATTTTCTCTCAATATTGGAATTTTACGAGAGAAACACAAGTAAGCATATCTTGATTCTTTTTTGTAAATTTACAATTCATTATTATTTAAGACATCCATATTTTTGGAGTAAGTAACAACTCAACGTCAAGTCCTAGAAACTTTACTGCCTGATAATAGGCGTATCATGTAAGCTTATGCCTTCATTTACCTGTGTGCCTCTCAGGATTTGAAGCAAGTAGTAATATTGTTATTGGTCAACCAAGCAGCGATGAGAATTCTAGTCTGAAGTCGTTGATGGGTTTATCACTCAAAGAAACATCAAGAAGGGAACCCTACTTAGTGTTCTCTGTGATGTTTATCTGTTTGAGGATACTTCTTTTTGTATTTCCCAAGATCGTATCACGTATCCGAGCATTTTGGGTTTCATGTATTCCTCATTTGAACATGCAAATATTCGGCGAGACAAGTCAAGTGATGGGACGCGTGCTTCAAGTAATTGATGTGAGGAGGATTTGGACAAAGCTAGGACTATGCAAGACCAGGAATTTTCATGAGAGGGCAAGAAGTGCACGGGTTTGGGCTTCATCCTTGGCTTCTGTTTCTCTTGGTGAATCGTCATCAGCTAGATAATAATTCCAAGGTTTGAACTAACAACCTTACGAAGTCGTTATGAGGGTAGTTTAAGAGTTTGCTTTTATCAGATAAAATATCCTCAAGCTGCAGGTGAAGCTTGGCAGCACATAGTCTCTCTCTCTCACTCTTGCTAATTTTGTTTGTAGAGCTAATAACCAAATGTTGATTTGTGTTTGAGTTGGTTTATGGGAGGAAGGAACAAGCATGTAAATTTGAGAACTGTTTTCTTTTTTGTGTAAATTAGTTGTTTCTGAATGAATTTATATACACAAGTTGTAATATATAAGCATCCTTCCCAGAACCCCGTCCCCTCTTCTCGTACACAAGCAATTTGAAGCACAACAAACACCATTGTTTTCCAAGTCGTGAAAAAGAAACCGTTAGTTTTTGAATGTGGGAATTACAAACATTATTTCCTTCGTGTTTCATTTGAGTTGTGAATGTGATGATTTCAATTATAAAATAAGTTTTATATACCAAAATACTTTTATTAATAATAGTTATGCAATGTTAGATGAATTAACGTATAATAAATAAGATTACATTAGTGAAAAAAGTAGTTAATTTTTATTGATGATATAAATAAATAAATAAATAAATTGAGAGAATTAAATATCGCAAATGACATATTTGGAGGGAATATTGATATTTAGGTAAATAATGTAAATAGTTCATGAAATATGGCATCGGTCGTATTAGCATTTGAGTGGTGGAAATTACATCTATGATCCTGAATTTCATGTTATATGTCGGTTTATTAGTTCAGCAATGTCTTCAATTTATAGATACATTTGTAAGAGCTAAATGTGAAATTCTCAACCCACTCTCATTAGACCAAATCCATGAAGAAAGTGGCTTTTAAAATAATAACAATAATGGTTTTTTTAAAAAATAATAACAATAATTTTTTTATAAAAAGTATAACATTTTTTAATTAAAAGTAATATTTCATCAGAACAAAACAAAACACTATTACAAAGATAAAAAAATAAAGGGATTAAATTCAGCTAAGATCTAATCTTGAAATTCAACTGTAAATTTTTTTTCTTCATTTTTCACGTAGTTAAAGACACAATACAAATCATGTTGGAAATAATGATGATATTAATGGAAGATTGTTGATAATAATGATGACATTAATGAGAGTTAAGTGTTGTTGTGAATTGAAAAACAAAGAAGTCCCACATATGAGGAATATCATATACTAGTAGTGTTTATAAGATGAAAGTATGGAACTTGAGGTGTGTCTCAAGTGTTTATATTCAAATTGATTATATGTGGTATCTGATTTGTCCAAATTAATCAAAAGTCTTGTAGTCTTTTAATGAGTGAAGATGACACTAATAATGATGACAACTACCTTCGTCTCCAAATAACAAAATCAAAGATAAAATACGAAAAACATTAAATTTGTGTAAAAATAACTTATTTAAATAAAGGAGGGAGTAAAATGACTTGGAGAAGTGATTCAGAAGAAGTGAATGACTATTTTTTTAAACAAATATTATTAATAAAATAAAAATATAACACTTGGAGAGACTAAGCCAAAATTCAAAGAAATAGACAAAAGGACAATATTTAGAAATGATAAAAGAAATCATCTTCACAATATTTAGACAATTAAGCCAACAATTTCAAAGTTGGCAAGAAACGATATGAGGGGATTTTTAGGCCAAAACAACCATGAGAGAGTTTTTCTCCAACCACAATATTTGCCAACCTTTAGAGTGAGAGATTTCAATAGAAATCATAACATCAATAAGCTTAACATGAAAAACATAGGAAAAGCCAATAAAGAGACTAAAACAACCAAAGGTAGCACCGTTATAATCTATATATATACACATGGAAATAGCAAGCTCGAGAGTAGCGTTTACATCCTCATCATAATTATATTTTATCCAACCACAACTAGGAGAGCACCATACAACCTCAACAATCAAAGGACCAATCTTAGAGCAACAACAAAGATTAAAAGCCTAGATAATATTAAACTCTAACATGGAAGAAGAGAAATAACTTTTATTATAAGAATCAACAAGGTGATCGATCCTAAAAGGATATACAAAACAAAGAAGCTTAATAATATTATGCATGATGCCAAGAAACTGTGACTAATTTCTTAATAATATTATGCATCCACTTATCCACTTGATGTAATAAGGATTTGGGCTTGAGTAAACTAAAAAGCTATGCAACAATATACCAACGAAAGTCGAATATTCAAATAAATTCATATTTTCATTCTTTATTTGACGAATTTGATGTTGACGGAGATGAAAATATGAGTTTATTTGAATTTTTGAGTTATGTATTTGATGAAATTTACATTATATTAAAGATGATAATTAATTTTATGGATTTTGTTTGAAAATTTTAATGAATTTTGAATTTTTGTAAAAAAGGATAACATTGTTGATATTTTAAAACATAAATAATTAAATTGTCACTTAAAATTAAAATAAAGGACCATCGGAAGAAGAAAAAAAAAGGTAAATGACTAAAACGTCTGAAATTAAGTTAAGGGACCGCGTGTGCTATTTAGCTTAAAATATAATTTAAAATATATAAAGTTGAAATGTTATAAAATATAAAAAAACAATAAAAAGACAATAAAAAGACAACTAAATTAGATATTTGATTAAGAAAATAAATCTTAATAATTAATTTTAAAAAATAAGTATGATTTTATCACAAGAGAAGTTTAATCATTTTATATAATCTAACAAATTATTATTCGAATTTTTTTACATTATATTAAAGATGATAATTAATTTTATGGATTTTGTTTGAAAATTTTGATGAATTTTTTGTAAAAAAAGAATAACATTGTTGATATTTTAAAACATAAAAGATTAAATTTTCATTTAAATTTAAAATAAAATACCAAATTTAGAAAATATAAAAAACTAAAACGTTAACTGAAATTAAGTTAAGAAACCACATGTGCTATTTAGTCTCCAATATAAAATATGTTTTACTACAATTTTTCAATAGATCATTTACATCATACATAAAAAGTTAAATACAAAAAATATTCTTTTTTTTTTAAGCTAAAAGGAGAGCTTATCGTGACATGTAAAAATTTTAACAATTAAAAACTAAATATTTCAAAGTATTTTTTAGAATAGAATACTATTACTCAATAAAATTTTATTTTCAAATATTCATTAAATGTAAAAATTTTAAATTAATATGATTAAGAATATTTTTTTAAAGTTAATGAATAAATTAATTTTTTATCAAAGCTAATAGATTAAGAAAAAAAAAAGAAAAACAAGAATCTGTGAGACGTTGCGCTTACCAAATTAAAACAAATATTAATAATGAATAAATTAAAATAACAAATTTGTGGTGAAAATATATAGTAATATGACAAATTATCTAGTTAAGACCACTCATTAATAATTGGTCAAATATGATGTTTAATGAATCTAAATAAATTTCATCTTTATTTGGCGCGCAGAAGTAGAATTTGCTAGTGAGAAAATAGACATTATTTTATTATGAGTTTAGTTGACATATAAAAAATATTATTTTATTATATCTTGGGTTTTATACACATCTTATTTTTATATCATATAATATATATTATATTTAAATATTAAAATTATCACTGTGAAATAATTCTATACTATTTTTTTCTTCCAAATTATTTAATTATTATTTTCAATATACATTTTATAATAACAAAACATACTACAAAAATTATTAAGTAATGAAATAAGTTACATTTAAAACATCCATTTAGACTACAAAATAAATAATTTTATGTTTTTTAAAAAATCACGACTAACTAAATAATTCTTATTCATTTGTTTGATAAGTTAAATAAAAATATGATATATATGACATGTCACTGGAAAAATTACCTTTAAAAAATATTATTATTATTTAAAAATTTAAATTATTCATATCTTTAAAAACTTCAAATAACAATTTATTATTTTATATAAAATGATTAAACTTTCCTTGTGATACAAAAATAGTTATTTTTTAAAATTAATTTTTAAGATTTTATTTTTTAAAATAAAATATTTATTTTAAATATATTTTTATTGTTATTTATATTTTACAAGATTTTAACTTTATATATTTTAAATTATATTTTATAAAGATAAATAAATAAATTAAGGTTCGTCTCCTATATATTGCTGGTTTCTAGACCATACATATGAAATATTAAAAACTTTTAACTAGAGCCTTAAGTGTAGTTACTCAAACACTTTCTTTACTACTTCCCAGATACCATAATTTCTATATTTCTTCTAAGTGAACCATGCTAAACTATAAAATATTTATGTTATGAACTGCCAAAAATTGATGCAGCATCTTCCAATGAACCCTTATACGTCATCCTCATGGTCTACCGATAGTGTAATCCCGTAACTTTAAATAAGATAGGCTAAATTACATCTGTGGTCCCTTAACTTAATTTCAGGTAACGTTTTAGTCATTTATCTTTTTTTTCTTCCCGATTTAGTCCTTTATTCCTAAAAATATCAAATAGAGTATGAAAATATGAGTTTATTTGAAGATTTGCGTTACGAAATTGATGAAATTTGTATTATATTGAAGAATATAATTAATTTTATGAGTTTTGATTGAATTTTTTTTTTGAATTTTTGTATAAAAAAGGATATCATTGTTGAAATTTTAAAACATAAAATATCAAATTGTCACTTAAAATTAACATAAAGGACCAAGTCGGGAAAAAAAAAAGATAAAGGACTAAAACGTTACCTGAAATTAAGTTAAGGGACCACAAATGTAATTTAACCAATAAGATATTATAACAAAATATAACTAAGTTTTCATATTTTAAGTTTTTAAAGTAAAATAAAGTGTGAGGTTTGAAAAACTTAGAACTTGATTGGAATAAAATAAAAACTCATATTTAAAAATACAAAGTAATCTATTTGTAAACGTTTAATGTTTTAATTCAATGTACTACAAAGATACATATGCATAAATAATTTAGCATAGAGTAAAATGAATAAATTTTAAATTTAAGACTTTGATTGGAATTCGGTATTACGACTACACTTTACATTTTGTATTTCAGTTATTAAAATGAACCATATACTTATATATGTAAGTTCTTTAGATTGATATTGTTCGTATTTTTTTAAGATTGCTTTCGGAAATTCTACAAATGAAACTTATTTCCTATTGCTTGCTTTGATCTGGGCGGGATCATAGTGTTGGACCGGTTCTTGAACTTTCACAAGTAGGAATATGAGTAAGTCCAATTCAGTATTTTGTCATTTGTCAAAATCTGGATCATATATTTGCAAATGATAAATGTATCTTTTTGTGAGTGTTTTTTCTTGCAAAGAATTCTTGATCATATCTTCATATCTTCTCGTGATAAATATTGATCAAATCTTCTTGTAAATAATTTATATCTTCTTGTAGATAAATCTTGATCAAATCTTCTTGTAAATAATTCATATATTGTTGTGGTAAATCTTGAACAAATCTTCTTATAAATAATTCATATCTTCTTGTAGACAAGATGTTGATAAGATCTTTTTCAAATCTTAACCATATTTTCTTGAGTTTTGGATTTTTTTATTGTTTTGAAGAAATTATGGAATATGGAAAGGGAAAAGAGTGGTCGAACTTTTTGTTTGATTGTATACAATGGAAAACATTGTAGTTGCATTAAAAAAATGGAGAGAAGCAAGGAGAATGAAAAGATGGTAGGGAGCGTGCTGCTATTGCTTGTCGAGTTGAGCCCAAACTAGAACCAGAGGCAAACATGACCAGAGACAACTAGAAACAGAGGCAACTAGAATCAGAGGCAACCAGAACTAGAGACAACCAGAACTAGAGACAACAAAAAACTATAGGCAACCAGGAATCAAAGGCAACTAAAATCAAATGTGTAACGCCCCAGATTTTTAATCCAAAACGTTACTTTAAAAAAATACTTATTTCGTAGAAAAGTTTATGAATCTTTTGTTTTTTTGAATAATTAACATTTATTCATTTTACATAAATAGTAATAATCACGTTATTCAATATCATTAAGAAAATATTTATTCAAAATTAAAATAATATGAAGACATTTATTCTTAACGGAAGGTAAACCACTTCCGTATTTCTAGAATTCTAGTACATTTAAAAGTTTGTGACAAAAGATCAAAAGAACTTAAAAGAATATTGGACAATTTCATTATTACAAAATCGTCTTGAAAGAAAAACCCATGTTTACCGCGCATTCGCCACACGTCAATACTCATTAACTACTCTTGAATCTCCTCGAACTCATTAGTACCTAAAATATTGTTGTAAGGGTCAATTTTTTTCCATCATCCACATCAAACCAAAGCAAGACATATAGAAGAATAACACAAAGCTCATAAACGTAGAAACTTCTCACTTTAAAAGAAAAAAATGCACAAACTAATAAATTTTATATCAACACATATGCATGATGAATGCTCCTAAAACTACATGATCCAGATATAGTCATGCCACTAAGGCAACTTCCACACAGAAAATCACACCTACCACTAAGGCAACTTCCACACAGAAAATCAAAACCTGTCACTAAGGCAACTTCCACCCTGTCACAAAGGCAACTTCCACGAAGATGCATATGCCATGCCATGAAGATGCAGTATGAAATAGATATACTCCCACACAACCCACTAAGAATTATGCCATGAGCATTCAAAATTCACTTTTTAAAAATCATCACCTTATTCACACATCATTAAGAACACATACACACATCCATATATTGATAAAAATTAGGACTATCACATAGAGATAAAAGTTTGATATCATATAGGCCATAAAAATTAACACTTTAACACATATAACAATAAAATTCACACTCCAACTAATATATATAATAAGAGTTAAATTTTGTTTATCATACATCGCATAAAATTTCATACTTCACTACATAAGAGTCAAATATTAAATTCA
>NC_021161.2:6032541-6065993 GCF_000331145.2 Cicer arietinum
AAAATTAATCAATATATATTCTAAAATAATTTTAACACCAAATTAATTTCTTTAAAATCCTATTTAATTAGTAAAATAGTTTATTATGAAATTTGGGAGGTTACAAAAGGCAACCAAGAATCACAGGCAACCAACACTAGAGACAACTAGAATCAGACACAACCAGGAATGAAAGGAAATTAGGAACCAAGAATTAGAGAACTATACACTACTAGGAGCCAGGAGCAACCAGGAACCGGAGCTACAACATTGGCTTAATACACAATTTAGGCTTGCGCCAAATTTATTAATTTCACTCTAATTCTTTTCTTTCTGTCTTTTTTAACCTTGTTTAGAAAAATAGTAATTATGACAAATATTAAAATTAAACATATGATTTATTTAAAAAAAATTTAATTGACTAGACAAAACTGGAGTAGTACAATAATGTATTGGCTAAGTTGTGGTAATGCAAAGGTGTTTTTTTTTTATATAAATACCAAAATGTTTCTTGTCTGCTTGATTGAATTTCTAAATATTTGCAACTTGGAAATTTCTATTGCTTCAACTAAAGCTAGCAAAGATGGTGTTGCAACCTTGTGAAACGATTGAAAATTAAGCGCAAACCAAACAATTTTCTTAGTGTTGTACAACTTTAATTAGTTTAACTAGGATATCTTATATCATTTTGTTGTTATAAAAAAAAATAGTAGTCTAAATGTTGATTCAAATGTAGTATTGTGATTTGCATTATTGAATGAATTGTGTGAAACATAATTGTTTTGTAACTTTCAAATTGAATAAGGAAGAAAGTGTTTCCATACCAAGAAAGTGTTACAAAATGATATTCTATCTTAATTTTTTTGGTTGATTTGTAACACTTCTTCTAACTTTTATCATCCGAAGTAAAGATAATTGAATGATTCTCTAGCAATGTGTTCTTCACAAAATGTTGTAGGATAGATTATTAATTTGTTGTGAAAACTAAAAACTACGATGGACATTTTCCAAATTTAATAGGTCAATGTTGTTCATTGGCTACAAAGACTCTTGTAGCTAAACCACGTTTTTAAATATATGTATGAAAATTAGTAACATTTTTTCATGTTACAAGAAATATAAATCAATAACATTTATTTACTGGAAATATTGATAAACTCAAGTTTTATAAAAAGTATAAATCGGTAACATTTATCAAATGTTATTAATAATGCACTAACGTGTTTCTAAAATAATTTAGTAACATAGACTTATTGTAACAGTCGATGATATTCATAATTTAGATATTATTTTTAACAGATTTTTTTTTAAAAGAGAAGTTATTATGTGTTTGTCTATCATAATGAAATTTATGTTTTTTTAAATTAATTATAAAAAATAATTTAAAGAAAAAAATGTAACAAACATATACAATATTTCAAAACCGCTTATTTTGGTTAAAAATAGTGATTACAAACTCACCCCTAATTATTCCTCTTATTCAAATATTTGTTCCATTGCAATTTCCATTCACATTTGTTATTAAACCATACTCATTAATTAAAAATATTTGTTTTTCTTAAAAATTAAATTTGATATCGCGATTTTCCTCGGACTAAAATAATTTTTCACTCTTATTGTTTTACTCAAATTATTAGTCTTTATTTCAAATTATTTTTATCCTATAAATGGTTATTTAAGATTGAGAAGCATATACCGTTAAAAAAGAAAAAAAGTTATCGAGAAACGTACGTGTACATGGCTAATAGTTGGACTATGTATGACATAAAAGTGTACTTATTGAATTTTTAGTCTTTTTTATAAAATGGCAAAATTGAAGATTGAGAAATGTTCATGTACATAGCTCATAATTGGACTACATGCATGACATTAAAATATATTTGGTATTACATATATATTTGGTAAATGTAAGAACATCAATACTGATTTTAGAGAATTGTCAAAACAAATGTTATTATAGTTGAAATTATTAAATGAGCTGCAATTATTAAATGAATTATATTATTATAGTTGAATTATATTATTATAGATAAATAATCATTTAATAAAGTCTCTAATATAAAATTCATTGTAATTGTAGTATAGATATAGTATAAATTTCAAATTAGGCAATGAATAAAAAATTACACAATGTTGTAAAAGAAATATTTTTATATATACACAAAATTGATGGTCAAATTTGTGCAATTATGATTTTTAATTTTAAGCATTCAACAATGTTTGTATATAAACAGCCACACATTCTTTACCAGTTTATGAGAAGTTAGCCACTGTATTTACTTTGAAAAATACATTGAGTTATAATGGAAAGTTCATTGAAAATGGCATTGAAGTTTGTTGTGTTTTTTGTTGCTATTGCAACAATCCTAATGGGAAGTGCACATGCCACAAGATCAATTAATATTGACCCTGAAACTGCATATCCTGATTGCATCCCAAATTGCTTCTTTCACCCAAGATGCTGTGCACCTATTGATCTCGTATCACCCTAAAATTTTAGGGTTAGTTTTACACTAATAATACTCTTGGATTTGAGAATAAAGATCCATTTCATATGTAATGATTGAATATATAAGATTAAAAATGAAAAATGATTATTCATTTTTCTCTATTTTTATTTGAACTTTGCACAATATGTAATAAGATATTTATATGATTAAAGATTTATCTACTCTATTAGATATTATTTCGTTAAATTATACTTTTAGTCTTATATGATTGATCAAATGAGATTTTATTTGCAACATTAGTCTTTGTGTTATTGTTCGTTTAACATAAACAATTTTTTTGTTAGTTCCATAAAAAAAATGTCATGTGGCCGTCATGATATGTGTATAACGTTGTTGACGTGACAAATTATAAATGTAATTGATTTTGATATTGATGCTTTTAAGTTTTGGAAAAAATACACTT
The DNA here is from genome assembly GCF_000331145.2 of Cicer arietinum. Classification (NCBI taxonomy): domain Eukaryota; kingdom Viridiplantae; phylum Streptophyta; class Magnoliopsida; order Fabales; family Fabaceae; genus Cicer; species Cicer arietinum. The sequence goes on from NC_021161.2 coordinate 6,035,434, forward strand.
ATGACCATTCAAGTTTAAACCAGTTTTCGTTCAGATTCAATCTTCATCTTCTTCTTCACCAATTTCCTCTTCCAATCCATCTTTAAAAAATATATAATCCAAAATTTGTTTTTCCAATATAAACATGTAAATAAAGAAAAATCCAACATAAAGTCAATAAAAATAAATGAGTTGTTCAGCCCATTTTTAATATACTATAAGATGATTTTTGCACAAACTAGTTCTAGAATTTGTTTGTGATTTTATAGGTTTCAAGAATGATTTTTTTATGGATTTCAAGAAAGATTTTTTATTTTATTTTTGTTTTTATGAGTTTCAAGAAGAATTTATCCATCCATCTTCACCGATCTCCAATCACAATTGAAAAGAGTTTAGGGTTCCAAGTTATATGTTTTCCCTTCTTCTAACAACACAAATTAGAAATTTCATCTTCAACCTTCATCTTCTTCATCATAAACTTAAAAAAAAGTACAATAAATCAAAATTCAAAAACAAAGCAAATCTAAAGCTAAACCTTTAAATATTTAGAAATCTTAAAATGAATCTTAGTCTGCAACAATAGGTTTGTAGTGGAGGATGATGAAGAGAAAGAATGACTAATATCATTAAAAAAATATAACTTAAATGATCAATTTAAAAAAAAAATAAAAATATAAAGGACCAATTTAGGAAATGAGTCAATCTTGAAGGAGGAGAATGAATTCATTTTTCTTGGTTGGACGAATTCTAAGAACCTTTTTGAATCATTTTAAAAATTAATTAAAAAATTATTTTTTATTTTTATCACATCAACTTGGATCGAACCCAAAATAAGTCCTAAACGTCTATATTTAATTAAACTCTTTTAATTAAATACAAATTATTAATTAAATTAAATAATATTTAATTAAATTAATTATCAACCCTTATTTATATAATCAAATCATATTCAATTAAATAAATTATAAATATGTTAATATATTAAATCATATTTAATACAATTAATATCTAATTAAATCAAATCTTATTTAATTTAATCATTTGTTCTGTTGTACACTATGTTGTGACCCTTATAATCTCCAACTGAAATAGTAATAATATTAAATACAATATATAATTTATTGATAATTTGTTATCATATGCATATTTTTCCTTTTTTTAAGCTTTAATTATCTTATTTCACCTTAGTTATTAGTTAATTTTAAGCGTTATTTGATATAATTTATTAACTTTAGTTCTTAAATATAAGAGTGTGTTTTAGTTTTTTAATTCTTTGAAAGACACGTATATTTAGAGTAAGTTGATTTACGATTGCACAAATCATCCACCACTTATTTGTTATCCATTTAGAAAATAACTTGATAGAAGCCAAGAGAGACCACCAGCTGAATGGCTTATAAAAGAGCTCAAAATTAACACTTTAGTGCGTATGGCCGGTCCAACACAGTACGAGCCATAAAGCAAAATTATTAGACGAGATCTTTTCAAAATTTAATAAATAAATTATTAATATTTTATTTAATAACTAAAAAAATTTTCTTTAACATAATTAATGATATTTTAAAATCTATTTTCTCTATATTTTTTTTTTTAAAAATGAAATAAGATATTTCAACGGTTCTATGACAACATCAAGAACTTGCAATTTTTTTTTATATTTTAGTTGAAGAAGAAAATAGTGTGTATACATTGTACCACTTCAATAGCTCATGTTAACATTATGTTCACTAATTGTCTCATGATTTCTCAATTTATAACTAATAATTTAATGTACTTTTTTTAATTTATAACTAATATTTCTCTCGTCCCTACTACTTTCATTAATCAATTTAGTTGTACTAAGAAAAGTATTAAATAATTTACAACAAAAGCAATATATTTTATTTAATTTATATAAGATTTTATCAGTTTTAGTTTTAAAAATATTAAAATATGATGCCTTTTTTAAAATTAAAAACGATCTAAGGTCTTTTTTATCAAATAATTTTGTTTTTTTAGGGGTACTAAAGCACTTGGTTGAACATGACTTTACCTTTCGACCGACTCTATTCGAGTGCATTGTTATAATATTATTGATGATCAGTTTATCGTTAAATATGTTCACTAAGTTCTCAATATTACATGAATCAATCTAAATGAAAGAAGGATGTCAATAAAATATCAACTAATATAATTAAATTTTTTCTTGATATTATAAATAATATGTTATCATCATGTTCCAACATTTGTTGGATTTGATAGAAAGTTGAAATGTCATGACGTCAGAGGTTAAGTTAATGAGAAATTGTTCAAGGTAATTTAGATTTAAATTTTAGATGAAACAACTGATATTGACAAAATTTATTTATTTTTCAATCAAATTTCAAATTTTTATATTTCATTTTCTTTGTAAATCAAATAATTAAAATAAAAAAATAAAATCAGCATGCGTTTCTATATATAAATAAGAACATGTGTACAACAAAATATCAATTTATCTTCGTTACTTTACTTTAAACTTTTTCAATAAAAAAAAAATATATAAATAAAGATAAAACGGTTTAAATAAGAATTTTTAAATTAAACTGCAACTGTACACAGTTTCATATTACTAATCAATGTATTGTTAAATATATGGATTTAGGTAGTCGTTTTTGCTAGTCTGCTCATTTTAATCCTAGGTGGTTTAGGGTTAATTTTTATTATGAAATCACATATGGGGTCGTTTTTTATTCTCTTTTATTAAATTATTTTCACATTTATTTAATTTATCTTTTGTATCTTTTTTGTAATTTTGTCATTTAAGTGCAATGTTGTGTTTGTTCGTTTGCTTGGTGCGACGTTTTTTTTCTTCTTCATCTTGCGTTGTTTTTATGATCGAGATTGACAAATCAATTTCGATCAAGTACAAACTTAATAAATAATTTTAGCGTCAATGTTATAGCATCAAGATATTCCATCCACCTCAAATTTATCATATTGGTATATATTGTCATATTTGTACATATTTTTTATGTGTGCTATTAGCAATTTTAAATTATAATATTATCAATTCGAAGTTAACTTAATGAAGAATATCAATCAAATATCTATCAATATCATTAAAAATTACTATTACTTTGTACAAGATATTGAAGGTTATAAAAAATATCTTACCAATATAATTAGAACTAATATTTTAATAACCAATGGTTTAACTTTTAGTCCAATTATTGGACTCAATTGGTTAATCAGTGTCAATTAAGGACAAAAAGTTTGAGTGAACTTATGTTTAAATTTTAATTGAAATAATTTTTTATTTGATTTTATTTATTTCTCAACCAAACTTTTAGTTGTTAGGATTTCATTCATATGTTAACTAGAAGGTTAAAACAAACAAAAAAGAAGCTTAAGTTGACGATGAATTGTCCGGATGACTACAAATTTAAAGAATTGATTGGAAAAATCAATATTGGCTAGAATTTATTTATCTCTCAACGAAACTTCAAATTTTTTTAGTGAACCAAAGAGTTAAAGATTAAAAAAAAAAAAAAACTCCCTCAATTTAATTCATTAATGTAATGAGTAGAGGATCTTGAACGAAAATATTGAAGAAATTTTAAAATTTTAATATATAAATAAAAAGTATAATATTGTATTACATATAAGAATTTTAAGTTGTAAATTTATAAAAATATATTGGAAAGAGATAGTAGATCAAATTTTAGTTTATATTTTTTATCATTAAAATTTAGTTGGAATTTAGATGTAAAATCTATTTTATTTTATAATTATAGTTGTTGTTTTTGTAATTTTTTTTATAAATTATTTCCCTGATTTTTTTATAATAGACATATGGATTATAATTTTGTCTCAAAAAATTTGTGTATTTTGTTAATCTTATAGATTTTGGAAATCCTGTTCTAATTTTAAAAATTGAGCCTAGTAAAAAAAAAATTTTAATAATTAAAATAATTGATAAAATAATTTTTAATCTATATACACATACCAATCTACATTATGCAATTATGATCTACAAATATCAATCTTTATGATACAATTTACATGACGCATACCATTTGATTATGATAAATTCTTTTAACAAGAAAAAATGCACATATAGCTTCTTATTTTCACATATTAGACTCAAATATACATATCAACAACAATAACCCAACAGTCACAATTCAACTCATAAAAACAATTCTACTAATCAAATGTACCGGTTATAGATCCAAAATTATAACAACATACACCACAATATCTATATTAATTAATATATTTATTAACATATATCATGTCATGTCTAGTCGAAAGTTATCACCAATTAGCATATATTAAATCACAATTATCCTATTATCTTATATAATTTGGTTTTCACAACTTTGTCACAATTAATAATTATTTTTTTTCAATTTTTTTAACATAAATATATTTTTATAAAAAATTTAACATTCGATTAATTTCATTTGTAAAAGTTTCCTCTAAATTATACGTGAGATCGCAATTTTACATTTCACCTTTAAGAACACGAGGAATATCTAATAGAATTGGAAGAATAATTTTAGAATTTGAATAGTATGAAATTTTGGATCGTGCAATAACAAATAAAATGTTTCATATATAAACTAAAAATAATAGTATATTTTAAAAAATTATTTAAAATTTTGAGGTGACCATGACCACTGCTCCATGTCCTAAGGAAACTCTCCGCCCCTCTAACCATAATTACAAGTAAATTAATAATGTATATAATTGTTTTATAAAATCAAGAAAGTTTAATGCGCTTAATTACCTTCTTTAATAAGTCTGTAATTAGTATTTTTTTAATTAATGAGTCTAGACTAAGTAATATTTTTATGAATAATAAAACTATTTGAAATTGATCTAAGAAAAAAAAATTACTCAACATAGTAAAAAAATAATTTAAGATACGCAAAATACTGACGAAAAATCTATGCAATTATGACTGTTTAAAGAATTCAACGAAATGTGTGTATAAATAACCACATATATTTATTAACATATTTTAGAAGTTAGACATTTTGCTTTTTTAGCAAAACACATTGAGTTATAATGGAAGGTTTATTGAAAATGGTATTGTCGTTTATGGTATTTTTAGTTACTATTGTGATGAATTTAATGGAAGGTGCATGTGGCACAAGTGGAGTTAGTGATCATTATGATAATAGGGTACCAATGTGCTATTTGTTATGTCTACTTAAGAAGATTTGTTGTCCTCGTTCTCCGGGTTCAACAACACCTTAAATTTCTTTTTCTCTTTAATTAATTTACAATAATATTTATGAGTTTAAAAAAAATTCATTTTATATATAATAATTGAATTAAAAATAAATGAAAAACGAGTGTTATTATTTATTTATTTATTTTTATTTGAAATTTTTTCACTATATTGTACACTTATTTTAATTCTATGTATATATGCCATAAGATTACAAAACTATAACTCTTAATATTTACTTTACTTTATTGTGAAACAAAATATGCCTTAAATATGTAGAAATAGAGGAACCGCTTTCGAATTCACCCATCATATAACCGCCTTACAGCTACCAATTATTATCCTTACATTTTAATTAGCATTAATATTATTACAGAAAAATAAATAATCGCTTTATTTATTAGACATGATAGAAAGAATATCTATTTAGTCAACCATATACGTTGAATGATTGCAAGTTTACTAACTTCAAATTATTTATATCACATTCAAAAATCAAATTTATATTTGTTTAGATAATTATTCATGTTAACTCCATTGCTAAAAACCTAATTTGCTTTTTCTTATTTCTATTTTATTTTCTTTTTCTTCTTTTATCATAGAACAATGATTTATGATCAATTTTTTTTATCTGAAATCACTACTCTGAATTATTATTTTTTCTTTCTTTTTTATTTAAAGATGGGATTTACACATATAATTAGTTTTTGTGCTGTGTCTTTTGTTGTTGTTGTTGTTATTTCTTAAGTCTTAATATGAAGTTGTTTTGTCGTTGTCTTGATACGACAATTTTTTTCCCATCATTGTGTGGCGTTTATTTATTTTAGATTGTGAGATTATCTATGATTTAGTGCTGGTTCAATCAATAAGTTTGATGTCATTAACATTATAGATTTGTGTATAGTATTTCAGATACTTCAATTTTGTCATATTTAATTTGTAGACATATTATCGCTTTATACTTTTAACTAGAGTGTTGCGAGTTTCTTTTCATATTCGTCTTTTTTTGTTTTAACAACTTAGAATTTTTACAAGTCTCGATCAATATATTTGTCTATTTTAATGAATGAGTGTCTTATTTTAGTAAAAAATATAATATAATTTTAGTTCTATTTTATAAAGATTATAAATTTTATCATAATTAACTCACACAACTATAATTTCTATAAAAATAAATAACATAAAACTAATATTTATAAAAAAGTGAAAAACTTATATATATATATATATATATATATATAAAAGCACCGATAACTCCACTAGTCATTTCTAAAAATAAAAATAAAATCAATCATACAAAAAAGTTTGGAGCGAGAAATTTTGCAAATATGTAAAGAAAAATAACAATAATATTTTCCTCCCATATGATGACGAAAAGGACATAATCAGATTAATTAATAGAAACTAAAAAAAAGTAATTAATTTTTAATTATTTATATTTGTAATTTAAATAATTCTAAAATTAAAAATAGTATGGCATTCCAAAATTAATTCTTAATTATTTATATGGTTAAATAGTATCCCGTAGTCTCTTAACTTAATTTTAGTCGACGTTTTAGTCCTTTATCTTTTTTAGCGTATATTTTAACATTAACTGAAATTAAGTTAAGGGAACACATATGCAATTTAGCGTATATTTTATTATTTTATATATTTTTTCTTTCTAAAATAGTAGTATTTTAGTATACATATTTTTATGAATAAGACTTTAGGTGATTTTATATGTATATGTGTGTTCGTAATGAATGTGATATTTTCTTGTATGTTTCACTAATATTAAGTGTACACATATTTATAATTTAATTATTTTTAAGTATTTTCTATTTTTAGTTATTTATTTTATAAATAATTATCTTGAGATATTAATAATACTGTTATTGATTTATTTTATTTTTTTTTTATTTTTTTATAGTTCATATGAAATGGTGATTTTATACATATTTATTGTAATTTAATAATAAATATAGATTGTTGTTGTTATGAGAAAGAGGAGTAAATTGAAAAAAATTAATTGAAAAAATAGCAAAGAAAAATATGAGAAAGGGAGAGAACATGACACACAACAAAGCAGCAGCAGCGGCACATGCACCTTGAGAGAAAAGAAAGAAAATTGAGGTCGGTTATCGATAATTGTCCCAAAAAATATTCTCCATTTTCTTTCAAATTTCAGTATGTTGTTTCACTCATTTAATTATTCAATTAAACACACTTTCACGAATTTTAAACAATCTCAATTTCTCTATAAAATACTCAACTTATAAGTTTATGGAATTCGTTATTGCACACCGTTATTCTTCATCGTAAGTCTAATTTGAGTGAAACCATTGTCAAAATGACCTATGAAAAGTGATTATATTATCCAATGATTATTTTCTGATTTAGGGTAAGTTTACTTGACTCAATTTCGAAATTGACCTTGTTAGACTTTGTTTTCATAATTTTTTTGAACGTTTCTCTATAAAATATCGAGTTAGATCGATTGAAGGACAATGAATCAAAGAACAAATGCTTTTTGCTTGTAGACTCATATTCGCGTGTGAAAGCATTGAAATAAGGTTAGGGGTGAGAGAGTTTTTTAATTCATGAGTATAATATTGTGAGATGAACGAAAAATCCGTATTTCCAAACGATTCATTTGGGACTCGCTAACGTACGAAAATAGTCATTTGAGAGATAAATTAATTAATTTGAAAATATGAAAATTGTGAGATTAAAATATAGAATAGAAACAATTATAAGGTGTTGGTTGATTTAATTTCGTTGAACGTGTTGTATTTGATATTATTGTGACATTGTGTGTTGAATGTATTTTGTGGATATGTTTCATTAGACGAGTTTATATGATAATGATGTATGATTGAGGATAGTGATATTATAAATTTGTGATAAGTTTATGTGAAGACGATAATTTATGATTGATGATAATGATGTTATAAATTTGTGATGAGTTTATATGATGATGATTGATGACAGTGATGTTATAAATTTGTGATGAGAATATTGAAATAACACATAGTTGTAAAATTGTGGTGATTCCAACTTGTGTTTGAGATAATGGTCTTAAGGGAGTATCTTAGACCAACAAGGGGATAAACTAGATGTTATTTCTTTGAAGTAAAGATTATCTTGTTATCATATAGGTAGGGCTTGACAAGCCTAGTGATATTGAGGAAGTACAACTGAATGAGTCTGATAATGGTGGTCTACTATTGAACCTTAAGGAAAAATTGTTAGACCTTAGGGACTCGTTTGATGGACATGATAAGATAGAGACATGATATGATAAGGAGCATGATATAAACTTGATAGGATAAGGAGCAGGATAGAGACATGATAGGATATGGACATGATAAAAAGTTATTATGTCATGTGTTTGATGTATACATGATAGCAAACTTGATAAGGTTAGTTTATCATATTTAGTGTTTGATACACAACAAATAACCAAATGATATGATTTATATTTTGATAAAATAACAAATTTGTCCTTATAATCTATTTAATTTTGTTTTTCTTTTAAAATAACATTAATATATTTTTATAAATAAATAAAAAATGCTACAAAATATAAATAATTTATGAAGTAATATTATATACTTGAAAAAATTGTGATTTCTCTATCCATCACAACTATAAAAAAAATGTAAGTAATTTATGATGTAATTTTATATACTTGAAAAAATTGTGATTTCGCTATCCATGACAATTGAAGAATGACTCATTATCATAAAAATTATGATTTCTCTATCCATCACAATTGAAGAATGACTTACTATCACAACATCATCTCGATTGATCAAACTCTCTAAAAATTCCCCCTTGATCATTTTCTATCCACTAGTCGATTTCTAATGCTATGATTTTCATAAAACCGCATTGAAGAATGACTCGCTATCATCAAAATTGTTAAACAAAGTTCAACCATCTCTAAAAACATTTGGTCTAACAATGGATATAGCATCACATTATTTTGTTCTTGTGGATTCATATTTACCTATATATAAAAGTATCAATATTTTTATTTAATATCCATCAAAGCAAAATAGAATATCAATACATCATAACACAAAATATGGATGACAGAGGAAAATAATTATTATTCTCCATTAATTTTTTTTAAAACATCAATCAAATTTTATCATTAGTAACTATATATAAAAAAAATAATTAAGATAAATCTCAAACATCAAAGGTGATAGAGAAAATGAGCAAATATAAACAAAAGAACAATTGGAAATCCTCTAAATCAAAGTTTATTTATTTTTTTTTATTTTTCAATCTAAACACAATCATTAAATTTTATCTTGTTATAGAATAAAATAAATAAGAAAACAACCAAAAACATAAGAGTATTACGAAAAGAGGAAATCAACCTAAGGTCAACAATCATAAAATGAACCCAATATCAACAACATAAGAAAATAAAAAAATCAGAGAAAATCAAAAAATTATTTAATCAACAAAATAAGAAAATTAAAGAAAATTAGGGCAAATATCATAAGAGAAAAAATATAGAAAAACAATACTTGGGAGAGCGCGGCGGTGGAAAGGGGATGTGAGAGAAACATGAGTAGGAAAAACAAACAATGAGAAAATATTTTTTAACTTTTATTTGAAAACGAATTATTTTAACCTTCCTTACATTAAGGATTAGAAAATAAGGCTGAAACAAGATATGTTTTAAAAAATTGATTACCGTATTATATCAGATTGGTTCATCAAACAAAATATTCTATTGGGCCTAGAGGTATTAGGGGGAATTCCTAGGTGATATGGAGGCAACCCTCCAAATGTCGGGAGCTACCAAATAACACATGTTTATCTCGACTATCACGTATATGTGTCTCGAGTTGAATTGGGGATCTATGAGGATATACCTGTTGAGACAAAATCTCAATTTAATGTTCTGATGAAAACAAACAAAAAGGTTAATTCAAAATTCTAATTATGATTCTAAGTGTTTTGGTATTTAACACGTGTATTTGAGTGTATCAAAATAAGTTAGGTACCAAGTATTTCAAAGCAGGTCTCATTAAAATCAAGAAAGCAAAAATAGTTAAAAGAAGCTCGTTCTTGACATACTTGAGTCAAACGAAGATCATTCTTGACATACTTCAGTAAAATCAAGATCGTTCTTGAGATATTTTTGGAAAACGAAGAACGTTCTCCACATATGTCTTAAACAAGAATGATCAGTTTTCTTTGTGAAAGATTGGATCCTGGAAGCCTTATTCATCTCATACCTTCATCAAGAATAAGCAATGATCAATCTAAGTCAGCATTTTTCCAGAATTCGAAGGATCAAAGACATACTTCATGAAAAGTACAAAGCAAAATCATTCTTCAAGTGAGGCAAATGCAAGTACAAATTTACAGGCTGTAAAGTACACTGAAATTGTACTTTCAAATCAAGACCTGCACACTTGATTTAAAGATAGAAATCATCTCAAACAACTGATAGAACAACAAGTACAAATTAGCTCATCTCCAAATTCAAGAACGATCTTGAATGTTAAGAACGTTCCTGGATTCAACATGAACTCTCTTCCTTTTTGGCTGATCTTATATATCCACTTTTTGCACCTCTACTGCTCCTTCCCAAAGCATTCCTATTGATGATCATCAGTGTCCCTTGAAAAGTATCAAACTAGAAAGGGAATCATCAAGAGCTTATAAGGACATTCCCATAATTTTTGCTGCTCTTCAAACCATCATTGCAAGACAAGCAATGCATCAAGAAACAAAGCAAGACTAATCCTCAAAGTTGATGGCTAAAGTAAGCAAGTACAAACTGGACATAAATGATAAAGTCCCTGCATCACTGACACACGTACAGAACAGAAAAGCTTGGCATGCAACAACTGTCAGAATTGTCAAAATCCAACAATCACTCAAAACAGAAACGAAGAACATTCTTCGTTTTCACAACTTTAATCCAATAACATTCTTGTTTACAAATAGCAAAATATGATGTAGTTTAAGATTGATCTGGGCTACAAAAGTACATCTATCTACACTAAAAACATCAGTATTCATCACAGAAGAAGTTAATAATCTACATAAGATTGTTTTGGATGGATTCGATCAAAGAGGATTAACAAAGGCAAAGAAAAACATTAAGATCAATCTCCAAATTGATGAGCTATGAGAAATGACAACCATGACAACAAGGACACTGTTACTGCACCTTTTTGCATAAATCACATCATGTTTTTGAGACAAATGACTAACACGCAACAGCTGTCAAAGTCCAACACTCATACAAAACACAAAACACAAAATGTTCTTGTTTTACAAAAGAATATTCTGGTTTTAATTCTCTTTTAAAGACAAAATTAAAAGAGATAATTTTCGACAGTATAAATCACATATTAAAGAGTATCAAGACTGCTTAAATCATTGGTGAAGCCAAGAACTCGAGATCAATGCCCAAAGGTGAAAAATGAAATCAAGATTGATCTCCGAATTGATGAGTTGTGAGCAAGGAAATAAGTACATTGTACTAACAATATTCTGCAGAAAGTTCTGCATAAATATGACTCAAAACAGTGCCAACTGACATGTGACAACTTATTCACTCACTCATTTACGTTTTCCATAAAACCCAAAAGCAATAAAGTTCTCCGTTTTGTCAAGAACGTTCTCCGTTTTGTTAAGAATGTTCTGGACAACAAATAAAAACATGTTTAATTGGTTTAAAATATATCTGACACTTGGGAAGTGTGTCCAATGAATATATTCATTTTAAAATGAATATTTAAAGCCTTTTAACATCTATAAATTGAAGATCAATTGGAAGATGAAGGCAAGAGTTCAATTTACAAATCTACCAACACTTGTTCAAGTAACAAGTCATAAAAACTCTTCAAGCAAACTCCAGTTCTCTTCACCATATCTTTGAACCATTATATACTGAGTTTGTCTTTCATTTATCTCAAACAAGTGTTGAGAAGTTTCAAGATCCCAAACACTTTTATCATACACATCATTTATAACCCAAGTCTATCTTTTATGTTAGATTGAGTGTGTTTGTAAAAATCCTTTCAAGGATGAAAGGTGATTGTAAAAATCATTTCAAGGCTGAAAGGTGATTGTAAAAATCATTTCTAGGTTGAAAGGTGAAGATTGTAACAAATCAAGGTTGATCTGGACTGGTGGTGTAAAAACCAAGAACGTTCTCAGTTTTGAACACTTAGTGAAAAATATCACAGTTGTGAGGACTGGACGTAACCTAGATTGAGTGAACCATGATATATCTCTGTGTGATATCTCTTCCATTGTCTATTTAATTTTATTATGTTTGATTATCAAGTTAAATAGATAAGTTAAATTGTTGATTTAACTAACCAAGAATGTTCTCCGTTTTTTGGTCAGAAACCAAGATTGTTCTCTATTTTCTGGTCAGAAATCAAGAACGTTCTCTGTTTTCTGTTTTCACAACCAAGATCAATCTTGAGTTATTTTCTTAAGTTTTTAACAGGAAATTTTAAATAGGAACATTTACAATTCAAACCCCTTTCTTGTAAATCGATATTGCTACTTCAATACCAAATTTGAATTTTTCGTCCACTTGCATGGTGGCGTAATATCAAGCCTCTTAACCAAGTGCTTCATAGTTAGAATGGTGCCAAATAATAATTTCTCTTAGATGATTTGATGCATATTATAATGAGAAAATGATTTTACTTGAGTGACTTTGATGTTATATTATAATGAAATTATGTGTTATGATACGGTCTATTATGATTATTTGTGTATTTTTCTAACTTATATTATACTATTAACATAATTTTAAAACTCATCTCATTCGTTGTTTGTGTTTGACTGACTTGGTCATACGTTTGCGAAATTGCAATTATTACATGTTAATGAGTCTTGAAGTTCAAGTTTGGGAGAAACTCTGTTCTGATAGGTGATATCGAGAATGAGAGTCATAAGTTGTATTTATCTTATTTAATTAGAAACAACATTTTGTAAGAAAACCTTATAAGTACCAGTAAGTTTTTGGAATTAAATTAAGAAATTATAGTTAAATCAAGTTCATCGAGTTTGCATTGTTTAATAAGAAGAAACAAGTTTAAAGTGTTACATTTGTATTTTGAGAAAAGTGATATCCTAAGTAACTCTTAAAATTTTATTTTTCCTCTTAAAGAGTTTTTATTTATCCGTAGAAACTTTTTATATAAATGTGATATAAATTATTTTATATATTATTTTGAGGATTACGGTATCACATTAATGTTATCAGAGTAAGTCTATTCAATCAGGCCGAATGGGTTATGTCTCAGTCGTATGTCAATCAAGTGTCAACCTTGAGCTCGTTGTGCGTATTTTTGCTCTCTGTTAAACGTCAAAATGCTTATCTATTGTCCATGTGTTATGTGAGATGTATTTTTCTGTAGCAGTACATGAATTGTGAAGATACTTGCTAATTGTTAACTGCTAACTACTTGCTTATTATTATTGCGTTGTGGACTCTATGTTCCTCCCTAAATGACTAAATAAATCATAAAAATATTTACTAATATATAAGTTAATTTGAATTGTTGATATGATTACGTTCATTACTTATTTAGTGGACTTGTAGCTAGTACGCATAACTATGATTTTCTGATCTCTTGTTTCATATGAATAGTTGGAAATAACTATAATTTTGCATCATGTTCTCATAACATGACTTGTAAAAAATTGATCTTCATACTCGTGTTCGTGTATACTTTAAACTTTATGATATAGGATGTTTTTTTAGTGTGTTTGATGAACTTTTAATCAAATTTCAACATTTATGTGATAAGTTAGTTATTATCTTTATATAAGTGCTTGACCCTCCAAGTTCTGAACTCTTCTATATATATATATATATATAACTTGTGAGTCAACCTCAAGTTCCAACACATGATAATCTTTAATGATGAAGATATTGAGGATTTGTGAACATTTTGAATTTTAAGTTGACTTTCGAATGTTTCCTAAGTTGTTTATGTTTAGAGCAGCGAAAAGAGAAAATATGTCCCCATGCACGTTTTTCAATGTTGGTGGTTCCTCACATCAGGGAACAGTTCAAGTACAATGATGTTATCAACCTTTTAGTCACTTTTGTACTTATCATATGAAACTTTTAATCCTACAAATTTATAATGTTCATTATGTCGTAGTTTGAATTTATTCATGCTAGACTTTTTTGATATTCTTTGACTTCAGTTGTCATTTATTTCTTAAATAGCTTATTTATCATTTCATACGAGTTCCTGCTTTTTTCTTCTTTAATATTAACCATAATGTCTTATGTTTAAGACAGAACACTATAAACTTTCAATGCAAAACTTTTAGAACTTTATGCTTAATCTAATATGCATTTTTTTTATCTTAATGGAGTCACTCAAAAGCACACATTAGATATAAAGATGTATCAAAATCTCTTAATCCATTAATCATTAACGTTTGTTATCATTGAAATATTTATAAGGGATTTTGCATCTACAATCTTCTCCTTTTTGTATGATAAAAAATTAAATGATTGAGGATTCTAGATTTGGTTAATTTTGAAAACACTACTTTTGGACTCCCCCTTAGTTGAAGATATCCTCCTCAATTTAGGCTTCTCTGTATTTTTGTCCAGATTAATGTCAAATGCATTTTTTAGTAACATATACATTTTGTCATTACTACTAGTAAATGAATAATGTGATGCGGAGATAACCATTTTAACTATTAGTAAATTAATAATGTATAAAATTATTTTATTAAATAAAAAAAGTTTAATACACCTAACTACCTTCTTTAATAAGTATGAAATTATTCTTTAATTTATGAATGAGTCTAGAGTATTATTTTTACGAGTAACCAAACTATTTGAAATTAGTCAAAATAATTAATATGGTAAAAAAAAGTTTATTTAAGATAAGCACAAAACTGATGGTCCATATGTGCAATTATGATTGTTTAAAGGATTCAACCATATATGTGTGTATAAATAGTCACATATATTTTTGAACATTCCATAAGAAGTTAGACAATTTGCTTTATTTTCAAAACACATTTAGTAAAAATGGAAGGTATATTGAAAATGACATTGAAATTTTTGGTATTTTTGGTTGTTATTGTGATGAGCCTAATAGGAGGTGCATATGGAACAAACAGTAAAGTTAGTACAGATTATCATAACACGGTACCAACATGTTATATGTTATGTTTATGGAACAAGAATTGTTGTCCCCCTCCTCCCGCTTCCATAAAATTTTAAATTTTTTTTTCTCTTTGGTTAGTTTACAATAATACTCATGAGTTTGAAAAAGACTCATTTTATATGTAATAATTGAATTATAAAAATAAATAAATAAACGATTGTTGTTGTTTTTTGTTTTGTTTTTGAACTTTACATAATACTTTTCAATTATTTGTACTCTATGTCGATATTCTATAAAATTACAAGATTAAAATCTTAGTATTTACATCATTTCATTGTGAAATCAAAACTCCAATAAAAAATAGTAATAAGAAGAAAAATAGAATGTAGCCTATATATAAATGTCATATATTTACCTTTTATAATGATGGATTCAAAACTCATAATATACCTACTTTTGTATCAATTAGTATAGTAATTAGATTCGCGACATCTTTCCAACCTTTTTTTTTTAGCTTCTTTTATTTTTTTTTTCTTCTTAAAGCAATTGCAATTTTTTCGATGTATACATGTCATCTCTTCAACCATTTTCCTAGCCCCTTCTGCTGTTCTTTTATTTTTGTTGCTAAAATTGCTACAATTTTTACCATGTATACAAGCAATTAAAAAGTACATCCTTTCTTGTCAAACATAATAATAAAAAACTATATATGTATGTTAATTTGATCTGTATTTGTTATTTGGAGATGACCCTTACATTTGATAGAATGTCACACATAGTGTTACTTGTGTTGCGGCCAACCTAGTAACATAAATGCGAGGAAACAAAATAGCATATAGTTGAAGGCTCCGAGATACTTTTGTATTGGTGTTAGACTTGTTGGGAGAGTTTTCCACAAGCTTCTAAAGTTATGACCAATTAGGATGTATTTTTTATTAGTAAAACACAAAGAGTTTGGCTTTAGGAGTTTCTTTTGTTTAACTTATTAAATTTACTTTTTGTAATTGTGAATACTCTGATTCATTATTTTCGAAAATACAATTAAAAAAATTATTAATTGGTTTTAAATTAAATGAGTATTTAAGATAAACTTATAAAAAAACAAATGTGTATATTTATATTTAGATTTTCGTTAGTTAATGTCTTGAAAAAGTGGGAAGTTACAATGGTTGTCCTACTTATCAATGAGGAAAATCCTTCATATGTTAGAGCAAAATTAACGCATTCAGTTTTTAACAAGAACAACTATCCCACCATTCATTCATGTAAATATATTCTAATTGATGAGACAATTTATCATTCATTTATTCTTTCGTTCTATCTAAGCTATTTAAATCTTCAACATTATGAGAGAAATCTTTCCACTTGATACTCTAAAATATTTGGGTGACACCAACCCTGTCTCGTTCAAAGATTGTGCCTTGTAAGATTCAAACTTAGGGCAATCTTTGCACCATTCGTTCAAAGCACATATGCAAACACAAAGGCATCTTCTTTGTCCTTTATTTCACCTTGAAGTCAAAATTTAAGAAAACTTTTTGTCGCTTACTCTTTTCATGTATCATGTAGTTAATATGGAATAATTCGTCCATATTCCACTTCGTCAATACACTACATAAATGGAGTAACACATCCATCTTTTATTTTGCACTTATTTGAAATTAATTTTAGAGTTGTCTTCCCTTTCATTCATTGTCTCACCATCTTTCTATGTTTAAGCACCTTTTCATTGTCTCATCAACTATTTGTTAAATTCTAAAGTAAAACAATGTCATCCCACATTGATTGAAGCAATTACATAAATTTTTAAGACTCATGTGTCTCCATGTACCACCAAATACATCGTCCTCCTTTTGAGGTACATCTTGTTTTGGTTCTAGTTCTACCTCTGGTTCTGGTTCTAGCACTCAAGAGTCCATGACTCAAAATCAAACCAAAAGTCGAATATTTGTTGCCATCCAAATCTTATTACCTACTTAGAAATAATCATTTTACATTCTTGTCGATCTACACATCAATAACCAACCTGAAGACAATCAATTTTCATTCCTATCAATTATGCACTAATAACCAATCTGGAGATGATCATTTTTCATTCCTGTCAATCTACGCACCAGTAACCAATCTAGAGAATATCAATTTTCATTATGGTCGGTCTATGCACCAGTAACCAATCTGGAAATAATCAATTTTTATTCATATCAATCTACAACCCAGTAACCAATCTGGAGTTGATCAATTTCCATTCATGTTAATCTATGCACTAGCAACCAAACCTGGAGACAATCATTTTCATTTTTATCGATCTACACATCAGCAACCCAATCCGAAGACGATTAATTTTCACTTATGTCGATCTACGCCTAAGTAAAAAATTCGAAGACGATTAATTTTCATTCATGTCAATCTACACACCAATAACTAAATTGGAGACGATTATTTTAAATTCTTGTCGATCTAAGCCCGCATCCATTGACATCCCAAATTTCAATTTGATTTGGCACCAAAAACCCTATTTTTACTATGCATTGGCACTCAAGAATCCATGACTCACAGTTAAACCAAAAGTCCAATAAATGTTGCCATCCAAATATTATCGCCTACTTGGTAATAATAATTTTACATTCCTGTCGATCTACGTATTAGTAACCAATTCGAAGACGTTCAATTTTCATTCCTATCAATCTAAGCACCAATAAACAATCTGAAGACGATCAATTTCCATTCATGTCGATCTACGAACTAGTAATAAATTTGGAAATGATCATTTTTCATTCCTGTCAATCTAAGCACTAGTAACCAACCTAAAGATGATCATTTTAATTCTTTTGATCTACGCATTAGTAATCAATCCTAAGACGATCGATTTTCATTTATGTCGATCTACGCCTCAGTAACAAAGCCTAAGACAATCAATTTTCATTCCTATTAATCTACATACTAATAATCAGCATGAAGACTATCATTTTACATTCTTGTTGATCTACGCATTGATAACCAATTTGAAGACGATCAATTTTTATTCCTATTGATCTATGCATACGTAGCCAGTCTGGAGACGATTATTTTACATTCTTTTCGATCTACGCATAAGTAACCATTTCAAAGACGATCACTTTTTTCAATCCTGTCAATCTAAGCATTAGTAACTAATCCGAAGATGAAATTTTTTCATTCCTATCGATCTACACATCAGTAAACAATCCAGAGACGATCAATTTTAATTCCTATAGATCTATGCATCAATAACCAATCCAAAGACAATCAATTTTCTATTCTTGTTGATCAACACATCGTTAACAAATCTGAAGATGATCAATTTTCATTCCTATCGACCTACGCATCGGTAACGAATCCGAAGACATTTATTTTTCATTCTTGATCATTTGTTTAGCTTATTCATTCACTGCAAATAAAAAAAAAACATCGAAAAAAGCATTGCATCATTTCCTCTTAAAAAAATATCATGTGCCTTTGCCTTTTACTACTTTTGCATTAACATTTATTCTACATTCACAAAATTGAGGTCCTTATATTTACTTATATTCTACAAAGATAATATGAAGCCCATTGTTATTCATATTTTATTTTTAAAAATAATTATATAGAGGCAGCTGAGGTACCCTATTTTTGTCCAGCCAATTAAAAATAATAATAAACCATATGTTTAATTTTGATATTTTCCATAATAAGAGTTTTGGTTCGCTCTAGTTCTTGTTCTGCCTTTGGTTCTTGTTCAGCCTCTAGTTCTGATTCTAGTTCTAGTTCAGCCTCTAGTTCTAGTTCCTTCTAGTTCTGATTTTGGTTATGCTTTTGGTTCTAGTTATAGTTCCACTTGTTCTTGTTCACTCTAGTTTTTTTTCTACATCTAGTTCTTGTTCATCCTCTAGTTCTAATTCCCTTAGGTTCTTGTTCTAATTTTGGTTTTGGTTTTGCATGTAGTTCAAATTATACCTCTGGTTCTAGTTCCTACTAGTTCTAGTTCGAGTTTTGCCTCGGGTTTTGGTTCGGCCTCTGGTTCTGCCACTAGTTCTACCAATGGTTCTGATTTTGGTTCGCTTTTATTTTCGGTTCTGGTTTTGATTATGGTTTTGCCTCTAGTTCCCTCTAGTTCTGGTTCCATCTGGTTCTGCCTCTGGTTCTGGTTTTAAGTGCCTCTAGTTGTCTCTTTTTATTTTATTTTTTTATTTTATTTAGAAGCATTAACACTCCCTTCCATCTTTTCAACCTCCTTACATTTTATCTTTACAATTCCAATTTTTCCTTGTATACAGATCGTCTATCCATCTTTTTTAGCCTCTTTTTCTTTTTTTATTCCTCCTAAACAACTGAAATTTTTATGTTGTATACATGCCATCTTTATAGTCTCTTTTTCTTTTCCCTTTTTTCCTAAAATGGCTATAACTTTTTAACCAAAGTGGACGAATACGAAGTTTTGGTGGGGCAACCTCAGGCCCATTAAGTGTTTCTTCAGTAGCCTTCTCAAATTTGAATCAATGTGATATGGAGATAACCATTTTAACTATTAGTAAATTAATAATAAATACAATTATTTTATTGAATCAAAAAACTTTAATGCACCTAACTACCTTCTTTAATAAGTGAGGAAGTACTTTTTTATTTATTTATAAATGAGTCTAGAGTATTATTTTTATGAATAAAAAAGCTATATAAAACTAGTCAAAGAAAAAAAATACTTAATGTGATAAAAAAAGATAATTAAAATTGGCACAAAACTGATGGTCAATGTGTACAATTATGATTGTTTAAAGGATTGAACGATATATGTGTGTATAAATAACCACACATAATTTTCAACGTTCCATAAGAAGTTAGACAATTTGCTTTATTTTCAAAACACATTAAGTAAAAATGGAAGGAATATTAAAAATGACATCGAGGTTTTTGGTATTTTTGGTTGTTATTGTGATGAGCCTAATGGGAGGTGCATATGGAACAAGCAGTGAAGTTAGTACAGATTATCATAACACAGTACCAACATGTTATATGTTATGCTTATGGAACAAGAATTGTTGCCCCCCTCCTCCAAGTTCGATAAAACTTTAAATTTTTGTTTCTCTTTTGTTAGTTTACAGTAATACTTCTAAGTTTAAGAAAAACTCATTTTATATGTAATAATTGAATTATAGTAACGAAAAGAAAAACAAATAAAATTTTGTGTCACAAATAAAATTTGACCAAAGAACCACTTGCTTGATTCTCAATGATGAATCTCACAGAGTACTACTTTGAATATATCAAATTGGTACAAGTCCTTATGAAGATAAAATAAAATAAAAGAAAAAAAAATGGTCAAGAAAATAAATAAAAGCATATTAGGTTGTGACAAAATGAAAATTCTCATTTGCAATATACTAAAAAAAATAAAAATAAAGATTCTTAAGGGCTTGCGCGCTCAAGACCCTTTTGAAGAAAGAAAACACTTAAGCAAAAACGATGGATATATTCAATGCTACCAAATTCTTTGAGTAGAAGTAATTAGAAGACAATCAATTTTCATTCTTATAAATTTACGCACTAGTAACCAATCTGGAGACGATCAATTTTTATTCATGTCAATCTACGCACCAGTAACCAATCTAGAGAATATCAATTTTCATTATGGTTGGTCTACACACCAGTAACCAATTTGGAGATAATCAATTTTCATTCATATCGAGCTACAAATCAGTAACCAATCTAGAGACGATCAATTTTCATTCATGTCAATCTACGCCCTAGCAACCAACCTGGAGATAATCACTTTCATTCTTATCGATCTACGCATCAACAACCCAATCCGAAGACGATTAATTTGCACTTATGTCGATCTACACCTAATTAACAAATTCGAAGACGATCAATTTTTGTTCATGTCAATCTACGCACCAATAATATTTTCTGTAACTTTTAATGTTTTCCCTAATAAGGGTTTTGGTTCCCTCTAGTTCTAGTTCAGCCTCTAGTTCTAGTTCAGCCTCTAGTTCTAGTTCCTACTAGTTCTGGTTCTGCCTCTAGTTCTGGTTATAGTTCCTTTTGGTTCTGGTTTTGGTTTTATCTTTGGTTCTGGTTATGACTCTGGTTATGGTTCCATTTGGTTCTAATTTTGCCTTTGGCTCTAATTCCCTCTAGTTCAAGTTCCCTCTTGTCCTGGTTCGCCTATATTTCTGCTTCTAGTTCTAGTTCCATCTAGTTCTAGTTTTTCCTCTAGTTCGGGTTATGCCCTTAGTTCATTCTATTCAGTTTCTGCCTCTGGTTCTAGTTCTACCTCTTGTTTTGGTTCTGGTTCTACCTCTTGTTTTGGTCCCTTCTTGTTCTTGTTCTATCTCTGCTTTTGATTGTGATTTTCGTTATGTCTATGGTTCTTGTTCTGCCTCTACTTTTGGTTATAGTTATGCCTCAGGTTCTGGTTCTATCTTTGTTTCTGGTTTACTCTAGTTTGGGTTCTACCTCTGATTTTGGTTCCCTATAGTCTTTGTTCTTTCTCTGGTTCTGGTTTCCCCTGATTTTGGTTCTGATTCTTGTAGTGCCACTTGTTCTTGTTCACTCTAGATCTCGTTCTACCTCTAGTTCTTGTTCATCCTTTGGTTCTAATTCCCTCAGGTTTTTGTTCTACTTTTGGTTTTGGTTCTGCCTCTAGTTCAAATTATGCGTCTTGTTCTGGTTCCTACTAGTTCTAGTTCGGGTTTTGCCTCTGGTTTTGTTTCGGCCTCTAGTTCTATCTCTGGTTCTAATTTTGGTTCCCTTTGATTTCCGGTTCTGGTTTTTGTTATACCTCGGGTTCTGATTCTGGTTTTGCCTCTAGTTCCCTCTAGTTATGGTTCCCTCTGGTTCTGGTTTTGGGTGTCTCTAATTATCTCTTTTATTTTGTTTAGAAGCATTAACACCCTCTTCCATATTTTCAGCCTCCTTACTTTTTACCTTTATACACATCATCTTTCCATCCTTTTTTTTAGTCTATTTTGTTTCTTTTTTTTTCTTCCTTAAACAACAACAATTTTTATGTTGTATACATGCCATCTTTATAGTCTCTTTTGCTTTTCTCTTTTTTGTTTTTTTCGAAACATTGCTATAATTTTTTAACCTAAGTGGACAAATACGAAGTTTTGGTCGGGCAACCTCAAAGGCCCATTTAGTGTTTCTTCAGTTGCCTTCTCAAATTTGAATCAATATGATGTGGAGATAAGGATTTTAACTATTAGTAAATTAATAATATATACAATTATTTTATTAAATCAAAAAAGTTTAATGCACCTAACTACCTTATTTAATAAGTGTGGAAGCACATTTTTTTTATAAATGAGTCTAGAGTATTATTTTTATGAATAAAAAAGCTATATAAGATTAGTCAATGAAATTAAGATTAGCACAAAATCGATGGTCGTTGTTTACAATTATGATTGTTTAAAGGATTCAACCATATATGTGTATAAAAAACCAAAAATATTTTTGAACATTCCATCAGAAGTTAGACAATTTGCTTTATTTTCAAAACACATTAAGTAAAAATGGAAGGAATATTGAAAATGACATTGAGGTTTTTGATATTTTTTGTTGTTATTGTGATGAGTCTAATGGGAGGTGCATATGGAACAAGCAGTGGAGTTAGTACGGATTATCATAACACAGTACCAACATGTTATATGTTATGCTTATGGAATAAGAGTTGTTGTCCCCCTTCTCTCGGTTCTATAAAACTTTAAATTTTTGTTTTTCTTTGGTTAGTTTACAATAATAGTCATGAGTTTAAGAAAGACTTATTTTATATGTAATAATTGAATGTTAGTAATAAAAAGAAAAACAAATAAAATTTGACCAAAGAACCGCTTGCTTGATTCCCAATGATGAATCTCACAAAGTACTACTTTGAAAGTATCAAATTGGTGCAAGTCCTTTTGAAAATAAAATAAAAGAAAAGAAAAAAAGTTCAAAAAATATATAAAAGCATGTTAGGTTGTGACAAAATGACAAATCTCATTTGCAATATGTTAAAAAAAAAAAAAAAATTCTTAAGGGCTTGTACACTCAAGACTCTTTTAAAGAAAGAAAAACACTTAGGCAAAACGATGGAGATCATCAATATGATCAAATTCTCTCTCTTTACATAAACAGATGACGGTTATCCTACTAATCAATGAGGAAAATCCTTCATGTGATAAACCAAAATTAACGCAGTCAGTTTTTAACTAGAACAACTCTCTCACCATTCATTCATGTAAATATATTATACTAGATGAGACAATTTATCATTCATTTGTTCTTTCCATCTATCTACGCTCTTTAACTACTCCACAATATGAGAGAAATTTTTCCACTTGATACTCTAAAAAACTGTGATCACACCAACCTTGTCTCGTTCAAATATTGTGCCTTCTAAAATCCAAATCTGGTGCAATCTTTGCATTGTTCATTCAAATCACATATGCACCATTATTTGTATATCCATAAAATTTAATCATAGGAAAATCTTCTTTGTCCTTTATTCCACCTTGAAGTCCAAATTTAAGGAATCTTTTTGTCGCTTACTATATTCATGTATCATGTAATTAATATGAAATAATTCATCCACATTCTCCTTCGTCAATACACTACATAAATAGAGTAACACAACCATCTTTCATTTTGCACTTCTTTGAAATTTATATCAGAGTTGTCTACTCTTTCATTCATTGTCTCATCATATTTTCATGATTAAGTACCTTTCCATCCCACCTTGCTTACCTTGTGGAGCATAGTTACATAATCTCAATTTTTTTAGACTATGACAACTATTTGTTAAAATCTAAAGTAAAACAATATCATCCCACATTGATTGAAGTAATTACATGAATTTTCAAGACTAGTGTGTCTCCATATACATCATCCACCTTTTTGAGGCACACCTTAATTGACCATTCAACCTTTACTTTAACTGTCATGCATGGTTAGTTAAAAAATGCTCCAAACAGAGAGAGTGCAAACTCATTGACATGAGCTAACAATTCTATTGGAATCTTCAATTACATCCTTTGACCAAAAAGAGTTGCTTATGAGGTTTTATAGTAAATAATAAAAGACTAAGGAAGTGAAAATGATTCAACGATTGTAGTCAAAAACTACAATTGATTACATTATTTCTCAAGAAGTCATCACTCACTCAGCTAATGTTGTAGAGTACAGTTATCAAGAAACACAAAATTACAACAGTTGAGTAAAAATAATCAGGGCAAACTTGATTTTGCTTTAGCTTGAGTTCAAATATCGGTTTACATGTTGAAGTTTTTCATGGAAGTGATCAAGTCAATGAATTCGATGTTTACACACACACACAAACACTATTCTCAACAAACAAAATCACAACGCCTCTCGTTCCTTCAAAAAATGAACATGTTTGTTCCTTCATGGATAACTGAAACAAAAAGTCCAATCTTCATTGCCAGATGCAAAAAAAAAAAAGTCTAATTTTTATTGAAACCTGAAACTCAAAAATCCACTGTACTTTGCCATCCTCCTAAACGTATTCTTCATTGGTTCTTTAAGCCCAATATCCATTGGAATCCACAACTTGTACCTCTCTAGCATCCAATGCCAAAGATCTACAAATCACCTCAAACCCCAAAGCCCAATATTTCATTGGCAACCAAAAAGTCCAATTTTCATTTGCTCATCAATTTAAAAGTCGAATAATAATTGGATCGTCAACCAAAGCCCAACATTCCATTGGTAACTGTAAGCCTAACCTTCATTAGTACCATATTAGCCCACGTAGATTGACATCCCAAATTCAAATTCGATTTTCATTATGGTCAATCTACGCACCAGTAACCAATTTGGAGATAATCAATTTTCATTCATATCGATCTACCAACCAGTAACTAATATGGAGACTATCAATTTTCATTCATGTCAATCTACGCACCAGCAACCAACCTAGAGACGATCATTTTCATTCTTATCGATCTACGCAACTGCAACCCCCTCCAAAGACGATTAATTTTCACTTATGTCGATCTACATCTAAGTAACAAATTAATAAGACTGTAAGTGCACAATATTATCGTGTAGTAAAAATTATCGTTCCCACAAGGACTTTGTTATGAATACTAGTGTCTCTTCACTTTGATGATTAACTAAAATAGTAAATGTTGATAATGATTTTTGGTTTAAAATTCACAATAAAAATAAAGTCTTGGGATTGTAGTTTTCACAATGATGGATACAATAAAATTAACCTTCTATGAGTTATGAGTGTTAAACTCTTAAAAATCAGATAAATAATTGTAACTAATGATTTCTTGCAAAGAACAAAAGTGTATTTTAAACTAATAACCAACCTATTTTCATGATTGATGTATTAGCAAAATCATTTAAGAGAATATATCTTTCATGATTTCAAAACAACCAAAATCTATTTTCATGATTTGATTATCTTATCCAATCTTAGGGGTCATATTCATATCTACATTTTGGTATATTATTTGATATCTAAATATGAATATGATTCTTACTAAGATTGGATTAAAAGATCAACACCCATGACAAAAAGAAATAGAAATTGTTAGAGATCCAACATTGGAAATCCTACAATCCCAAGACAAGGAATATCTACTCACATATGGTCATAGTAGAATCAAAGTTTAAAAACATCTAATTAACCTATCAAATAAAATTATAAAAATAGATAAATTCTAGCTTATCAAATTCACCCATGCTTGAATCATTGCTTGTCCTCAAGCAATTGTTTTAGGTTAAAGTTATGGACGAGCATAAATCATGAATAGAAACTCAACATTCAATTCAAGTGTATGAAACAGGCAACTTCCAAAACCAATGGATAATCAACTTCGGTTCAAAATTAGTGACTTAGGCTCATCTGAAAACATAATTCTCATCAATATGACACTCAACTCTCAAATTCTCTCAATGTTTCAGGGGAAATAGGCATTCACTCAAAGTTTCACCAATACAATGTTTCTTCCATAAGCTTGATTATTAACCAAATCTGAATGAACATATTATGACCATAATGGTCATTACTGCCAAACTGTAATCCTTGCTGACTGGAATTGACAAATTTTTTTTTCTTTTTTCTTTCGTTCATCCATTATGGTTTTATGACTATTATGGCTAGACAGTAATATTTGCTGGAACTTGAGTTTATTTCATTTTCTTGATCATGATGAACCACTTAACTTCAAGGCTCTTTTGCTCCAAAAAAATTCATTTATTCCTTCACTTCTCCTTGCAATCAAAACAAAACAAAAAGGTAGTAAAAAAGAACTCAAATCGAATTAAAAACACCAAATTAACCTATCAAATAAAGTTATAAAAATAGATAAATTCTAGCTTATCACAAATTCGAAGAAGATCAATTTTCATTCATGTCAATCAACATACCAATTACGAATCAGAAGACGATTAGTTTACATTCTTGTCGATCTACGTATCGATAACCAATCCAACGACAATCAATTTTCGTTCCTATTGATCTACGAATCAATAACCAACCTGGAGACAGTCATTTTACACTGTTTTCAATCTATGCATCAGCTACCATTCCAAAGGCGATCAATTTTTTCATTCTTGTCAATCTACACATCAATAACCAATCCAAAGATGATCTATTTTTATTCTTATCGACCTATGCATTGGTAACCAATTTGGAGACGATCAATTTTCACTCACATGAATCTACACATCAGTAACCTATCTAAAGACGATCAGTTTTTCATTGTTGTTAATCTATACAACGGTAACCAATCTAAAAATTATCAATTTTCATTCTTATCGATCTACACATTAATAACCAATCTAAAGACGATCATTTTCATTCTTGATAATTTGTTTAGCTTATTTATTCATTGCAAGTAAAAAAAACATGAAAAAATGCTTTGCATCATGTCATCTTAAAAAAATTATGTGCATTTGCCTTTCACTACTTTTGCATTAACGATTATTCTACTTTCACAGTTTATATGCCATGACATTACCATTTTACCTACTTTCGCATTTATATTTATGAACAAAATTGAGCTCCTCATATTTACTTACCTTTTACAACGATAATATGAAACCATTGTTATTAATATTTTGTTGTGAAAAGTAATTAAATAGGGAAGTTGTAGTACCCCATTTTTGTTCGGATAATTAAAAAAAGTAAGTTATACGTTTAATTTTAATATTTGCTATAATTTTTAATATTTTCCATAAAAGCGTTATAGTTTCCTCTATTTCTTGTTATGCCTTTAGTTGTTCTAGTTCTGCCTCTGTTTCTTCTAGTTCTGATTCTACTTAAGCCTCTGGTTCTGTTATAGTTCCTTTTAGTTTTGGTTCTGCCTCTGGAACTAGTTCCCTCTGGTTCTTGTTTTACCTCTAGTTCTAGTGCTATCTAGTTCAAGTTCCCTCTTGTTCTGGTTCTGGTTCTGCTTCTAGTTCAAGTTCTTGTTCTGGTTCCCTCTAGATCCGGTTCTACATATGGTTCAGAATATGCCTCTGGTTCTGGTTTCTTCTAGTTTAGTTTCTACCTCTTGTTTTGGTTTTTTTGTTGTTGTGGTTCTTGTTTTGCATCTTGTTATAGATCCCTCTAGTTCTTGTTCTATTTTTGTCTGTGGTTTAGATTCTAGTTCTGCCCCTGGTTCTGGTTATGGCTCTAGTTCTGCCCCTGGTTCTGGTTATGTCTCTAGTTCTTGTTCTACGTCAAGTTTTGGTTATGCCTCTGATTATGGTTCACTTAAATTCTATTTATGCATCTAGTTCTAGTTCCCTATAGTCCTTGTTCTTTATCTGGTTCTGGTTTCCTCTTATTGTTGTTCTGGTTCAGGTACTGCCTATGGTTCTTGTCCATTATAGTTCTGGTTCTACCTCTAGTTCTTGTTATGCATCTGCTGTTCTAATTTTCTTCGGTTCTGGTTTTGCTTTTGGTTCTGGTTATGCTTCTAGTTCAGGTCCTGCCTCTGGTTTTGGTTCCTACCTCTGATTCTGGTTCTCATTCGGCCTCAAGTTCTTCCTCTGGTTCTACCTTTGGTTTCTTGTTCAGGTTCCCTCTAGTTCTAGTACTGGTTTTACCCATAGTTCTGGTTCTGGTTATGCCTTTTGTTCCCCCTAGTTCTGGTTCCCTCTAGTTATGCATCTGGTTCTGGGGTGCCTTTAGTTGTCTCTTTTATATTTTTGTTTGGCAGCATTAGCACTCCATTCCATCTTTTCAACCTCCTTGCATTTCACCTTTACACCTGCAATTTTTCTTTATATACACGCCACCTTTCCATCCTTTGTTCAACCTTATTTGCTTTTCTCTTTTGTTTTCCTAAACCAGCTGCAGCTTTTTCATTGTATACATGCCATACTTTCAACCATCTTTCTAGCCTCTTTTGTTTTTGTCTTTTTCCTAAAATGGCTACAATTTTTACCATGTATACAAGTAATTAAAAAGTGCATCCTCTTTTTTCTAGATTTACCTTAGCAAATCCAATTTTTCTGCAAAAATAAGCAATAAACCATAACTTAATTGCATCTCATTAATACAAAAATTTATCATTTTAATCTATAAATTGAGAGCAATTAATGAAACAAAAAAAAGAGGGCTTTTTCATTTTTAGACTAGTAAGAGTTCTACTTCTGCCTCTAGTTTTGGTTCTGCTTCTAGTTCTGGTTCTCTTTGGTTCTTGTTTTTGTTCTGGTTATGCATGTAGTTCTTGTTCTGCCTCTAATTCTGATTCAGCCTCAGGTTACTCTAGTTCTGGTTATACCTCTTGTTCTAGTTCCCTCTAGTTCTTTTTCTTTCTCTAGTTCTAGTTTCCTTTGATTTTTGTTCAAGTTCTGGTTCTATTACTGTCTTTGGTTCTTGTTCACTCTAGTTCTGGTTCTACCTCTGGTTCTTTTTCCACCTTTGGTTCTAATTCCCACAAGTTCTGGTTCTACTTTTGGTTCTATTTATGCATATACTTCATGTTCTGCATTTGGTTCGGGTTCCTATCAATTCAAGTTATGATTTTGCCTCTGGTTCTGGTTCTGCCTCTAGTTCTACCTCTGGTTCTGATTTTGGTTCCCTCTGGTTTCTGGTTCTAGCTTTGGTTCTACCTCTTGTTTTGGTTCTGCCTCTGGCTTTTGGTTCCCTCTAGTTCTGCTCTGGTTCTAGTTGCCCTTAGTTCTCGTTCTGTTTTCCTCTAGTTGTCTCTTTTATTTTTTATTTTATTTTTTTTTTTGATTGGGAGCATTAGAACTCCCTTCCATCTTTTCACCTTTATAACTGCAATATTTCGTTGTATACACGCCATTTTTCCATCCCTTTTTTAGCTTATTTTGTTTTTCTATTTTTTTTCCTATAACAACTGCAATTTTTTCGTTGTATCCACGCCATCTCTTCAACCATATTTCTAGCTTCTTTTGATTTTCTCTTTTTTTTCCCCTAAAATGACTACAATTTTTACCATGTATACAAGCAATTAAAAAGTGCATCCTCTCTTTTCTAGATTTACCTTAGCAATTCTAATTTTTCTGCAAAAACAAGCAATAATCCATAACTTAATTTTATTTCATCAATACAAAGATTTATCATTTTAATCTATAAATTGAGAGCAAAAAATCAAACAAAGAGGAGGGCTTTTTCATTTTTAGACTAGTAAGAGTTTTTGTTAGTAAATGATCTGAAATATGAAATGAGTTATAGAAGAATACACTAATTCATAACAACAACAAATACTAATAAGAGCAAATCAAAGGAGAGTAACAAATACTGAACTAGTGTGTGGTAATTATTTCTAAACCATCTAAAACACTTTTGTACTCAATATCTTTTTTTCTTCCTCCATTAGACCAACGGCATTTTTTCAAAGCATTTTATTTCAACACAAATGCATTTTTTTAAAAACAATCAACACATCAGTATTTTCTACTTAAAAACTATGTAGCTTTGATTTCTCGATCGCATCAGAAGATATGTAGAAGTAAGATTGCACTCTTGTCACAAGAGTCTTATCATAAAAAGGATTATATTTGCATTTTAAATAACATAAATAAATGTATATAAGTTAACATTAATTGTGCATAAATAATTTATAGGTAACCGTTTTTTAACGGATGTCGTAGGATGCTAATACATTCACTACACATAATCGCCTCCCCAACCCAAATTTTGGTTTCCATACCATTTTTTTTAAAGGGTTTCCCAATGGAAATGTTAGGCCGTGAAATTTATATATATATATATATATATATATATATATATATATATATATATATATAGAGATAAAAAACACACGCGCTCTTTATTTTTTTTT